>NC_080163.1:150390260-150750260 GCF_950295315.1 Erinaceus europaeus
TGGAGAAATTGTTTGGCTAACTGGTAACAATTAAACTGCTTCAATACTTGCTTCAGTTGCTACTGTAATTCCTGAGGTTGGTGAGTGCAATTGTCATAAAGGTATTTAGTACAGTGTTGCTTGTGCTCAAGACACAACAACTGAGGAAAAACAGAGCATAAAAAAATAAACACATAATTTTAAAAAATGGGTAGATCAAAAACAAATAAAACTGCTACTGAATGAAAACAAGAGCCCAGAAGAAACTACAAATCAGCCAGAAGTAACCATAGATAAGAAAAGTATGCAAGCAATAATAAACTTATTAATCACAGAAATGAAAACAACATTGGAGGAAAGGAATGGCAGTATTAGCGAAACAACAGTTGAGACCCCCCAAGGAAAATACTGATTATCTTGAGGCAATTAGAGATCTGAAAGCGGAAATAGCTGTAATGAAGAAAGAAGCTGAGGCAAGGGAAAGCAGACTAACAGAATTAGTCAGACAGAGAATGAGTTAGAGAAAATGAAGAAAGAGGTGAAAGAGCTTAAAAAGAGATTGAGAGATACTGAAAACAGCAACAGAGACATATGGGATGATCTCAAAAGAAGTAACATTCATATAATTGGCCTGCCAGAGGAAGAAAGAGAGGAAGGGGAAACAAACATTCTAGAGGAAATAATAGAAGAAAACTTCCCAGACCTGAATAACAGAAAGGACATCAAGATTCAAGAGGCCCAGAGAGTTCCAAACAGAATCAACCCAGACCTGAGGACACCCAGACACATCATAGTCACAATGAGAAGAAGTAAGGATAAAGAAAGGATCCTAAAGGCTGCAAGAGAGAAACAAAAAGTCACATACAGGGGAAAACCCATAAGATTATCTGCAGACTTCTCCACTCAAACTCTAAAAGCCAGAAGAGAATGGCAAGATATATATCGAGCCCTGAACGAAAAAGGGTTTCAACAAAGGATAATATATCCTGCTAGACTTTCATTCAAACTAGATGGAGGGATCAAAACCTTCTTAGACAAACAACAGTTAAAAGAGGCAACCATCACCAAACCGGCCCTGAAAGAGGTTCTAAAAGACCTCTTATAAACAAGAGCATCACTATAATACTTGCAATATATCAGAGCAAACAAAAAAATTTTTTGAACTATGGCACTACAATACATTAAATCCATAATATCAATAAATGTCAATGGCTTAAACTCACCCATCAAAAGGCACAGGGTGGGGGGATGGATCAGAAAACATAACCCAACCATATGCTGCTTGCAAGAATCCCATCTGTCACAACAAGATAAACACAGACTTAAAGTGAAAGGATGGAAAACTATCATACAGGCTAACGGACCACAAAAAATGGCAGGAACAGCCATTCTCATCTCAGACACAATAGATTTTAAATTAAATCAAGTAATAAAAGATAGGCAAGGACATTACATAATGATTAGAGGATCAATCATCCAAGAAGATTTAACAATTATTAACATCTATGCACCCAATGAGGGACCATGTAAATATGTCAAGCACTTACTGAAAGAATTTCGAAAATACATCAATAGTAATACAATAATAGTGAGAGACTTCAATACCCCACTCTCACAATTAGACAGATCAACAAAGCAGAGAACCAACAAAGATACAAGAGAATTGAATAAAGAGATTGACAGACTAGACCTCTTGGACATTTTCAGAGTCCTTCACCCCAAAAAACTGGAATACACCTTCTTTTCAAATCCACATAACACATACTCAAGGATAGACCACATGTTAGGCCACAAAGACAGCATCAATAAATTCAAGAACATGGGAATCATCCCTAGTATCTTCTCAGACCACAGTGGAGTAAAACTAACATTTAACAACAAAAAGAAAATTATTAAAAGTCACAGAATTTGGAAACTAAACAAAACACTCCTTAAGAATCACTGGGTCAGAGATTCACTCAAGCAGGAAATTCAAATGTTCCTAGAAACAAATGAAAATGAAGACACAAGCTATCAAAATATTTGGGACACAGCTAAAGCAGTACTGAGAGGGAAACTTATAGCCATACAATCACATATTAAACAACAAGAAAAAGCTCAAATGAACGACCTTACTGTACACCTCAAGGACTTAGAGGAAGAGGAACAAAGGACCCTAAAGCAACCAGAAGGACATAAATCACTAAAATTAGAGCAGAAATAAACAACATCGAAAATAAAAGAACCATACAAAAGATCAATGAAGCCAAATGTTGGTTCTTTGAAAGATTAAACAAAATTGACAAACCCCCTAGCCAGACTCACCAAACAAAAAAGAGAGAAGACTCAAATTCATAGAATTGTAAACGATGCAGGAGATATCACAACTGACACCACAGAAATCCAGAGAATCCTGTGAAACTTCTATGAAGAAATATATGCCACCAAGCTAGAGAATCTGGAAGAAATGGAACAATTCCTAGAAGCATATGCCCTTCCAAAACTGAACCAAGAAGAACTACAAAATCTAAATGCACCAATCACAGAAACCATTATTAAGAACCTCCCCAACAACAAAAGTCCTGGACCAGATGGCTTCACAAATGAATTCTACAAAACTTTCAGGAAACAGTTAGTACCCAGACTTCTTAAGCTTTTCCATAAGATTGAAGAAACAGGAACACTCCCTTCCACCTTCTATGAAGCCAACATCACCCTGATACCAAAAGCTGATAGGGACAGAACAAAAAAAGGAAAACTACAGACCAATATCTCGGATAAACATAGATGTCAAAATATTAAACAAGATCTTGGACAACCGGATATAGCAGCATATCAAAAAGATTGTTCATCACGACCAAGTGGGATTCATCCCAGGAATGCAAGGCTGGTTCAACATCCATAAGGCAATCAATGTCATTCACCACATCAATAAAAGCAAAGCCAAAAACCACATGATTATCTCAATAGATGCAGAGAAAGCCTTTGACAAAATCCAATACCCATTCATGCTCAAAACTCTACAAAAAATGGGAATAGATGGGAAATTCCTCAAGATAGTGGAGTCTATATATAGCAAACCTACAGCCAACATCATACTCAATGGACAGAAGCTGAAAGCATTCCCCCTGAGATCGGGGACTAGACAGGACTGTCCACTATTACTCTTCAACATAGTATTGGAAGTTCTTGCCATAGCAATCAGGCAAGAGAAAGGAATCAAAGGAATACAGATTGGAAGGGAAGAAGTCAAGCTCTCACTATTTGCAGATCATATGATAGTATACATAGAAA
This sequence comes from Erinaceus europaeus, assembly GCF_950295315.1. Taxonomy (NCBI): domain Eukaryota; kingdom Metazoa; phylum Chordata; class Mammalia; order Eulipotyphla; family Erinaceidae; genus Erinaceus; species Erinaceus europaeus. The sequence continues at coordinate 150,393,513 of NC_080163.1, forward strand.
AACCTAAAGAATCCAGCAGAAAACTACTGGAAGTTATTAGGCAATATAGCAAGGTATCAGGCTACAAAATCAATGTACAAAAATCAGTGGCATTTCTTTATGCAAACACTAAATCTGAAGAAGAAGACATCCAGAAATCACTCCCATTTACTGTTTCAGCAAAATCAATCAAATACCTAGGAATAAAGTTGACCAAAGAAGTGAAAGACTTGTATGCTGAAAACTATGAGTCACTACTCAAGGAAATAGAAACTGATACCAAGAAATGGAAAGATATCCCATGCTCATGGATTGGAAGAATAAATATCATCAAAATGAATATTCTCCCCAGAGCCATATACAAATTTAATGCAATACCCATCAAAGTTCCACCAAGCTTCTTTAAGAGAATAGAACAAACACTACAATCATTTATCTGGAACCTGAAAACACCTAGAATTGCCAAAACCATCTTAAGGAAAAGAAACAGAAATGGAGGCATCACACTCCCAGACCTTAAACTATATTATAAAGCCATCATCATCAAACAGCATGGTACTGGAACAAAAATAGGCACACAGACCAGTGGAACAGAATTGAAAGCCCAGAAGTAAATCCCAACACCTATGGGCATCTAATATTTGATAAGGGGGCCCAAAGGATTAAATGGAAAAAGGAGGCTCTCTTCAATAAATGGTGCTGGGAAAACCGGGTTGAAACATGCAGAAGAATGAAATTGAACCACTTTATCTCACCAGAAACAAAAATCAACTCCAAATGGATCAAAGACCTAGATGTCAGACCAGAAACAATCAAATACTTAGAGGAAAACATTGGTTTCCCACCTACACCTCAAGGACATCTTTGATGAATCAAACCCAATTGCAAGGAAGACTAAAGCAGAAACAAACCAATGGGACTACTTCAAATTGAAAATTTTCTGCACATCTAAAGAAAGTATTAAACAAACAAAGAGAACCCTCACAGAATGGGAGATCATCACATGCCATACATCAGACAAGAAACTAATCACCAAAATATATAAAGAGCTCAGCAAACTTAGCACCAAAAAAGCAAATGACCCCATCCAAAAATGGGCAGAGGTTATGAACAAAACATTCACCTCAGAGGAGATCCAAAAGGCTAACAAACATATGAAAAACTGCTCTAGGTCACTGATTGTCAGAGAAATGCAAATTAAGACAACACTAAGATACCACCTCACTCCTGTAAGAATGGCATACATCAAAAAGGACAGCAGCAACAAATGCTGAAGAGGATGTGGGGACAGAGGAACCCTTTTACATTGCTGGTGGGAATGTAAATTGGTATAGCCTCTGTGGAGAGCAGTCTGGAAAACTCTCAGAAGGCTAGACATGGACCTTCCATATGATCCAGTAATTCCTCTCCTGGGGTTATACCCCAAGGACTCCATAACAAACAACCAAAAAGAGGTGTGTACTCCTATGTTCATAGCAGCACAATTCATAATAGCTAAAACCTGGAAGCAACCCAGGTGCCCAACAACAGATGAGTGGCTGAGAAAGCTGTGGTATATATACACACTGGAATACTATGCAGCTATCAAGAACAATGAACCCACCTTCTCTGACCCATCTTGGACAGAGCTAGAAGGAATTGTGTTAGTGAGCTAAGTCAGAAAGATAAAGATGAGTATGGGATGATCCCACTCATCAACAGAAGTTGAGTAAGAAGATCTGAAAGGGAAACTAAAAGCAGGACCTGACCAAATTGTAAGTAGGGCACCAAAGTAAAAACCCTGTGGTGAGGGGTAGACATGCAGGTTCCTGGGACAGTGGGGGGTGGGAGAGGGTGGGAGGGGTGGGTCATAGTCTTTTGGTGGTGGGAATGGTGTTTATGTACACTCCTAGTAAAACGTAGTCATATAAATCACTAGTTAATAATATGAGAGGGGGAAAATTAATTGTATGTCTCAAAGTTTTTCAAAACACAAACTGAATTTTTTAAATATATAGGCTGTGTAACTGATATGCAGACTCAAAAGCCTAGACCAAGTAGATCAGAAGCAACCAATAGCACAAGATACTGGGTACTGTACAGCAAACCCTAACAAAAGGACTTTTCAAAGTTAACCCAATTACCAATTAATGTGATGATAACATTAACTAACAATTGTCTTTTTGAACCCTAAGACAGCAGGAACCTCACATCTCCACTATAGAGCCTCTACTTCCCCCAGTCCTGGAACCCTTGGATAGGGCCCACTTTCCCGTATGCCTCTCCCAATCCACATCAAATATTATTGCATCTGCCGATCACAACCTAACCAACGCAACAATTGACACCTCAACATGCTTCACTTCAGACTGTGTCCAGAGACTTCACGTGTGGAATGACAACCCTTCAGCTTCATTACTCAGGTGAGACCTTTCCTTTCATAGTATACTCTAATTCCATCTCAGGTGGTTCACTTTCTAACAAAGTCCCAAAACCTAGATATACACCAGTTTCTGTGAGAGAGAGCATATGTTCACACGTATCCATAAACTACTGCAAAATATATACCTGAAAGCAGAAGTACACTAGAGTTTGCAGTGGGTATTCCCCTAACACTTCCTCTCCACTATTCCAAGCTTTGGGTCCATGATTGCTCAACAATTTGTTTGGCTTTGTATGTTAACTCTCTTTTCAGTCACCAGGTTTCAGATGTCATCAGGATGCTGGCCAGGCTTCCCTGGACTGAAGACCCCACCAATGTGTCCTGGAGCTCTGCTTCCCCAGAGACCCACCCTACTAGGGAAAGAGAGAAGCAGACTGGGAGTATGGACCGACCAGTCAACGCCCATGTTCAGCGGGGAAGCAATTACAGAAGCCAGACCTTCCACCTTCTACAATCCACAATGACCCTGGGTCCATACTCCCAGAGGGATAGAGAGTGGGAAAGCTATCAGGGGAGGGGGGTGGATATGGAGATTGGGTGGTGGTAATTGCGTGGAGTTGTACCCCTCCTACCCTATGGTTTTGTTAATTAATCCTTTCTTAAATAATAAAGAAAAATAAAGAAAGAAAGAAGAGATGAGAAAATCCTTATCTCAAGTATTTTTGCGGTCCCTAGTAACTCTATTTAGAAACCTAGCAAAAAGAAACATCACGTGAGTGACCTGCTACAGTGCTGAACAACCTCAGCAGAGTTGTCAAATGTTAGAGAATTTTACCTTAGATATGGCAATCACTAGGTGATTAATGTAATCAAAGACCAATCCAGTGACCTTTGTGTTTCACTTATTAGACATTCTGATCATTACAATCAAAAAATGAAGCCACCCTTCAAAATGTGAGTCAACATTGCTAGGGACTGCCCCATTCTCTGAAGGGAGGTTTGGTCAACATACTCTGCCACTCAAGGAAGACAGGTCCTGCACAGAGTGCAGCCTCCAACGTTCCTAGCTGTGACTACAGAAGCGAGCTCAGACCTACAGGGATGCAGAGATTACACAGGTTCCTGTGCTGAATATGGGCCCCAGATCAAATCAGTGGGGCTTACAGTTGTCAATATTTATATACTTTCCCCATATTTGGGAACTACTCTAGCCCTGACACAGCTTTCTAGTCCTATTTCCATCTCTGACACCATCTCCCCAGACAATACTTTCAGACCACCTCCATGTTAGCTGTCAGGCTCAGGCAAAAATTAGTAAAGTCATGGGCCCCTTAGAGTATACCTAAAATAGATCTACTAGCCTCTTCCAAAATGGGGACCCCAAATCTCATCTGCTATAGTCTTACCTTTAGATTTCTGATTATTGAACAATTTGTTCTGCTTTATATCTAAATGCTTTTTCAGCCACCAAGTTGCAGATGCTACCATGATGCCAACCTGACTTCCCTGGACAGATGACCTCACCAATATTTCTTGGAACCCCACCTCTCCAGACCCCACTAGGGAAAGAGAAAGTCAGGCTGGGATAATGGGTCAACCTGCCAACACCCATGTCCAGCAGAGAAGCAATTACAGAAGCCAGACCATCCACTTTCTGCACCCCATAAAGATATTTGACCCATACTCCCAGAGGGATAAAGAATAGGGAAAATACCAATAGAGGATAGGGGATACAGAACTCTGGTGGTGGGAATTGTGTGAAATTGTACCCCCTCTTATCCTATGGCCTTGTCAATCATTATTAAATCAATATAAACTTTTTTTAAGATTCAAAGATAAAAGAAAAAAAAGAGAAAGAAATATGCCCCCCCAAGAAAACAAGACAGTGGACCCAGAACTTGGGCTAACTTTACCATCAAAATATTTTTAAAACATTCTATTATTTCAAGACAATGTTTGCTTTAAACCACTTTCACTTCTGTCCTTAGGAACCAGATAAATAGAAGCTATGTACTGACATTCTCATTTTCAAGTCCCCAGTGGGTTTCATTGTCACAGTCACCTGGGGTTATCAAGTTGCTTCCTTTACAATTGCTGGCCAGACGAGGCCGAGAACAGGCTATCATAGCTTCGCACATTCTACTCTAGTTGGAACAGAGCTGACTCATTCTTCAAGCCAGAACAAAGGCTGGTATTGATTTCTCCATGAGCAGCAGTGTTTAACTCTTATGCTTTCAGCCTAAGGGACCCTGGAAACTTCAGGTATTTTTCTTAGAAGAGAGTAAGCCATCCTTCTCTCTCTTGGACTGGGAATGTTTATCCCCTAGGTATCTCAGATCTGTAGCAGAAATCACCATTCATTAGCTGAAAGGCCATACTGATGGGAAAAAAAATTGCAATGTATTCTGTATTTACCAACATTGTATATTCTCACCAGCTCTTGCTTGCCTTACTCTTCAACCAGAAGTAATCATTCTGTTCCACAAATTGCCCAGATCAAATTCAGAAATATGTAATACCCTCTAAGAAATGTACAAGATAACAAAGTTAACACAGGGCATTAGGGTCCATTGACTGATACAATCCTCCATCAGAGATAAGGCAAGGATATTTCATACCTACTTATTTTACAGATGAGATCATTGATTCAATAAAGCATTTAGTGAGTTGAAACTAGCTTCCCTAGTTCACAGGGATCTATTCTTCCTACTACTTTTTTTTAAAGATGTTTACCTTATTTCCATGAAATAGAATTATTTGAAACAAAAATTATTTGTTTCCTTCAAACTTAACCAATTTTAGCTCATATCTAGTAAATTTTACATAAAAATATCCACATGTATATGACAATATTTTGCATAAAATATTTGGCATATGTATTTGAGATGTGTATCTATTTCTTGTGATCATGGTTTACTCCCCTGCCAGGTAAATACTTTCTATTTCTCAACTCTGTACTTTCCCATAAAAAAGTCTGAAAATTTTGTTCTCCTCCTCACCAAACATTGTTAGTTTTGAGAAATAGTTATCCAACACCTAATATAAACCTTACAATAAATTTTTCTCAAAATTTCTCATAAAATAATGATAAATCATTATTTTTTTTGCCACCAGGGTCATCATTTGGTGCCTGCATGACAACTCCACTGCTCCTAGAACTCATTACATTTTCTTTCTTTCTTTCTTCCTTTCGTTCTTTTTTCTTTTCTGACAGAGACAGAGAGAAATAAAAAAGGAGAAAGAAGGGAGAGAAGAGCACAGAGACAGGCACTTGCAGTTCCACTGTTCATGAATCTTCCCCAGGTCCTCATACATGGTAACATGTGCACTCTACTGGGTGTGACATAGTCTGACCACTAGTTAATACTACTTAGCCTGTTCTATTCTTTTTTTTTTCAGTGATTTAATATTGATTTACAAGATTGTAAGATAATAGAGGTATAATTCCATACAGTTCCCACCATCAGAATTCTGTGTCCCAACCCCTTCACTGGAAGTTTCTCTACTATTTATCCCTCTGGGAGTATGGACCAGACTTCTTCTTGGGGTTCAGATGGTGGGAGTTCTGGCTTCTATAATTGCTTCTCCACAGGATATGAGCACTGGCAGGTCAATCCCAGCCTGTCTCTATCTTTTCCTATTGGGTAGGGCTCTGGTGAGCTTCCAAGATACATTGGTGAAGTCTGTCCAGGAAAATCAAGATGTCATCATAGTAGCATCTTCAACTTGGTGGCTGAAATTCACCAAAGAACTGTTATCTCTCCACAAAAGTCCACTGGACTCCTTCTACCCTTGCTATCCACACACCTATTCCAAACTCTCTTGCTAATCTCGGTTTTATGGCCAGAGATCAAAGTCTTGAAATTTTTTTTTTTTATTTTACTTATCCCTTGCTTTGTTTCTCAGTTTTATCCATATGAGAGCATTCGGTATTTTCACTTTATATACATCCCTTTAGTATTTCCTATAGGAGGCTCCAGGAAGCTAATGAAAGTTGGAGCCATGGAAAAGTTTCAAAAGGAACTATGGCAAGTAGCTCTTGTCTCAGATACAGCATCAAGGCAGACAAAGAAGTTAGAAGAGATGTTCCTTGATCTAACTCTCCCTCTACATATTGTGATTGCTCCTCATTAGCAAAATCCAACAATGAAAGAGAGAGTCAGCAAAGGAGAGTTTGGGAGGTGGTGGCGAATGTATTGTGCAACTTTAGAGGCAACTTTGCAGAGTCTAAAATACGATTAAAAAAAAAAAAAAAAAGTCCTTTGGCAGACAACCCCACCAAAAAGTCCTGGAGCCCTGCTTCCCCAGAGCCCTGCCCTACTAGGGAAAGAGAGAGGCAGGCTGGGAGTATGGATCGACCTGTCAATGCCCATGTTCAGTCAGGAAGCAATTACAGAAGCCAGACCTTCCACCTTCTGCATCCCACAAAGACTTTGGGTCCATACTCCCAGAGGGTTAAAGAATAGGAAAGCTATCAGGGGAGGAGAGGGGATACGGAGTTATGGTGGTGGAAATTGTGTGGAGTTGTCCCTCTCTTGTCCTATGGTTTTTGTCAGTGTTTCCTTTTTATAAATAAAAATTTTATAAATAAATAAACAGAAGATCTTATAAGCAGAATTTAGAAGCATACCAACACCTATAGATATGGGGACTTACTTCTGGGATCTCAATTCTATTCCACTGGTCAGTGTGTCTATTCATGTTCCAGTACTAAGCAGTTTTGATGACAATGCCCTATAGTACAATTTGAGATCTGGGAGTGTGATGCCTCCAGTTCTGTTCTTTCTTCTCAAGATTGTTTTGACAATTCTAGGTCTTTTCTGGTTCCAGATAAACATTTGTAGCATTTGTTCTTTTCTCCTAAAAAATATGGTTGGGATCTTGATGGTGATAGCATTAAATTTGTAGATGGCTCTGGGTAGTATATTCACTTTGATGATGTTAATTCTTCCAACCCATGAACATGGAATATCTTTCCACTTCTTTGTCTCTTTTTCAATTTCCTTGAGTAGTAACTCAATTTTCAGTATACCAGTTTTTCACTTATTTGGTTAGGTTTATTCCTAGATACTATATTGGGTTTTTTGTTTGTTTGTTTGTTTTTGCTATAGTAAAAGGAATTGATTTCTGGATTTCAGCTTCTTCTAACTTAAGTGTTTGCATAGAGGAATGTCACTGACTTTTGAATGTTAGTTTTGTAGCCTGACACATTAATGTATTGCCTGATGATTTCCAAAAGCTTCTTGCTGTATTCCTTAGGTTTTTCTATGTATACTATCATTTCATCTGCAAATAGGAAGAGTTTGACTTCTTCTCTTCCAATCTGTATGCCTTTAATTCCTTGCTCCTGCCTGATTGCTATGGCAAGAATTTCCAACACTACGTTGAATAGTAATGGTGATAGTGGGCAGCCCTGTCTACTACCTGATTTGAGGAAAATGCTTCCAGTTTTTCACCACTGAGTATGATGTTGGCTGTAGGTTTACTATACATAGACTCCACTATCTTGAGGAATTTTCCATCTATTCCCATTTTTTGTAGCTTTTTGATCATAAAGGGATGTTGGATTTTGTCAAAGGCTTTTTCTGTATCTATTGATATGACCATGGGGTTTTTGGTCTTGCTTTCATTGGTGTGGTGGATCATGTTGATTGATTGATACATATATGAAACCAACCTTGCATGCCTGGGATAAACCCCACTTGGTCATGATGAACAATCTTTTTAAGAGACTGCTGTATCTGGTTGGCTAGAATTTTGTTCAATATTTTCGCATCTTTACTCATCAGAGATGGGTCAAGGAAGACTACACTAATTAGTTGCTCAAATTTCTAAACCTAGTTGGGGATAAGGTATGCCTTATTATATGCTGCTTTAGTCTCTCACTTTTCCACTATTAAAATGTGTCACACACATAATGAAGTAATTAACAAAGCATCTTCCCTAACCCAGTATTATAGATTCAGCTTTGCTCCTTCTCCTTCAGAACTTAATTCACAGTTTGGAAGGTTCTAGGTAGAGCTTCAGAAATTATATTGCATAAAGAAAAGAATTATCCCAGGGCATATATATATATATATATATATATATATATATATATGTAGATACAGATGTAAAAGTAGATTGTACATAGAAATATATGTGCACATAGAGTTATACCCCTCTTATCCTACAGTTTCTGTCAGTATCTCTTTTTTATAAATAAAAATTTTTTAAAAGAAATATATGTGCACACATATATGTGCTATATCAAAAAAGATTTTATTTTGTGTCAATAAGAAACCACTTACAGTTTCCCGGATCAATTAGGAATACCAAAGGAGACCATCTGGGACCACAACAAGACAGGACTAGAACAGCTACAGGAACCCACCAAATCACCGGTGAGTGCAAACACACATTGCTGGTGACAGAGAGGAGCCTAGGGAGAGACTAAGTGGCTGGTAACAGTCCGGCGGTTTATCAGTTGAGACACCACCTCCAGTCTGTTCCACCAACAAGAGGACAGCTGAAGGGAGGAAAGGACTCCCCAGAGACTCACCAAGTGCAACTCTGAGTCTCCATTGCTACTGCCCTCAGAATCTGCAGCAGCAGCAGGGAGGGACACTGGAGAGATCTAACCAGGAAACTCAGGAGAAGACCTATACCTCGGTGGCATAGCTGTAGGGCTGTGAAAGTCTCTTTGCATAACCACTGGACTATCTCTGCCACACCCTGCCTTATCTCTTGGTCAGGAGTCTGTGATTAAGCTAAGAAGCCTACTTATAGTTTAGAAGCCCTCAGGCTCCCATAGCCTACAGAGAAAAAAAAAAAAGAGGCCTTTAAATCACTGAGCTCCAACTCAGGGATTAAAATACTACTGAAACAACTGTCAACTTCCATCACTGTGAAGCCTTTAATTACTTTATTTAAACACAAGTCAATCCAGGAAATAGTGATCAGTAATTTGAAAAGTACTAAGAGAGTACTAAGAACTCATAACATAATATATAAAATGGGTAAACCAACAAGAAGAAATATTGGAGAAACTAACCAGGACAAAAGTCCAGCTAAAAGCCCCCCAAAGGGCGAAGCACAAAATAACGAGTTCAACATCCAAACATCAGCTAAGGAAATAATCACAAGAGTTAGTAAAGAGTTTGAAAGAATTGTAATCAGAAATACAGGAACAACAAATGAGACTCTGGAAGAAAACACTATCTCAAGGTTATTAGAAATCTGATAGCTGAAATAGCTGAGCTAAGAACACAACTAGCTGAACAAGCTAAAACAGTATCAGAACAGGGAAACAAAATAGATGAACTCCAGAAAACAGTAGAGGGCAGAGAGAATAGAATCAATGAGGCTGAAGACAGAATTAGCAAGATCGACGATGAATTAGAGACAACTAAAAAAGAAGAGATCTCAAAAAGAGATTAAGAGATGCTGAAAACAACAACAGAGACCTATGAGATGACTTCAAAAGAAACAATATACGCATTATTGGCTTACCAGAGGAAGAAAGAGAGGGAGAGGAAGAAAGCATTCTTCAGGTCATAATAGCTGAAAACTTCTCTAGTCTAGACAACATCAAAGACATAAAGATTCAAGAAGCCCAGAGGGTCCCAAACAGAATTAACCCAGAATTAACCCAGAATTAACTCTGTTAAAGACACCAAGACACATCATATTTAGAATGGAAAGGAATAAGGATAAAGAAAGGATCCTGAAGACTGCAGGAGAAAAACAAAGAGTCACCTACAGAGGAAATCCCATAAGATTAGCAGCAGACTTTTCCACACAAACACTACAGGCCAGAAGAGAAACCACTTACAGATTTTTTCCTCAGCGAGACTTTTTTGTTTTTGTTTTTTTAATTTGTATTTATAAAGTGGAAATATTGACAAGACCGTAGTTTAAGAGGAGTACTTTTCCACAAAATTCCCACCACCAGAGTTCTGTGTCCCCTCCTCTCTCTTGAAAGCTTTCCTACTCTTTATCGCTCTGGGAGTATGGACCCAGGGTCATTATGGGGTGCAGAAGGTGGACGATCTAGCTTCTGTAATTGCTTCTCTGCTGGATATGGGCATTGTCAGGTCAATCCATACTTACAGCCTGTCTCTCTCTCTCTCTCTTTTTCCCTGGTGGGGCAGGACTCTGGGAAGGCAGGTTCCAGGACACATTAGTGGGGTCATCTACACAGGTAAGTCAGGTTGGCATCACGGTATCATCTGGAACCTGGTGGCTAAAAAAGAGTTAAGAATAGAAAGCAGAACAAACAGTTGACTAATCATGAACTGCAAGAATGCTGCAGATGAAAATGTGGGGTCTCCAATTTGGAGAAATCTAGTAGGTCTATTTTAGGTATACTCCAAGGGGCCCATGACTTAACTACTTTTTGCTTCAGTCTGACAGCTAACATGCAGGTGGACCCAAGGTATTGTCTGGGGAGATGGTGTCCTAGTTGGACTAAAGACTAGAAAGCTGTATCAATCAAAGAAATCCCATATTTTTCCCAAATATGGGAAAAGAATATAAATATTGTTAACGGTAAACCCCATCAATTTGACCTGGGGCCCGTATTCAGCACAGGAGCCTACATAACGTCTGAGCTTCCCTTCTACCACTTACAAATTTAAATTTCCTTTTAGGTATACTCATCTTAATGGAATCTTCACTAATTAGAATACTCATTAAAAATTAGTAGTGCAAAGTCCTAGAACTGATCTGTTAACCTTTGCAAAGAATTTCCATGTCACTCCAAATCTTGAACACTGCTCTTTTCAAAAAATGTCAAAAGCATTTTCACAGAGAAAAGATCTTTCCTCTTAACAGAGAGGTAGCCTGCTCATCTGTATGTGTACACTACTCCTACTACTTCTTCTCTCAATCATGAGATTTTTGAGGTCATGAATGTTAGCATGAATTGGCAGGAGAGAATGAAAGATAATGAAATTTACAGTTTAAATAAAAGCTCACACTTTTTGCAAGTCTGTTTAAAGAAATTCTACAACCAAAGTAAATGCTAATTGCAAATGTGCAAGTACAAGGCAATATACTGTAGTAGACCCTTTCTTAAAGTAAAAATTAAACCCCAAAAATGAAAAATAAGGAGACAATACTAAGACTTTCACCTTTTTCCCCCAAAAAGATAATTTCTCAAATTAAATTCTAAAAAATATAAAGCATTTTGATAGGCATTTCTTATTTTTATGCTGTCAATATACACTCCACTATCAAATCTGCTTCTTTAAAAACAAAATGAGTTTAGGCGATCTAGGAGGTGGCACAGTGGACAAAGCATTGATTTTCAAGTGTGAGATTCTGAGTTTGATCCCCAGCAGTGCATGTACCAGAGTGATATCTGGTTCTCTTTCTCCTCCATCTCTCTCATTAATAAATAAGTGAAGTAATTTTTAAAAAATTAAATAAACAATGAGTTTATACTGATGCATCTTAGAAACATGCTACTATATCATTGATTAGATCAAATTGCTGCAAACAAAAATGCAGATGGAAACACTGCTTTAAACATGGTAAACATGCTGTTCCCTGAGGTTTAAAGGTCCTAAGGACATCACACTGAAAAGTACTCATGCATGTCTTATTCTTCTTTCATTCTGGACTGCAGTGAGAGTCCAAGCTAATATCATTTCCCATTTCCTAGGAAAGAAATTAAAAGTCAGAAACAATTTAAATTACTTGAATCTTCTCCTATGAGAGGAATTTGTATACCTCAGAAATGAATGTGGTGCTTTGATAGGGAATGCTTATTTGCTGTTGACAGCTTTTTAGTGAAAAAGATAGAAATCAGATTGAATTTCGACAGTGAGAAATTGAGAGCTTGTTCTGCCAGCAGGAGGCTGAGGCCTCTAATTTTACCTCTGCAAAACAAAGATGAACCAAGAATATAATCTACCTACTTTTCAAAAACAAAACATAAAAATTCTTTGTGTAGCCTGCTTCAAAGTAAGAAAAATTGCACACAGAGCCAGTTCTGTTCTATTTGTCTTGGTATTAATATAATAGCTGGACTGTATTCAAAAGCAGATAGAATAGATTCCAAATTCCATTATACTCTCTATTCTGAACTTTTCATTTGAACAATGAAGTCCACAGTAACCCCATCAAACTTTCTTAAACCAAAGGTTTGACAATCCCTGAATACCAAAATATCTCTAAGAGATAAAATTAAATTCTGTTCTACAAGTAAAATATTGATCGTCAAATACATTTTTGCAGTAGTAATGATATTGAAATATATATATATTTTTTAGACTCCTGTAATATTCTAATTACATATGATGAGTGCAAATAGAAAATGTTTTGTAATAGAAATAAAATTTGGTTTTGGTGAGCCTGTTGGGCAATTCTTCAAATACATTTTGCTCTCTAGCTTTCATACCTCAAACAGTAGCAATGATTATAAATTTCACTTCCCAAATGAAGTCCAAGGGGAAGAAACATCATAACAATTTTTCATGTTAGTACATTATGACTATGGAAAGAGTTTTTCTAGTAGAGATTTTTAACATCAAAGATTATCTGTTTCTATTACCACAACCCTGTGTGTATTATCTCAGGAGAAAGCAAGGTAAATGTTATTATAGACTCAAAAAAAAAGGGTTTTATCAGATAACATTTCCCGGCTTCTCCTTTACACCCTAACAGAGCAGAAGAAAATAATTAGATAATAACAACGATTTTTGTCAAGCTTCTAGACAGAAAACCTAGTGCTATTTCAGGGAACAGAATTAATAAACACAAAAACAAATATAAAGAATTACAGTGGCACAAAATGTTAAAAATGCATAGTACATAAATTTTATAGTGTCTTTTTTATTCCAGTCTTTCTGCTTGCTTCTGTTTTGGGTCACTACAAACTTGTGCACTTTTGCTTTGTATATTTTCCCCTAACTCATGGGTACATGTGCATATGTTTTCTGTCTCATGGACCCTGATCTATATCTAGGTTCTGAGGTTTTGTTGTGAGGTGCACTACCTGATATGGAATTGGGGAGTCCTATGAGCTAGGAATGGTCTCACTAAAGTGCTGGACCTAGAGGGTTGGCATTCTATGCCTGGTGTCTCTGGACATAATAAGAAGTGAAACGTGTCGAGGTGGTACTAATTTGTATTGATTTGGTTGAGCTCAGCAGATGCAATATCAAACGGTATGGATCAAGCGAACCATGCAGGAAGACGAGTCATGCCCTGGAGTTTCCAGGACTGGGAGAAATATGGGTTTTATAGAGAATGGGGAGAGTTCCTGCTGTCTTGGAGTTTAAGAAAGCAATAGATAGTTATTATTGTAACCAAGTAATTAGGGAATTTGGTTGACTTTGAAAATCTCATGGTTAGGATTTGCTGTATCATACAAGACCTTACCATGATTTATGCTATTTAATGCTATTTACCTATAGCTGTATCTTATATAGTGATACAAGAAGTTGCTTCTGGTCTCCCTGGTCTAAGACTATAGGTGATTTAATGTTTCAATTAAACAGTCATTATTAGAAATGTATTAATAATTTAAGCCCAGTGTTAAAATTCAATCAGGTTACCAGTTTGAAACCTTAAGTGCTTAGATTGAAGGAATATATACTGGGGTCTATGCATAAAAAAGTTTGAGAGTTTCAGTCTCTCTGCCCTGACCCAGCTTTCTAGTCCTATTTCCAACTCTGACATTATCTCCTCAGACAGTACCTGTGGTCCGCCTGCATGTTAGCTGTTGTGCTTGGGCAGAAATTAGTAATGTCATGGGCCCCTTGGTTTATACCTAAAATAGATCTACTAGCTTTTTCTAAAATGGAGATCCCAAAACTCATCTGCTATATTCTTGCCTTTAAGTTCCTGACTATTAAACAATTTGTTCTGCTTTATACCTTGATGCTTTTTCAGTCACCAAGTTGCAGATGCTACCATGATGCCAACCTGACTTCACTGGACAGAGAACTCCACCAATGTGTCCTGGACCCCCACCTCCCCAGACCCCTGCCCCACTAAGGAAAGAGAGAGATAGGCTGGGAGTATGGATCCACCTGCCAACACCCATGTTCAGTGGAGAACAATTACAGAAGCCAGACCTTCCACCTCTGCACCCCATAATGATCCTGGGTCCATGCCCCCAGAGGGATAAAGAATAGGAGAGCTTTCAAGAGAGGGGATGGGATACAGAACTCTGGTGGTGCTTGGAATTGTGCAGAATTGTGCCCCTCTTATCCTGTGGTCTTGCCGGTATTTTTTACTTTATAAATTAAAAAAAAGTAAAAATACATTGTAAAGGGGCCAGGCAGTGGCACACTCAGTTAAGTGCACAAGTCACCGTGCACAAGGACCTGGATTAAAGCCCCCCAACCCCCATCTGCAGGGGGGAAGCTTCAGTATTGAAGTATCTTTTGCCTTCCCTCTCTATCTCTCCTTTCATCTCAATTTCTCTGTCCTGTCAAAAAAAAAAAAGAAAGAAAGAAAAAAAGGGGGGCAGTGGTGGGGCTCACTTGATTCAGCATACATGTTACAATGCTCAAAGACCCAGGTTCAAGCCTCCAGTCTCCACCTGCAGGGAGAAAGCTTTGCAAGTGGTGAATCAGGGATGCAGGTGTCTCTCTTTCTCTCTTCCTCACTATCTTCCCCAATCCCTCTTAATTTCTCTCCATCTCTATTCAATAAACAAATAAATAAATAAAATATATTTTTAAAAATGAATATAAACAAAGGAAAAACGGCCACCAACAGCAATGGATTCATAGTGTTGGCACCAAGTCCCAGTGATAATACTAGTGGAGAAAAAAAAAATTATAACAGTGTTTGACTTGGTGGGAATGTAAACTGGGCCATCCCCTTTGGAAAAATAGTATGAAAGTTTCTCAGAAAATTATAGACAGAAAGAAATGGAAAGTCTAATAGATGCTCCACCATTCACATTCCTGTTAACCTATGATAAACAGGCTGACAATACAAAATAACTACTTCTAGCAAAACATAAATTCAGCAGTCTCATCAGTTTTTCATAAGGATGGAGCATTGATGTTTGGAGGTATGGTGGTAGATGGAGCGGGGGAGATGCCAATAAGGACTGGACATCATTGGATAACTTTCAGCAGTTCTGTCAACTCCCTTCAAGATCCTTTTGGCCACAGGCCTGCACATACACACACACACACACACACACACACACACAATATTCTGTTTTAGCAAGTCTCACTTAACTATGGATTTTCAACAATTTCAAAAGCAATTAATTCCCTGCATACTTAAATATTAACACTACATGCCAATCTAACTAAGGAAAATAATTGACATCTAATTGTGATTATTAGTTCAAATTAACTGCTTTTTACTAACCAACTGAATTTTCACTGAAAACACCATTAGGATTCTTTTTTAAATCTAAGGACTCATTCAGTCCAATCTGAGAATTCTATATTAGAAAAAGTGAGTGCACTGAAAGGAAATAACTGGTGTGTACTTCTGGAGATACGGTTGATTATCCTGAAATAAATCTAAAAACAGCTACAAGTGCAATATGAAGTAAGCATGCTTTTCAAAGATTGTTGGTCAGCCAGAAAGAAACTAAACCCAGATACAAACATGTGAACAGAAAATGAAAGGAAAGCAAAAATAGGGGGTTAAAAAAATTAAAGTGACTCTAAAGAAATACACACATGCACACATACACAGTCAACGACACAGTAAGGTATCTGTTAACACATGATGCAACTAAAGTTTTTCTTAAATTCACATATTAGAAAAGATGAATGATGAAGCATTTCAAAAATAAAATATTTTTTATTTATAAAAAGGAAACATTGACTAAACCATAGGATAAGAGGGGTACAACTTCACACAATTCCCACCTCTACAACTCTGTATCTCATCCCCTCCCCTGATAGCTTTCCTATTCTTTAACCCTCTGGGAGTATGGACCCCAGGTCATTGTGGGATGCAGAAGGTTGAAGGTCTGGCTTCTGTAATTGCTTCCCCACTGAATATGGGCATTGACAGTTTGATCCATACTCCCAGCCTGTCTCTCTCTCTTTCCCTAGCGGGGAAGGGCTCTGGGGAAGCAGAGCTCCAGGACACATTGGTGGGTTGTCTGTCCAGGGAAAAATAAAATATTTTAAAATAAATGACAGAAAAAAAAAAATCAAACCCCAGAAGGAATAGAAATTAATGTGAAAGACAAATAGCAAAGAATAAGGTTAAAAGTATGAAAACTTCCTTGGAAAAGATGATAAGCAATGAGCAAGAATGACCCAAAAAAGACAGCATAAAATACTTAATAAAATAGTTAATGAAAATACTTAATAAAATAGTTTCTACCTAGAGACCCTCCTCACCTACTTCCTATTTCACTTCCCTCGATCACTCTATTGTCAGATAAAGTAAGGACTACAAAAGCTGGATTAGGGCAAGAGACTGGCACACTTCTAGTCACTACCAGCCCCCCATCCCTCATCATCCAGGGACATAGTCAGGGAATCCTGGGATTCCCACATAGATATGATTGGTTTTGACTTCTAACAGATCCTTCTCTACATAATCACTGGTTATCTCCACCAGGAGCATCATCATAAACCCACTTATGGGGCCTCTACAGGAACTTGCCCTCATTGTGGAACAACAATGGAAGAAACTGCCCAACTCTCCAAAAGGAGGCTGGGTCAACATATTCTGTCACTCAAGGAAGACTGGTCCTGAAATGAATGCAGCCTAGAATGTTCCTAGCTGTGACTACAGAAGGCAAGCTCAGATGTACAGAGACACAGAGGTTACACAGGCTTCTGTGCTAAATATGAATAGACATGGGTCCTAGGTCAGATCACTGGGGTTTAACAGCTAATGGTATTTATATACTTTTCCCATATATGGGAGCTGCTTTCTGCCCTGATGCAGCTTCCTAGAAAGTCCTATCCCCAACTCTGACACTATCGTCCCAGACAATTACTTTCAGCACACCTGCATGTTAGCTATCAAGCTCAGGCAAAAATTACTGAAATCATGGGCCCCTTAGAATATACCTAAAATAGTCTTCCTAGTACTTTCTACCATGAAGACCCCAAATTTCATCTACTATATTATTACCTTTAGGTTCCTGATTATTAAACAATTTGTTCTGCTTTGTACCTTAGGGCTTTCCAGCCACCAAGTTGCAGATGCTACCATGATGCCAACCTTACTTCCCTGGGCAGATGGATCTCACCAGTGTGTCCTGGAACACCACCTCTCCAGAGCCTTGGCCCACTAGGGAAAGATAAAAACAGGCTGGGGGCAGCTATGAATTGACCTGTCAACACCAATGTCCAGCAGAGAAGCAATTACAGAAGCCAGACCTTTCACCTTCTGTCCCCCATAAAGAAGGTCCATACTCCCAGAGGGATAAATAGGGAACTTTCCATTAGAGGTTATGGGATATGGAACTCTGGTAATGGGAATTATGTGGAATTATACCCCTCTTATGCCACAATCTTGTCAATCATTATTAAATCACTAAAAAAAATAAATAAAAAGAATAGGGAAGCTTCCAATGGAGGGGATGGGATACAGAACTCTTGTGGTGAGAATTGTATGGAATTATAGCCCTTTTATCCCACATTCTTGTCAATCATTATTAAATTACTAATAAAAAGATAAAATAAAATATGATAAAATTAATAACCTCTAACAAATTGATTCATAAAAAGAAATAATTCACAGATTATCAGTTCAGTCAGTATCAAAGGGATATTAGTACAAATGTCACAAATATTAATAAAATGTTACCAATATCTTGATGCTAATAATGTTTTAAATGTAGGTAAAATAAAAATCTTTTTAATAAATAAAACTTAAGCTAAAGATATGTAGGGGAAATATTAAATCTGAGTAGTTTTATGTCTATCAGAAAAATTATATCATTACTAATTTATTACCACAAATAAAATTTCAAACACTCTAAGTCCAAGTGTAGCTATCATAATTGTGAAAAAAAAATATGAGTACTAGAGTCTTTCTAACAAGTTACTGCAATCTTACTGAGATATAATAGATTTATATCATTGTGTAATATTAAGGTATATAGCATAATAACATATATATATAATTACAATATATAATATATATTGAAAAGTTATTTCCAACAGTAAAGTTAGTTAATACATCCATCACTTCACAGTTAGCTTTTCTTTTGTAGTGAGAATGTTTAAGATCTACTATTTTTTTTTTATAAAAAGAAAACACTGACAAAACCATAGGATAAAAGGGGTACAACTTCACACAATTCCCACCACCAGAACTCCGTATCTCATCCCCTCCCTTGATAGCTTTCCTGTTCTTTAACCCTCTGGGAGTATGGACCCAAGGCCATTGTGGGATGCAGAAGGTGGGAGGTCTGGCTTCTGTAATTGCTTCCCCGCTGAACATGGGCAATGTCAGGTCAATCCATACTCCCCACCTATCTCTCTCTCTTTCCCTAGTGGGGCAGGACTCTGGGAAGGCAAATTTCAGGACACATTGGTGGGGTTGTCTGCTGTGTTATGAAGAACAATGAACGCACGTTCTCTGACCCATCTTGGATGGAGCTAGAAGGAATTATGTTAAGTGAGCTAAGTCAGAAAGATAAAGACTAGTATGGGATGATCCCACTCATAAATAGAAGTTGAGAAAGAAGAACAGAAAGGGAAACTAAAAGCAGGATTTGACTGAATATGGAATAGGGCACCAAAGTAAAACCTTTTTGGGTTAAGGGGGAGGGTGGATGTTCGGCTTCCGGGCGGGGGCGGGGATAGGATGGGACACAGTCTTTTGGTGGTAGGAATGGTGTTTATGTACACTCCTATTAATTTGTAGTCACATAAACCACTATTTAATTAATATGAGAGGGCAAAAATTGATTGAATGTCTCAAACTTTTTTTTTTAACCAGTGCACTGATCAGCTCTGGTTTATAGTGGTGTAGGGGATTGAACCTGGGACTTCAGAGCCTCAGGTATGACAGTCTGTTTTGCACAGTCATTATGCTATCTACTCCCACCCATCTCAAACTTTTTTTTTTTTTCCCTCCAGGGTTATTGCTGGGCTCAGTGCCTGCCCCATGAATCCACCGCTCCTGGAGGCCATTTTTCCCCCTTTTATTGCCCTTGTTGTAGCAGCCTCGTTGTGGTGATTATTATTGCCATTGTTGATGTTGTTCGTTGTTGGATAGGACAAAGAGAAATGGAGAGAGGAGGGGAAGACAGAGAGGGGAAGAGAAAGATAGACACCTGCAGACCTGCTTCACCGCCTATGAAGCGACTCCCCTGCAGGTGGGGAGCCGGGGGCTCGAACTGGGATCCTTATGCCGGTCCTTGCGCTTTGTGCCACATGCGCTTAACCCACTGCACCACCACCCGACCCCCCATCTCAAACTTTTTAATGCACAGACCATAGGCTGAGAATTCAATATATTGACTCTCTTAAAAGCGTAGACCAGGGAGAACAGAAGCAACCTGTGGCACAGCTATATACAAATAATGTCTAAGGATACAAACTATGGTGATGTTGTATATGATACAGCAAATCCTAACAAAGGGATTTTCAAAGTTAACCCAATTGCCAAATAATTTGATAATAGCAATAACTATCTATTGTATTTTTAAACCCTAAGACAACAGGAACCTCCCACTTCCTCTATAGAGCCTATATTTCTCCCAGTCCTGGAAACTCTAGGGTGGGGCTCACTTTCCTGCATGCCTCTCTCAATTCATACCAAATGATACTGCATCTGCTGATCCCAACTTAACGCAATGAGCATGCTTCACTTCAGACTGTGTCCAGAGACATCAGGCATGATGTCCCCTGCGCAAGGATGACATGCAAATTCGTGAAGCATTCTATATTTTGGGGATGCATTGGATCGACCTTCCCGTGGTGCATCCTGTGAGTACTCATTCATTGGGGAAACTGATGATCCTTCCTAGCCGACTGAATCCACATGGATCCCAGTCACTTTCAAAGCCAGCAACAAGCAGCTCCTGACAGCTTTCAAGCTGTTGGTCCTGCTCTTCGAGTCCTCCAACTTAATGTTGAGGGGCTATCCTTTGCCAAACGCGTTCTTATTGGTCAACTGGCGATACAGCATCAGGCAGATGTCATTTGCCTACAAGAAACACACATAGCAGTCGATGAAGCTGCTCGATTCACCATCAGTGGATTCGATTTAATATGCTATAATCTCCATCCTAAACACGGCCGAGCCATCTACGCCAAATCGTATCTTGCAGACGTTTACCACACGGCCTCTTCAACCTTCTACAACTCCATTACTATTGAACTATTCAGCTCATCAACGTATATAAGCCACCCAGTGCCTCATGGAATAATGAGGTCCTGCCTAGCCCGAATCACCCAGCCGTTTACGTTGGAGACTTTAATAGTCATCACCAAGACTGGGGATATTCCTCCACTAGTGCTGACGGCTCTATCTTAGCCGACTGGGCTTCAGCGAATGACCTCTCCCTATTATACGATCCCAAACAGCCAGGCTCTTTTCACAGTGCTAGATGGAATAAAGACTCATCGCCTGACCTGTGCTGGATTAGCACAGTCAACAGCCAAGCCTACGAGACATGTTCTCAAGGACTTCCTGCACAGTCATCACCGCCCAGCTATCATCCACATTGGTCTCCAGCTCCCACTGATTCTGTGCTCGGAGAAACTAAGATGGAACTTTCGGAAAGCAAACTGGCGTCTGTTCAGTGATCTTACCAACAAATCTATTCCTGCAATTCCAATTAACTCTATCCCCTCTGAAGATTCCTACAGGCACTTCCGTCAAGCCATCTTCAAAGCAGCTTCCCAAGCTATTCCTCGTGGGACACGTGCTAACTATATGCCTTGTCTTGATGCTGAATGTGAGCAACTACTAAAGCAGTATGATGAGTCAGGTGACCCAGATGTGGCCGACCATCTCATTGCCTCCCTGGATGCAGCACGCCAAGCCCGCTGGCAACAACTCACGGAAAGTCTGAACTTCACCCACTCAAGTAGGAAGGCCTGGAAGCTTCTTCATAGTCTGGGTGCCGTAGCCAACCCTCTCCCATCTCCCATCCTCCCGTATCCCCAAACTCAGTGGCCAGTCACCTAACTCAAGTTGGACGTGCTAAGATCGACCCAGTCTGGAAAAGAGAAATTTCCCATGAGTGGTCATCCACTTCCGGTTATCTTGTCCATCTCCAAAACTCTCTCCCTTTACACTGTCTGAACTGGAAGATGCTTTGAAGAGGGTTAAATAGGGAACAGCTGCTGGCTATGATAACATCACCCCAGAACTCATTCTTAACTTGGGACCCGCAGCAAAGAAGTGGCTCACTACATTCTTGTCCCACATCTTGGAATCTGAATCTATGCCCAAAATTTGGCATCGTGCGAAGACAATAGCAGTTTTGAAACCAAAGAAAGACCCAACACTGGCCGCCAGCTATAGACCAATTTCTCTCCTCTCTGTGTGTTACAAACTCCTTGAGAGGCTGCTTCTGTTATGAATTTCTCCTCTTACAGAGAAATTCCTATCACCCGCCCAAGCTGGTTTCCGCCCAGGAAGATCTACCTGCGAACAAGTCCTGGCCCTCTCAACTTACATTGAAAATGGATTCCAGAAGAATTTAAAGACGGGTGCTGTCTTTGTTGATCTCACAGCAGCCTATGACACGGTCTGGCATCGTGGTCTCCTAGTCAAGATCTCAAGATGCCTGCCTCCATGGGTGGCCAACACTATATCGTTTCTTCTCCAAAACAGAAGATTCCGGGTGCATCTGGGTGACAAGTCTAGCAGATGGAGATTTGTCTCAAGTGGCCTCCCCCAGGGCTCTGTTCTGGCTACTACACTATTTAATATTTACATCAATGACCTCCCAGAAACTTCTTCAAGGAAGTTCATCTACGCCGATGACATCTGCTGTGCAACTCAGGCATCAAAGTTCGACATCCTCGAGGAAACACTCACGAAAGACATGTCTCTGATATCTGATTACTTTAAAAAATGGCGACTAAGCCCTAGCACTGCAAAAATGGTATCATCTGTTTTCCATCTACACCATGCCTCGGCCTCGTGTGAGCTTAATGTGCAGCTTGACAATACGAGAATCTGGCAAGAGGCCCAGCCAGTCTATCTTGGCATTACTTTTGATCGCACTCTGTCATTTCACGAACATCTCATAAAAACTGCAGCAAAGGTGGGCGCGAGGAATAACATCATTGCAAGACTGGCCAGCTCCTCATGGGGCGCCAGCGCTTCCACACTACGATCATCATCTCTGGCATTATGCTATTCCTCTGCAGAATACTGTGCCCCAGTATGGTTCCATAGCCCGCATGTCCACTTGGTCGATTCCAAATTATATTTCTCCATGAGGATAATTTCTGGAACCATCCATTCCACCCCGGTTCCATGACTGCCAGTTCTTAGCAACATCGCCCCACCAGATATTCGTTGGGATGCGGCATCATTTAAGTTCATTTCCCACATCTACGCTCGACCGGACCTGCCAATATACGCGGATATCTTTGCCCACCCTGTCCAACGCTTGATGTCTCGTCATCCAATCTGGTCCCCTACGCCTACACTGAACTTCTCTGTTCCAGACTCTTGGAAACAGAGTTGGCAGTCAGCTGAGGTAAAGAACAAACACCTCATCACAGACCCCTGCAAGCGTCAACCCGGCTTTGACCTAGCACGTTATGATTGGGCCCTCCTCAATCGCTATCGAACAGGCCATGGCCAGTGTGCCGCTATGTTCCATCGCTGGGGAGCTAGAGACGACCCGAACTGCCCCTGCGGCTCCAGACAGACTATAACCCACATAGTCAATGACTTCCACCTCTCCAGATTCAAAGGAGGTCTCAAAACTTTACATCAAGCTCAACCTGACGCTGTTAACTGGCTTCGGAAGAAGGGCAAATGCTAGAAGAAGAAGAAGGCATGGAATGTCACCTTCAACCGCATTACTTGGCCACCAGGTTCCAGATGCTAGCATGATGCCAACCAGACTTCCCAGGACAGATCTACTCTTTTAACAACGTCCCATTATATAATGCACTGTACACCATGTTGTACAGTAGATTCCAGAATTTATTCCTCCTATATTGTAAGTCTTTATCCTTTGACCACACTCACTAATTTTGCCAAATTCCCAGAGACCAGAAAGTTCAAGATCAAGCTACAAGCAGATTTGGTGGAGAGAGAGAAAAAGAGGCTCTTTTCTGGTTCACAGACAACAGTTATCCCATGGAACCCTCCCAAGGTAACAAAGAGGAATGCTTTCTAACATATGATATAAGGGAAACAATGGGATGCATTGGATCGACCTTCTCGTGGTACATCCCGTGAGTACCCATTCATTGGGGAAACTGACGATCCTTCCTAGCCAACTGAATCCACATGGATCCCAGTCACTTTCAAAGCCAGCAACAAGCAGCTCCTGACAACTTTCAACCTGACGCTGTTGACTGCCTACGGAAGAAGGGCAAATGCTAGAAGAAGAAGAGGGAAACAATATCATTCATAGGTACTCTTCTCTCACCAAATCACCTCCAAAATTCATCACATAAGGAATTATGTTTTACTTTTTATTTTTGCCACCCTGGTTATTACTGGGGCTCAGTTCTTACATGATAAAGCCACTGTTCCAGGTGGCCTTTTTATGTATTATTTTTCTGGATTTCTGTGGTGTCAGTTGTGATCACTCCTCTATCATTTACAATTCTATTTATTTGAGTCTCCTCCCTTTTTTTTTTTTTTTTTAGTGAGTCTGGCTAGAGGTTTGTCAATCTTGTTTAATTTTTCAAAGAACCAACATTTGGCTTCATTGATCTTTTGTATGGTTCTCTTATTTTCAATGTTGTTTATTTCTACTCTAACTTTAGTGATTTCCACCCTTATGGTTGCTTTAGGGTTCCTTTGTTCCTCTTCCTCTAAGTCCTTAAGGCGTGCAGTAAGGTTGTTTTCTTGAGCTTTTTCTTGTTGTTTAATATGTGATTGTATGGCTATGAGTTTCCCTCTCAATACTGCTTTATCTGTGTGCCAAACATTTTGATAGCTTGTGTCATCATTTTCATTTGTTTCCAGGAACATTTGAATTTCCTGCTTGAGTGACTCTCTGAGCCAGCAGTTGTTGTTGAGTTTCCAAATTCTGTGACTTTTAGTAATTTTCTGTTTGTTGTTAAATGTTAGCTTTACTCCACTGTGGTCTGAGAATATACTTGGGATGATTTCAATGCTCTTGAATTTGTTGATGCTGTCTTTGTGGCCTAATATGTGGTCTATCCTTGAGGATGTGCTGTATGGATATGAAAAGAATGTATATTCCAGTTTTTTGGGGTGAAGAACTCCGAAAATGTCCAGGAGGACTAGTCTGTCCATCTCTTCATTTAATTCTCTTGTTTCTTTGTTAATTCTCTGCTTCATTGATCTAAGTGTGAAAGTGGGGGTGTTAAAATCTCCCACTATTATTGTATTACTATTTATGTATTTTTATAGTTCTTTCAGTAGGTGTTTGATGTATTTAGATGGAGCCTCATTGAGTGCATAGATATTAATAATTGTTAACTTCTGGGTTGATTGATCCTAATCATTATTTAATGGCCTTGCCTACCTTTTATTACTTTATTTAATTTAAAGTCTATTGTGTCAGAGATGAGAATGGCTGTTCCTGCCTTTTTTGTGGTCCATTAGCCTGTAGGATAGTTTTCCATCCCTTCACTTTAAGCCTGTATTTGTCTTGTTGGGTCAGATGGGATTCTTGCAAGCAGCATATGGTTGGGTTGTGTTTTCTGATCCATCCTCCCACTCTGTGCCTTTTAATGGGTGAATTTAAGCCATTGACATTTATTGATATTATGGATTTAATGTATTGTAGTGCCATTATTCTACAATTTTTTATTTGCTCTGATATATGGCAAGTATTATGGTGATGCTCTTGTTTATAAGAGATCTTTTAGAACCTCTTTCAGGACAGTCTTGGTGATGGTTGCCTCCTTTAACTGTTGTCTGTCTGAGAAAGTTTTGATCCCTCCATCTAGTCTGAATGAAAGTCTAGCAAGATATATTATCCTTGGTTGAAACCCTTTTTCATTCAGGGCTCAGTAGATATCTTGCCATTCTCTTCTGGATTTTAGAGTTTGAATGGAGAAGTCTGCTAATAATCTTATGGGTTTTCCCCTATATGGTGACTTTTTGTTTTTCTCTTGCAGCCTTTAGGATACTTTCTTTATCCTTACTTCTTTTCATTGTAACTACAATGTGTCTTGGTGTCTTCAGGTCTGGGTTGATTCTGTTTTGGACTCTCTGAGCCTCTTGAATCTTAATGTCCTTTCTGTTGTTTAGGTCTGGGAAGTTTTCTTCTATAATTTCCTCTAGAATGTTTGCTTCTCCTTCCTCTCTTTCTTCCTCTGCCAAGCCAATTTTGTAGAGAGTTACTAGGCCTATTTCAGTTATATTCCAAAGGGCCCATGACTATACTAGTGTTGTTGTTGTTGTTTGTTTGTTTGTTTCTGAGCCTGGCATCTGATATGCAGGTGGACCCAAGTTATTGTCTGGGGAGATGATGCAGGTGGCCTTTTTTGTTGTTGATTTTGTGTGTGTGTGTGTATGTGTGTGTGTGTTTGTGTGTGTGTGACAGAACTAGAGAAAAATTGAGAGGGAAGGTGAAAGGTAGAAAGAGGAGAGGAGCAAAAGAGACACCTGCAGCACTATCTGCTTGTTTGCAAAGATTTTTAGTGGATTTAACCCAACTTTGAAAAATAAACCTCAGGTTCACAAAGGCCTTAGTGACCCCATATCATGAAAAAGAAAAGGGTGGCTAAAGTCTATCCCATATGCTCCTACAAGAAACATTAAAGTGTATTTCCTCCTCTCCTTAGGAACAAGAGTCAGCAAAAATGTCAGGAAGATCATGCTAGAGAAAGATGACAGATAACTGATAGGGAGCAGTTACAGTAATGAGATGAGGAATGTACTTGGTTTTGACCCTTGTGGCCAGGGCTTCCCTGTGGCCTTGTGCCTATATAATTCCACTGCTCTTATCAAACTATTTGCTTTTCAGATGGAGGATGAAAGATGAAGAGGAACTGAGAGAAGGTAGGAAACAGAAAAGGAGAGACACCACAGTACTACTCACTGATCATAAACTTCTGTTTTGTGTGGTGCTCCCATGTGGTGGCCAGCATCTCAAAAACAGGTTCCCAAGCATAGTAAGGCATGCACTCTACCAGGTGAGCCATCTCTCTTAAGCCTCTAATTTTTTTTCCCTATTATCCTGAAACTTTGATTTTCTGCAGAACTGAACAGAGGAAATATTTGATGGAAGAAGTGAAACAATACAACTCCTCCCCATGTGTGTCTATGAACAGTCTTACATTACAGCTTCCACTTAAGAAAAAAGGAAAACCACATGGATTAAATGGATAGTTAACAGAGCTAACTTTCTAGTTAATTAGAGGGAGTCTGATTTCCTTAAGCATTCTGATTCTCATTTAGAATTGATATTATATTCACAGTAGGTCCTGTGCCAAAATTTCCATTTATATGTGCAAGTATATGTGATATATATATATATATATGTGTATATATATATATATATATACTGTTAACATATATGATGTCTTTTTAATTAACTTAGGAATGAAATAATTCACATTATTTGCTCATTTCTTGAAACAATGATACAGAATTGGGAGAGAAATGGCATCTGAATTATGTCTTTTCTTAATAAACAAAAATAAACAATATAAGATATTTTTGAAAACATGTAGTGTCTAGCTTTTTCTCATTTCCCAATTCTTTCCTTGCTTACAAGAGGGCTAAAAGCTGTTTGGGAGTGGTAGGATTAAACAAAAGGCAAACATGTTTCTCTAGACTTTCACTGTTCTCTTCCCTCAACTTTTAATTAAAATATAATCAGTTGGGGATGAGGAAAGCCAAATACAAAGATAATTATGTACAGAAAACTGAAAAGGATATTTCAGCTATGTATAAGCTATTAGCACTTCCATAGCTATCTGATCATGTGAGTTTAAAATCATATGCTGAACTCCTGTGAGACATCAGCATTAAACTCTGTGAAGACAGCAAATCAATACCAACTTTTGAGAAAGGAGCAGGGTAGTCTCGTGAGTGAATGAAGGCCAGAAGTAAAGACAGTTAGCTGGCCTATCCTAGATCCACAAGTGCTTGAATCTCATCACATGGGGCACCAATGGCTACAATGATCACAGACTTTCAAAGTCTATAAATGGGTAGCTACAGAAGCAGGAAACCTGGCTTTGTACAAATTTCAAAGAAGAAAAATCAACTTTAGCCAATTGGTGAAAATTCCCACTGAATGGTTTGGATTCCACAGTTCAAGTAGTAACTTAAATAGATAATGGCTTTCCTTTACACAAGCAGTGAACTAGAAGAAGAAATCCAGAAAATTAATCCTACATCATAAAAAAAAAAAAAAAACCATAGGGCCAAATGGTAGTGCACCTGGTTAAGTTAGCACACACATTACAGTGTGCAAGGACCCAGATTCAAGTCCCCAACCCCCACCTGCAGGGGGAAAGCTTCACGAGTGGCAAAGCAGAACTGCAGGTGTCTTTCTGTCTCTCTCCTCTCTATCTCCCCCTTCCTCTCAATTTCTGGCTGTTTCTGTCATCCAATAAGTAAATAAAGATAATTAAAAATATATATAAAAAGAAAGCTTAAAAAAAAACCAAATCCAACAGAGAAGGTAAAAGACCCGCACATTGGGGGTCAGGTGGTAGCGCAGCAGGTTAAGCACACATGGCATGAACCAGCTGAATAGCCTAAGGATCCTGGTTCAAGACCCTGGATCCCCAGCTGCAGGGGAGTCACTTCACAGGTGGTGAAGCAGGTTTGCAGGTATCTATCTTTCTCTCACCCTCTCTGTCTTGCCCTCCTCTCTCCATTTCTCTCTGTCCTATCCAACAATAATGACATCAATAATCACAACAATAATAACTACAACAACAAAAAAAACAAGGGGAACAAAAGGGAAAATAAATACATAAATAGTTTTTAAAAAAAATTTTAAATGAAGAAGATACAACGAAAAAGAAAAATATCCCATGTTCATGGATTGGAAGAATTAACATCAACAAAATGACTTATTATGTCCTGTGCAATATACAGATTCAGTGCAATCCCTATCAAAATCTTGTTGAATTTCTTTAGGACCAGGAACCTAAGGCACAAAAGCACCTTTTTTTAACCATTGTTTGTTTGTTTGTTTGTTCATTTTATCAGAATACTGCTCAGCTCATTTATGATGGGACTGGGAATCTAACCTGGGGCCTTGGAAACTCAGACATAAAAGTGTTTTTGCATAATCATTATGCTATTTCTTCATCTTTTCAGTTTTTTTTTCCCTCCAGGGTTATTGCTGGGCTCGGTGCCTGCACCATGAATCCACCGCTCCTGGAGGCCATTTTTCCCCCCTTTGTTGCCCTTGTTGTTGTAGCCTCGTTGTAGTTATTGTTATTGCCATTGTTGATGTTGTTCGTTGTTGGATAGGACAAAGAGAAATGGAGAAAGGAGGGGAAGACAGAGAGGGGGAGAGAAAGATAGACACCTGCAGACCTGCTTCACCGCCTGTGAAGCGACTCCCCTGCAGACGGGGAGCCGGCGGCTGGAACCCGGATGCTTACGCCCATCCCTGCGCTTTGCGCCACATGCGCTTAACCCACTGCACCACCAGCCGACCCCCCATCTTTTCAGTTTTATGTCCTAATTTTGTCCCTTTTTCCAAATCACTTTATTGAGGAAATGATAACTCACACAACTTCTATTGCCATAAAACTAGTAACTCACCTCTCCCTAAAGAGGTGTCAGTACACCTCATCTATTACCAAATCAGAGTATCTTTGTATAGATTTTTTTTTAGCAGCTAGCCCATTTATATCAAAGAGAAGCAACAAATCTGAATTGATAATTGAATTAAGTTTGAGGCAAAGAGGATTTGATTTCTATATCTGGGTTCTTAGTGTCATGTGAAATGGATTCAGAAATATAATCACAAAAGTAGTTTATTTTAAGAAAAGAATACTTGAAAAGAATACAATTTGAAGACTTACAGATATTAAAACACATATTAGCTAAGTTAGTAGCTACAATTTAAACTGGTATTAAAAATTAAAATGGTATTAGCACAAGGATAGACAATAAGGTCAATGCAACATAACAAACAGCTAAGAACATATGAGCCACATTTATATGGGCAAATGTAGCTCTCGGCAGTTTTGTGGAGAAAGAAAAATAATTTTTGTTTTGTTTTTAAGTTTATTTACTTATTTATTTTCATAGGACAGAGAGAAATTGAGAAGAAAAGGGGATAAAAGGGGAGACAGAGAGACACCCGCAGCAAAAGCTTTAGCATAAAGCTTTCCCCCTGTAGGTGGGCTCCAGGGACTTGAACCCAGGTCCTTGTGCATGGTAACATATGCACTTACTACCACCATCCCCTAGAAAAAAAATCTTTGCTAATGACGTTGAGTCAATTGGATGCCCATATGGAAAATAAATGAACTTCAGGGCCGGGTGCTGGCACACCTGGTTGAGCACACATGTTGCAATGTGCAAGGACCTGGGTTTGAGCCCTTAGTCCCCACCTGCATGGGTAAAGCTTTGCAAGTGATGAGGGAGGGCTGCAGGTGTCTGTCTCTCGCCTTCTCGATTGCTTCCTTCCCTCTCGAAGTCTGGCTGTCTCTATCCAATAAATAAATAAAGATTAAAAAATTTAAAAGAAAATAAATGAACTTTGACCCCCTACTTCAAACAATTGACAATAGTCCTAACAGTCACAAAAAAATGAAAAAATATTTTACCAGGGAAAAATATATACCTGAAAGCATATATATATACCTGAAATATATAAGCAAAAATATATACCTGAAAGTACACAAGAGTCTGCAGGGAATACCCCCCCCAAAACTTCCTCTCCACTATTCCAACCGTTGGGTCCATGAATGCTCAACAATTTTTTTGGCTTTGTATGTTAACTCTTTTCAGCCACCAGGTTCTGGATGCCAGCATGATGCTGACCCGACTTCCCTGGACTGATGACCCCACCAATGTGTCCTGGAGCTCCACTTCCCCAGAGACCCACCCTGCTAGGAAAAAAGAGAGGCAGACTGGGAGTATGGATCGACCAGTCAAAGCCCATGTTCAGCGGGGAAGCAATTACAGAAGCCAGACCTTCCACCTTCAGCAACCCACAACAACCCTGGGTCCATGCTCCCAGAGAGACAGAGAATGGGAAAGCTATCAGGGGAGGGGATGGGATATGGAGATTGGGCTGTGGGATTTGTGTGGAGCTGTACCCCTCTTATCCTACAGTTTTGTTAATGTCTCCTTTCTTAAATAAATAAAAAAGGAAACACACAAAAAATGAAAAAATAAAACTACTAAAGATAATATAGGTAACTGCATACATTTAGAAAAGGCAAAACTTGTTCTTAAATGAGCTTGAACCCCATAATAAAAGAAAATTAGATAATTTAGACTTCACTAAAATATTTCAACATATCAAAAGATGCCATTTTCTTTTTTTCCCTTTATCATCATGTATATTTTATTGATTTTTTTGTATTTTTACTTATAAAAAGGAAACACTGACAAAACCATAGGATAAGAGGGGTACAACTCTACTCAATTCCCATTACCAGAACTCCATATCCCATCCCCTCCCCTGACAGCTTTCTTATTCTTTATCCCTCTAGGAGTATGGACCCAGGGTCATTATGAGGTGCAGAATGTGAAAGGTCTGACTTCTGTAACTGCTTCCCAGCTGAACATGGGCATTGGCAGGTCGATCCATACTCCCAGCCTGTCTCTCTCATCCCCTAGTAGGGTAGGGTTCTGGGGAAGCAGGGTTCCAGGACATATTGGTGGGGTTGTCTGTCCAGGGAAGTCTGGTTGGCATCATGTTAGCATCTGGAACCTGGTGGAACCTGGCAGAGCTAACATATAGAGCCAAAACAATTGTTGACTAATCTTAAACATAAAGTCTGGAAAAGTTCATATGAAGAGTTGGGGGTCTCCATTTTGCAGATAGTTAGTAGTCCTATTTTGGTTATATTCCAAAGAGCCCATGGCTATATTATTTTTTTTTCCTGAGCCTGATATCTGATATGCAGGTGGATCTAAGTTATGCCTGGGGAGATGATGTCATAGCTGCAAAAAGGACTAGAAAGCTGGATCAGGGAAGAAGATAGTAGCTCCCAAGTATGGGAAAGGTGTATAAATATTGTTGACTGTGGTCTAGGAGGTGGCGCAGTGGATAAAACAGTCTCTCAAGCATGAGGTCTTGAGTACCAGAGTGATGTCAGGTTCTTTTTCTCTCTCTCCTATCCCTCTCATTAACAAATAAATAAAATATTTAAAATATATATATATTATTGACTGTAAACCCCATCGATTTGATCTGATCCGGGGCCCATATTCAGCTTAGGAGCCTATGTGGCCTCTGCATCTCTATAGATCTGAGATCACATTCTGTGGTCATGAGAAGGAATGTTCCAAGCTGCCCCAATTTCAGGACCCATCTTCCTCAGGTGGAACATTGAGTATGTTGTCCACTGTTGATCCACATTGAAGGCAAGGTCCTATGGAGGCCCACAAAGGGGTCTACTGTGTTGTTCCTGATAGGCATGACCAGTAACAATGGAGAGAGAGAGAACTATTCGAGACCTAGGCTGTCATGGCATACATCAAAAAAGACAGCAGCAACAAATGCTGGAGAGGTTGTGGGTCAAAGGAACACTTCTGCACTGCTGGTGGGAATGTAAATTGGTCCAACATCTGTGGACAGCAGTCTGGAGAATTCTCACAAGGCTAGGCATGGACCTTCCATATGACCCAGTAATTCTTCTCCTAGAGATATACTCCAAGGACTCCATAACACACAACCAAAAAGATATGTGTACACCTATGTTCATAGCAGCACAATTGTAATGGCTAAAATCTGGAAGCAACCCAGATGCCCAGCAACCAATGAATGGCTGAGAAAGCTGTGGTATATATGCAAAATGGAATACTATGCAGCTATTAAAAACAATGAACCCAACTTCTCTGACCCATCTTGGATGGAGCTAGAAGAAATTACGTTAAGTGAGCTAAGTCAGAAAGACAAAGATGAGTATGGGATGATCCCACTCATCAACAGAAGTTGAGAAAGAAGAACAGAAAGGGAAACTCAAAGCAGGATGTGACTCAGTTTGGAGTAGGGCACCAAAGTAAAAATCTCTGGGTTGAGTGTGAGAGTGGATGTTTGGCTTCACTGGGGGGAGGAGAGGGAGGTTGGGGTGGAACACAGTCTTCTGATGATGGGAATGGTGTTTATGTACACTCCTATTAACTTGTAGTCATACAAATCACTACTTAATATGAGAGGGGGAAAATTGATTGATTGAATGTCTCAAACTTTTTAATGCACAGACCATAGGCTGAGTCTTCAATATGTTGACTCTCTTAAAAGCTTAGACCAGGGAGAACAGAAGCAACCAGTGGCATTACTCTATAAGACACAGCTATATACAAATAATGTCAAAGGATGTAAATTATGGTGATATTGTGTATGATACAGCAAATCCTAACAAAGGGATTTTCAAAGCTAGCCCAATTCCCAAATAATTTGATTATAGCAATAACTATCTATAGCCTTCTTAAACCCTAAGACAACAGGAACCTCCCACTTCCTCTATAGAGCCTATATTTCCCCCAGTCCTGGAATCTCTAGGTTGGGGCTCACTTTCCTGCATGCCTCTCTCAATTCATACCAAATGATATTGAATCCGCTGATCCCAACCTAATGAAGGCAATGAGTATCACCTCAGCAAGCTTCACTTCAGACTGTGTCCAGAGATGTCAGGCATAGAACGTCAACCCTTCAGCCTCATTACTTGGGCGAGACCTTTCCTTTCATAGGATTTTCTAATTCCATTCCAGGTGGTTCATTTCCTAACAAAGTCCCAAAACCTAGATATAGACCAGGTCCCATGAGATAGGGCACATGTATCCATAAATTAGGGCAAAATATATACCTGAAAGTAAAAGTGCATAATAATCTGCAGTGAGTCAGTATACGCAGCAAGCAAGCAGAAAGACCTAAAAAGACACCATAAAGTTCCTAATGAAATAGTGTTTACTTAGACTTAGATACCCTCCTCACCTGCTTCCTATTATACTTCCCTCACTCACTCCCAAGCTAACCTTATCAAAGTAAGGACTGCAAAAGCTGATTAAGGGCAAGAGACTGGCATACTTTAATGATGACTCTTTAGTCACTATCAGGCCACCCCATCAGCTGGGGCCGTAGTCAGGGAGTCCTGAGATTCCCAAAAAGATGCCATTTTCTATACCAGCAGGAGGTGTAGGACTTATATCATGAGTACACATGCAGAAGGCCACCATGAGGTCCTTGCATATAGTAACTATGAGTTCTATCAGGTGCACCACCACCTGGCACCCAGCAGTACCTTCTTTTTAAGACTATGCATGGAATTTAAATTATCTTAGCTTTTTTTTATATATAATCTTTGTTTATTTATTGGATAGAGACAGAAATTGAGAGGGAAGGGGCAGATAGAGGGGAAGAGACACAAAGAGACACCTGCAGCAGTGCTTCATCACTAGCTAAAGCTTTCCCCCTGCAGATGGGGATCAGGGGCTTGAATCCAGGACCTTGCGCAGTGTAACGTGGATTCAACTAGGTGAGTCTCCCACCTGGCCCCCCTACTTTGATTTTAATGTTAAATATTATTCTAAGCAAAATTTCTGTAAGGGTATTTTTGAGAATTTTGCCAGTATTTTAATGCTTCAAGAACCAGCATCATGATTTCCATGGGAAAACATGACAATGCTAGGAATTCTGTCTGAACTTATTCGTGATAGCAGTTTATCTTTTTTTTTTTTTTTTTTCTTCTCCAGGGTTATTGCTGGGCTCGGTGCCTGCACCATGAATCCACCGCTCCTGGAGGCCATTTTTCCCCCCTTTTGTTGCCCTTGTTGTAGCTTCGTTGTGGTTATTATTATTGCCCTTGTTGACGCAATTCGTTGTTGGATAGTACAGAGAGAAATGGAGAAAGGAGGGGAAGACCGAGAAGGGGAGAGAAAGATAGACACCTGCAGACCTGCTTCACCGCCTGTGAAGCGACTCCCCTGCAGGTGGGGAGCCGGGGGCTCGAGCAGGGATCCTTACGCCGGTCCCTGCGCTTTGCACCACATGCTAACCCACTGCGCCACTGCCCGACCCCCGCAGTTTATCTTATTTAAGAGATTTCTCACTTCAAAACCTTTCAGGTAGAATATATTCAAGGGAAATCTAAATAAAACTGAGGTCTTTGGAAAGCAGGTTTCACAGAAGTATCCCAAATATAAAAGGGTTCTTTGTCAAGAGAAAGTGAAGACTGAAATGCAACAATAGCAGAAACCAAAGAGAAGATAAAGTTATAAACGCTGCCAAGCAATAGTAAAATTCATAAATAAGTATACAAAATGTGGTCAACAGGGTACGATGAAAATTATTAAGGTGTTTCTACATCCCTGTCATTGAATTAGGAAGTTTCATGATTTTATGTCAACAAACTTACACACATGTCCTCATGTCACCTCTTTAATCCTCACTTTGCTCACCATTAAAATTGGAGCAATTATCACACTAGATTATTATGAAAATCAAATGCATGTGTGAATGTAAGAAATGTTTCAGAAACTTAATGCAAAGGATCATGATGGTGACAGTTACATTTGATGCCTCAGTCCCCATCTGAGCTCTCCAGACACTCAGGGCAATGTTCTGTTCTTTGCTTTGCTGTTCCTATGAGAATCTCAAGCTGCAAGCACACTTTTTAAATGCAGCTTGGCTGGCTCCAAGACACAGTTTCACTCTGTAAAAGATAAATTGAAGCTTGTACCTAAAAGTATAGTGCAAGCTACCAAGGGAGAAGACTTATCAAAGAAAGGACATCAAGATGTCACTCATTCTTCCTATCTGCAACTGTGATTGAGAAAAATGTTTTCTTTAACACAACTTGATATTTGAAAGAAAAATGACAAAATGAAATCCCTCCCTTTCACTGTTTCATTATGCCATGGGGGTATAAATTTTATGTAAGGCATCTTGATTTATGCCAATTAATTGAGTATGCCCAGTGATGGAAGTGATGAAATTTATTCCTATCAGGCACAAATAAGATGTGTGTGTGAGTGAGTGTGTATGTGTGTGTGTGTGTGTGTGTATAGATATATAATGTATGTTTGAACAGAAATATAGAAAAATATATACATGTGTGTATTAAATATGCTAAATCCCTTGCTCAAAACTATCATATTAAGAATAAGAATATAAGGACTGATGAAAGGATCCTGGTTCGAGCCCCCGGCTCCCCACCTGCAGGGGGGTTGCTTCACAAGCGGTAAAGCAGGTCTGCGGGTGTAGAATTTTCTCTCCCCCTTTCTGTCTTTCCCTCCTCTTTCCATTTCTCTCTATCCTATCCAACAACAACAATGTGGCAACAATAGCAACAACAACAAGGGCAACAAAACGGGAAAAATGGCTCCTGGATTCCTAGTGCAGGCAACAAGTCCCAGCAATAATCCTGGAGGCTAAATAAATAAATAATCCAGAAATTTTACCAAGATCTACAGAGTGGCTCTTGACTATCTCTCCGACTTCATTCTCGGAATTTTCCCCAGAACTCACACTGCCCAGACACATGTGCTTCTTGCTCCTCAAACACCCTATGAATACACCTGTCTTGGAGGCTTTGCTTTGGCTATTCCACAGACATGAAATGCTATTCCTACATTGCACAGTTCAGTCTTAGACTTCATTCAAGCTCTCCTTCATTGTCACATTTAAATATATATATATATATATATATATATATTTGTTACCTAATATTCTATCAAAAACCAATACCCTTTGGGCAGGGGGGGGTAAATAGTATAATGGTTATGCAAAAAAGACTCTCATGCCTGGGGCTCAAAAGTCCCAGGTTCAATCCCCCACACCACCATCAGCCTGAGCAGTGCATGTACCTGAACAGTGCTCTGGTAAAAAAAATAATAATAATACCCTCACTTACTCTACCACCTTACTCTGCATGGATTTCCTTCTTCCCCTTTACCAACCCCCTATCTGTTTATGTCCATCTCCATCAGAATATAAATTACACAAATGGAAAGACCAGACCTATTCTGCAGGTGTAATTCTATGTAATAAATACACTGAATAAAAGAGATAGTCCATAGGTAATTTGAACAAGAAAAAATCAGTAAAGCAGGGTTAGATAGCTTAATGGTTATGCAAAGAGACTCTTGCCTGAGGCTCCATCAGAATTCCAACCTCCAAAACTAAGTATAACAAACAAACAAACAACAGCAAAAAAAAACCCCAAAACCCCACAACTCATTTTGTTTGTCTGTATGTGGGTGGGGGAGGGGAATAACATTAAAAATACAATAAATGTCATCCTTTAAATGAATAACCAGGGAAAATTACTTAGCTAATAAGCATTGGAGCTAAGATTAAAAATCAGGTTTGATTCCATGGGCCAACTGGATATTATTAGAAGATTCTGAGGCCCCAAATTTGTAATTCAATAATAATAATAATAATAACAACAACCAGGGTAATTTGAGACTGCACACCAGTTGGTGTGGCCTGAAGGAAGAAATTTAAGCTGCTTAGTTCCTCTTCTCCTCTTTTTGGAGAAGTCTAAGTAAAGGAACATAATATACATTCATAAATATATTTATATTTACTCCATTCGACTAGTGGCCCTCAAAAAGAGAGCTCAATGGGAGGGTTTGATTTATCTGCAATCAGCTTGTTGCCATGTTAGCTCTGTTTAAAAAGGACAAGCTATGTCTGTCTGCTCCAGCCCCTTACATGGTGTGCCAATCTGGTGAGGTTTATCATCTGGCTCTAATAGCAGTGAGCCCCAGAAATGGCACAGAGCAATTTTCTGCTTTCATTTCCGAAGCACTTGAGAAAAATCTGGGGGCAATTTTTTAGTCTCAGGCAATATTTCTTAATGTTTTTATCTCTTAAAATTGCTACTTAATTCTCTCCTTGACTTGCTTTCAAAATTTTAAGACAGAGTGGACCATTCTGTAGCTCAGTTTCAACCAGGAAGAATAAAAGAGAGGCTAAGGGGACTGATCAAGGTGCTAGAGGTCAGAGGACTGGGAAAGTGAGGTGGCTCAAACACAGGGCAATTTCTGGCAGGCAAATAGAACCATTTCTCTGCCTCTGTATCTAACACAGATTTGTCTGCAGATGATTTCCTTAACTAGTGTCTATCCAGTGACTCTGATCCTAGCATTTCCTTTCTTTTGTCTTTATCACAGATCTTAATATTTCTGCCCACCTTTTAACACATGAAATGTCTGTAGACTGAAAGTGAAGCAGCTAATTTGTTTGGTTTCCCAACATTCAGTAATGACTTCTAAGAACTTTTCATTTCTTGTATTCTGTAGACAAATACATTTTTGTCTGGTTGTTTATCACTAGAGATAATGCCTGCATGACTCCACCACTCCTGATGGGCATTTTCTCCCTCTAGAGGGTGAGAGACAGAGACAGAGAGAGAGACACCACAACACTGCTCAAGAAGCTTTCCATGTGGTGACCTGGGACTAGCATCCAGATCCTTACACTCCCTCCCCGCCCCCAGTAGGAACAATGTTGCTTGCTTGCTGTACTTACAGTGAAACCGCCAAAAATGGCACAGTTCAACGCCCGCACTGCCCAGACCTCTGATTTGACTTTGCTTTTTTTCAACCCTCGTCTGAGCCCCTTTTAGCTCCAACCACACGCGAGCACCCACCTGAGGCTGCAGGACTTTCAGCTGTAGATTATGACTTCAGTTGCATCGCTTGTATTTATTTGTTATCTTGGGAGAAGAGGTTATTTGGTCCCAGTTATTCTATGGCCATGCCTCCCGCAAGTCAGGTCCTTATACTCTACCATGGGCTCAAATATGAGCTCTATGCATGAGCCATTTACAGACACATTTTTTAATTATTATTATTTTTATTGTATAAAAACCTCTGAATTGAAGCAACACATACAAAACCATTAGCAAATACATGCTGGTTTATAGTATTGTCCTTAACATGTAGGCACAGCCTCTCATCTCCCCTTGATTGGTGTCTAGGAGACACAACAGGATCCTAATGTCTCTTCATCCTGTCCCTTTCCCTCCTTCTGAGTCTTTTGCTTTGGTGCAATACGCCACACCCAGTTCAAGTTTCACCTTCTTTTTCCCCTTACTGTTCTTTGTTCTTATGTTCTATATATAAATGAGGTTATTTGGTTTTGGTTTTTCTCTTTCTGGCTTGTCTCATACAACATGATGCCTTTGAGTTCTGACCATGCTATTGCAAAGGAGATGACATCATCATTTTTAACAGCTGCATAGAACTCCATTGTGTATATGTACCCTAACTCCTTAGTCATTCATCTGTTCTTGGGCATCAGGATCGCTTCCAAATTTGGGCAATTGAAAACTGTACTGCTTTGAACATTGGTCTGCATAGGTCTTTTTGAATAGGTGTTTTTGCTTTTTCCCAGGGTAAGTCCCTAAGAGAGGGATTGCTGGATCATAAGTTAGGTCCATTTCTAGAGTTCTGTTTAATCTCCAAACTGTTTTCCATGTGGTTTGGACCAACTTACTTCCACACCAGCAATGTAGGAAAGCCCCCCCCACACACACACACACACAGCCTCTCCAATACTTGGTGTTTCTGTATTTCCTAATGTGTGACATTCCCACAGGTATAGAGGGGTATCTTTTCTATTTGCATTTCTCTGATCATCAATGACTTAGAGCATTTTTTTCATATGTCTGTTGGCTCTTTGGATCTCTCCTGTGGAAAATATTCTGCCCATATCTTCCTCCCATTTTTTCAGTGGGATAACTTGTACAGACAAATTCTCAATTAACATGAGATAACACATACTACAATGGTGAAAGACTTTAGTTGGTGGTAGAAATGATGTGAAGACACCTGTCAAGAGAAGATAAATTGCACTCATGTGTTAACAATTGTCCTGTAAACCATAATTTCCCCCAATAAAGTGATTTTCTCATTGCCTATGAAAAAATTTAATTAAAAAGTAATATTCAGTTAAAAATTATTTGGATTTTAAAAAGATGGCACGGGGGTGGGTGGTGGTGCACCTGGTTGAGCGCACATGTTACAGTGAGCAGGGGTTCAGATTCATACACCCTGTCCCTAGCTACAGGTGGAAAGCTTTGAAAGTGGTAAAACAGGGCTGCAGGTATCTCTCTCCTTCTCTATTTCTCCATTCCTCTCAATTACTGGCTGTCTCTATCCAATAGACAAATAAAGATAATAAAAAAAATTTAAAAGATGGTACATATTATAAATTTGATACCTTAAAGTGGTAGAATTTGAAGCCATTTCCTTTTCTTTCTGATATATATATATAGATCCTCCAGGGTTATTGCTGGGGCTCAGTGCTTGCACCACAAATCCACTGCTCCTGGAGGCTATTTTTTTCCCTTTTGTTGCCCTTGTTGTTTAACATTGTTGTGGTTATTATTATTGTTGTTATTGATGTTGTTGTTGTTGGATAGGACAATGAGAAATGGAGAGAGGAGGGGAAGACAGAGAGGGGGAGAGAAAGATAGACATCTGCAGACCTGCTTCACCGCTTATGAAGCAACCCTCCTGCAGGTGGAGAGCCGGGGACTCAAACCGGCATCCTTACACTGGTCCTTGTGCTTTGTGCACTTAACCCGTTACGCTACCGCCTGACCTCCCTGATGGATATTTTTAATGGCTCCACAAGTTGGGTAGTTGATTTAGTCATGTATTTTGTTTACTGATCATTCACTTAGACACGATACAGCAAATAAACACCTTTGTTATATAGCAGTGGCAGTAAATAACAGATAGTAATTGTCAGCTGAACTGCCAAATGTAGGCTGGACCACACTCTGGCTCAAAGCCTGGAATATAGCCTTGGCTTCTGGGTGTAGCCTTGACTCGATGCCTGTGTTTTGCTGGTGTAAAGTCTGTGTTACACTTGGTACTCTCTGCACCTAATACATTTTACACCTAGCACTACTGTATGATGTAATGCTGACACTGCTCTTCTGCGCATGTCTAAGCTGACTGTATCAGCCTACATGATAAAAGATTTTGTTGGAGACAATAAACAGGTGCACTTGCACTTGCTTGCCCCACCAGTGTTGACTCTGCATGCTTTCTGCCAGCTAGGGGTCTCACCTTCCCGAACCCTTTTTCAGCCAGCAAAGGCTGACATTTGACAGTGGTTTTCTCCCTTGTCTCCTGATAGTGGAGAAACATAATGTTTACCCTTTGACTGGTAACCAAAATTGAGCCAGAACTTGAAGTTCCAAATGTGGTAAGGACTGCCCCATTCTCTGAAGGGAGGTTGGGCCAAAATACTCAACCACTCGAGGAAGACGGGTCCTGCAACGAGTGCAGTCTAATATGTTCCTAGCTACAACTACAGAATGTGAGCTCAGACCTACAGGGATGCAGAGGTTAGTTACTTAGGCTCCTGTGCTGAATATAGGTCCCAAATCAAATCAATGGGATTTGCAGTTAACAATATTTATATACTTTTTCCATATTTGGGAGCTACTCTCTTCCCTGACCCAGCTTTCTAGTCCTATTTCTAACTCTGGCACCATCTCCCCAGACAATACCTTTGGTCCACCTGCATGTTAGCTGGTGGAGTCAGGCAAAATTAGTAAAGTCTAGGTATACCCCTAGAGTATACCTAAAATAGACCTACTAGCTTTTTCCAAAATGGAGACTCCAAATCTCATCTTCTATTGTCTTACCTTTAGATTTCTGATTATTAAACAATTTGTTTTTCAGCCACCAAGTGGCAGATGCTACCATGATGCCAACCTGATTTCACTGGTCAGATGACCTCACCAGTGTACTCTGAAGCCCCACCTCCCCAGAGCCCTGCCCCACTAGGGAAAGAGAGAGACAGGCTGGGAGTATGGATCCACCTGCCAACGCCCATGTTCAGCGGAGAAGCAGTTACAGAAGCCAGACCTTCCACCTCCTGCACTCCATAATGACCCTGGGTCCATGCTCCCAGAGGAATAAAGAATAGGAAAGCTTCTAATGGAGGAGTTGGGATACAGAACTCTGGTGGTGGGAATTGTGTAGAATTGTACCCCTCTTATCCTATGGTCTCGTTGATCATTATTAAATCATTAAAAAAAAAAAAAGTCCAAATGAAGTGAGCCATTCCCTTATCATTATTGCAAACCCAGGTGTCCTGATAAAACTTGATTTTATGGAATCAAGTGGTCTCTGTCTTTTTAGTATCTAACAATGAAGGGGGTTCCAGACACAAATGGTTGGTAAGTTCTCTTAGAGGAAAATCAATTTTTTTCTATTATTTCTTCTCTCTAGCAGCACAAATTTTGGGGTGATATAGAAAGGAGAGGAGAGACCTAAAACATGAAGGTAGTGAGAAGGAGCAGGAGTAACATAAATGATCATAAGGAAGACAGAAGGGAAGGGAAGGGGAGAAAATAGCTTATTTCCACATTTCTCTCTTCTCAAAATAGGTCTGAGGGCCTTTTAGTAGACTAATGAGATTCAGTCATTACAGTGACTTTTAGAAACCACTGAATCCAAACCTTGTTTGGCACTGCTATGAAAACCATAGACTAGCAAGAAATTTTATAAATATTAGAGCCAGCTTTTCCAAATCCTCACTTGGTACTCTTCTCATGCTACTTTGCTTTTACCAAAATTTAAACTGTTACTTACATAGAGCTGAGGAACACACACACACACACACACACACACACACACACATATTGCATGTATTCTCCATTTAGTACCACAGTATTCATTGTAAGCAGTCATTACCACCATCTGAGTAAGGCAGTGTCTGCCCCTCAGGTCTCTCAGAGCCAGTTAAGGAAGAAGCTGGATCTGAATACAAACACTAAGACAGTTTCTCACATACTTTGAGCTCAACCTCCCACTAACTATGCTGCAAAACACACTCACAAATGTTCCTCCTCTAGCACAATAAATAGTATGCATTTCTAGGATATATAGTTTTTAGAAAGAGCTTTACAGACAACGCAAACCTTTCTAAGCGAAAGGGTATTCTTAGCAAAATGGAAATTTTTCTGTATATGTTATAAGTAGTTGGTATTAGGAGAAACAATTTCAGCAGAACAAACAGTTCATTATGTATATACCATTTGAGTTGTGCCCAAGACAGATGAGAGAGAGAGAGAGAAAGCACATATGTGATCTATAAACAAGAATATAGATCTGTTATGCTTTATAAGGAATGATCCATTTGCAGCACACAAATGTATCTTCTCTTCTTGACTATTTTACCTTCCCACTTAGAAATTCTGAAAACAGAAAACAGTGATGCAAATAGTCTGATTATCTTGACAACTGCCACACAGCCTCTGAAGCATGATACTCCTGAAAGTCTTTTCTACAACCCCATGAAATTCGGAACATCACTTGGTTCCACTACCTACAGGGAAACACAGTTCTCTTCAGGAATTACCTGCACTGATGCAGCTGACAAATGTTATTTAATCAAGTCCATAAGCATCTCAGACAGGTGCGTCTCTCCCCCAACCTAGGAAATCACTCATCACTCTGAATAATTCATTCTTTAATATGTTTTTTTAAGCCAAAATACCTGGAAAGGGGAAAAAGTCATGTTGTGGTACTCTTTTATGGGAAAAGTACAGCCTTTAGAATTCTAAATTCTCTCTCTATCTCTCTGTCTCTCTCTCATGTTTAAAAATGTTTGATATTTGGGAAATGCAAAGATCCCTGCTCCATTACCAATTTCCTAGCTGATTTCCACACTGAGTCTCTCCACAGACATGAACCCACTTGCTTTACAGTTCTTGCAGATGGTGCCACAATCAGCTTCCCCCCACACGAGAGGAGAATCTAAAGCAGATGCCCAGTTCTTCCTGGTTCACTTTTTTGTTGTTGTTCTCACCTGCACCCTCACTTGTCACCATCATGACTGGTAAGCCGGATTGCTTTTATCTTAACCCTTTAGATCTCACTCAGTTGGAGTATGGAATATGCTTCTAAAACTCACCTGTCTTCTCTTAACCATGATTCTCAAATATTAGTACACATTTAAAGAGCCTGTTACAATACAGATTTTGGGTCCCATCCCAGAATTACTGATTCCATAGATCTGGAGATTAGAAAATAAGCATTTATGGTGGGCCGGGCGGTAGGTAGCACAGTGGGTTAAGCGCAGGTGGCACAAAGCGCAAGGACCAGCAGAAGGATCCTGGTTCGAACCGCTGGCTCCCCATCTGCAGGGGAGTCGCTTCACAGGTGGTGAACAAGGGCAAGAAAAGGGAATGAATAAATAAATAAATAAATATTTTTTTAAAAA
This sequence comes from Erinaceus europaeus, assembly GCF_950295315.1. Lineage (NCBI taxonomy): Eukaryota > Metazoa > Chordata > Mammalia > Eulipotyphla > Erinaceidae > Erinaceus > Erinaceus europaeus. Next base: position 150,437,276 of record NC_080163.1, read on the forward strand.
ATGAAAATATGCATTTATAACAAGATCCCAGGTGATGCTACCAAGGATGAAATTTTTAAGAATCCCTGATTTATAGGATGGCTTCACTAATGGCTAAGCACTGCTGCAGGTCTCTAGCTCCCTCCTGCCATCCCTCCCTTTGTATCTCCCCTTCCCTCTCAATTTCTCTCTGTACCCAGTAAACAAAATATTTTACAAAAAGAATTCCTGATATATGTTAATGTCTCCCACAATGATCTTTTCTGGAGAATCTCCTGGGAATGACTGAAGGGTAAAAAATACACCCACCCCACCCCCTGTTTCAGATTCCTTTCCCTGTGGATTCTATTCAATAACTCTCAAATTCTCATAAGCTCTCCAAGTATTTCTAACAAACAGACATACTGGAGTTTTCGAATTGTCAAGAACAAAGAGTTGCTCTGAATCAACAAGTTTAGCATATTTGTGTTTGGGGATGATGGTTGATGCAAATGAAGGATTGTCTACCACAATCGATGACTGGAATTCAGAGAAGTATCATTTATAGACTTGACTATTCAAGAACAATGACATTATAAGTTATTGGAGGACAAGGTTTTATTTCTTTTCTGCCATTTGTGTAGTAAAGATGAGTGGAAGAAAAGGAGGGAGGGGGAAAAAAAGAAAGGATTTTTTTTATTATTAAAACATACTTTTTTTGGCTTCGTATGTTAACTCTCTTTTCAGTCACCAGGTTCCAGATGCCATCAGGATGCTGGCCAGGCTTCCCTGGATTGAAGACCCCACCAATGTGTCCTGGAACTCAGCTTCCCCAGAGACCCACCCTATTAGGGAAAGAGAGAGGCAGACTGGGAGTATGGACTGACCAGTCAACGCCCATGTTCAGCGGGGAAGCAATTACAGAAGCCAGACCTTCTACTTTCTGCAACCCGCAATGACCCTGGGTCCATGCTCCCAGAGGGATAGAGAATGGGAAAGCTATCAGGGGAGGGGGTGGGATATGGAGATTGGGTGGTGGGAATTGAGTGGAGTTGTACCCCTCCTACCCTATGGTTTTGTTAATTAATCCTTTCTTAAATTAAAAAAAAAAACATGCTTTTAAGCATGGTAAATTTGACTTACAAGGCAATATGGTTTAGGGGTACAATTTCTCTTTTTTGTTAGGTTAATGGTTTACAGTACAATTGTTAGCACATGGGTACAATTTCTCATCTTGCTATGACAGATGTCTTCAAAATACTCACACCCTCAACCTAGATCCTTTTCCGTTACCATGTACCAGGACGTAAAATTCTTCCCTTCCTTTCCCCACCTCTCTCCCTGTCCAACTTCCCCAGAGGCCTTTGTTTAGTTTTACTTTGTGTTTCCCCTTTCTGTTCTTGTTTCTTAAGTTCTGCTCATGTGTGAGATGATCCCATATTCATCCTTCTCTTTCTGGCTTATTTTTAAATCCAAATCCAACCTTATGACAGCTGTAATTTAATTAGGCAGGTAGGATTTCTCCTAGAAAGAACTTTAATTGACTGAAAAACATAGCCAAAGTTGAAAACCACTAAGATCCACTGTTTTTACAATCAATGTCTCTGTTTGATGTGTGTGTGTGTGTGTGTGTGTGTGTGTGTGTGTGTGTGTGTGTGTGTGTGTGTGTATGTGTGTCTCCAGAGTTATCACTAGGACTCACTGCTCCACTGTTCCCAGTGGCCATTTTTTCTTTTTCTTCTTTTTTTTTTTTTTTTTGGTTGTTTGTTTTTCATAGAGATGGGAGACAGAGAGACTTAAACAGGGAGAAAGAGATGAGAAAGACATCTGCAGCAATGCTTCCCCACTACAGGTGGGAGCCAGGGGGTTATGTCTGCTCTGCCAGCTGAGCCAACATCTGGCCCTTCTATTTCATGTTAACATAAAAAAAGCAGAGGGTGACTAAGTTTCTATTTTAGTCATCTTATACTACATGTGTCTTTATTGTCATCCAATCTCTCTAAATTTCATTTTCATCATCTACAAACTAAGACTAAAATATGTATTGCAGTCAGATACTCATGAACAGTAAAAGAAATAAGAGCCTCCATTCACTGAGTCCTTCACTTTCATTCATTATTTCACTCAGTCACTTAAAAAATATTTGTTGGGGGCCGGGCGTGGTAGCACAGTGGTTAAGCGCACATGGCACAAAGCACAAAGACTGGCTGTAGGGCTCCTGGTTCCAGCCCCAGGCTCCCCATCTGTGTGTGTGTGGGGGGGGGGGGGGCTCGCTTCACAAGCAGTGAATCAGTTCTGCACGTGTCTATCTTTCTCTCCCCCTCTCTGTCTTCCCCTCCTCTCTCTATTTCTCTGTCTTGTCCAACAACAACAGCAATGACAACAATAATAGTAACAACAACAGCAATGGCAACAAAACAGAAAAAATGGCCTCCAGAAGCAGTGGACTCATAGTGTAGGCACCGAGCCCCAGCAATAACTCTGGAGGCATATATCACCCAACACATACCAAACACAGGTATAGGTTATGTGAACAAAGCATTTATTTGTTCAAGAGACAACCAACAAATTCCTGCCCTCATAGTATTTAGCCAAGACCTGGGAATATAATACATGTTCAACAGATGTTTATTATAAATGTAATCTATAGATAATAAGTTACCTGCTGAACATGAAATGATAGAAGGCAACATGCTTGCTCTATACATTTCAAATGAATCTTTAAATTAATAATTATAGTCATCCTGGGAGCTCACTCAGAGAGTATATACTTCACCATGCAGAAGGTCTGAGGTCAAGGTCTCAGAACTATCAGTACATGGGCACAATACACACAGCACAAGGGGAAGCTTGTGGGGGGTAGTGCTGTGGTATCTCTCCTCTTATTTCTCTCCTCTATCTTAGATTAAAAGGAGGAAAATAAGAGTCTTCAGAGAAGAATGGAACTGCATAGAGCCAACACACTGGCACCAAAACTATGTGTGTGTGTGTGTGTGTGTGTGTGTGTGTGTGTGTGCTGTAGCTGATATTTTATATGACAAATATCATAAATTTGATAATCGACTGATTTTTCCCTTTTCTATTTTCTATAGTCTAATGCAGCTGTAAGAACCAAAGATATAGCCATAGGTAAGATGAAAACTAAAGGTGAAATCTCCACATCACTCTGATGTAAAATTAGACTTTTAGTTCTTTCAGGTCGGTCAGTTCTTCATAGGTGAACATTGCAAAGTGTTTGGTCAGGATCTTACGGAGTATATTTTTGGAATAAATTTTATTAAATAAGAGAATACATTTTTTAAAATGTATAAATAAAGGTAGGTGGCAATCTTCACTCCACAATGAACATTAAACAGTCAGGTGGGCAGTTTTTCAATTTGGTGTTTTAAAACATGACAAAAAGCTTATAAATATCTCATCATCTCTGAAATAGCACCATATGTAAGCATGATATAGTATTAAATAAATTTCATAACAAATATGTGTCTATTCTGTATGAATTAATAAATTTCTTTATGCATTATTTTTAACTATCAAGGTCCTTAGCCTTTACTTAATGATGATGCACTTGATTAAATAAAATGAAAGAAAAATGAAAGTTCTTTCAGACATTAAAATGAATAATGAGTTTAGACTTAATCCAAAAGCAATTTCACTTTAAACATTCATATGAAATTAAATGAGCCATTGAATTTTCTATATAAGCAAGCATTAATCTTATCAAGCTATGAAAACTAGAAAGTTATACAGTGACCCATTAATTTCAGAGTCTAATACAAGGACTGTTTAATGCCTGCATGCCAGTAAAAAAAAAAAAAAAAGTATTAGTCCACAACAGAAGTGCATTTCCTCAACAGTTTAAACCTCAATTTATTTATTTTTTTTAATGCTCCTATTATGAGATGACCAACCCTGATAACCAAATCTGAATATGGTATGTAATGTCAGATGAAATAAATTTTGCTCATGGCCAGGTTCATTTTAAAAAAAACCATTAAGTCCCACTCCAAGGTGTCTCCTTTGGATGAAGTATATTATAATTCTCTCATTTTATGGATCAATACCTCTACTACATAAAAACTTTTTTTTGTTTGTTTGCAGCCAGAGTTATAGCTGGAGCTCGGTGCCAGCACTACAAATCTACTGCTCCCAGAAGCCATTTTTGCAGTTTTCTTAAATTTCTTTCAATATTTATTTGACAGGACAGAGAGAAAAACTGAGAGAAAAGGAAGGAGATAGGGAAGGAGAAAGATGAACACCTGCAGACCTGCTTCACTACTCATGAAGCTTCTTCCCTGCCTCCACAGGTAAGAAGTAGAAGCTGGAACCTGGGTACTTCTGCGTGGCGATTCTGCGATGTGCATTTAACTGGGTGTACCACCACCACCCAGCCCCCCAAAACAAAATTTTTGCAAAGAATTATACAAGCCAAAAGCAGCATCACAACACACACAATTCGTACGCTATAAGTAGTGTTCAGTGTTGAAATCAAACAATATATGTCTCTTTTTTTATATATCTGAATATCTCATATAAAAAACTGAATCTCAATTTCATCAGAAATTGTATATCCCAACATCAGGTTCCAGGTACACTAAGTCTGCTTAACAGCTGAAACCATAGTGGAATAAAAGGTGAAAAAATGGAATGCGGAAAAAAAAAACAGAAATTTGTGCATTATCATATCAAAGGCTTAACTAGAAAGTACATCTATATATTACCATTCTACATGGTAATAGATACCATTAATAAATACCATAAATACCATTATTTATACCATAAATACCATTCTACATGGCATTTCCTGAATCTATGTTGCCATAAATAAAAGAGAGAAAAAAACAAATAGAAAAAAGTGAAATACATGCCTTTTTGCTAACAGGCAGGGTCACTGTCAATCTTATTACATGACTCTTCCCCCCTTTTCCCCCCTCTCAGCCACAGCCATGAGCCATGCCAGGAGAAGGTTTCTAGTAATCTTAGCTTCTATCCATAATCATGAAAACCTGCAAGGACCCACTGCCTGCTTCCACTCACACCTTTCAGGTGGTTTCCATTCTCCATCTCACTCTTGCCCTCTTTCTTCCCTTTCCATGCCATACCTCCACAAAGACCAAGCCATCCCTATGTACTCCACTTTTTCAAACCATCCCTACGTACCCCATCATTTCTCCTCTTTTTCCTTATTAATGCTTTTGCTATTTTTGCTTTTTTAAAGGGATGCTATTTTTGCTTTGGGGGTGGATGTGGAACTCTGGTGATGGGAATTCTGTGAAATTGTACCCCTCTTGTCCTATGGTTTAGTCGATTATTATTAAATCAATAAAAAATAAAAAATAAAGAGCTAATAGGATAGCTAATATGGATTGCATCATATGCTCCCCACTAAGTATGATGAAATCTTATTTTCCGATGTAGTCACATACTTGAAGAAAGGGCTCTTAGAGGGTGGTTATAATCAAATACTTTGACAAAAATGGAGTCTTAATATGCTAGGGTTAGTGACCTATTAAGAAGAAGAGACACCTTTCTTTTTTCTGTCTTTTCTGTTCTCTCAGAAAGAAGGTGACCTCTGTAAGCAAAGTCTCACCAGAACCCAGTCAGGCAGGCACCCACATCCCAGTCTTTCTAGGCTTCAGAGATATGTATATGTGATGCCTGTGTGTAGTTGAGAGAAGAGAGGAAAAGTAGAAGGAGTAATATTAAAAATACTACTAATTTTTCTGAACACAATCTATAATTGACAATTTTGTGTGACACTGAGCCTCTGTAGATGTTTGACTCCACTGCTTTTTTATCTTTGTTTTTATCTTTGTTTTTTTGTTTTATCTTTATGTTTGACTCCACTGCTTTTTAAAATTTCTGATAGAAAAGTCAACAGACAGAGATGGAAAAGAGAGAGAAAAGAGAGAGAGAGGAGACATCACATCAAGGTTCACCATCTGTAGATCTTCCCCACAGCCATCCATGATAATCTCATGTGATGCTGAGGCTCAAATACAGACACTCTTTCAGGTAAGCCATTGCCAGGCTTTCAATTTATATTTAATGTTTATAAATATAAATACATTATAAATTATAAATACATCTGAAAGGTGTGAGTGGAAGCAGGAAGTGGGTCCTTGCAGGTTTTCATGATTATGGATAGAAGCTAAGATTACAAGAAATCTTCCCCTGATATGGCTCACGGCTGTGGTCGAGAGGTTAAGTCACTGGATGTGAAGCTAGAGGCCCATGATCAAATCCCTGGAGTCTGATGTCCCTACTTGAAGGTAAGCCTGAATGTGAGGGGGAGAGGTGGGATTCTATTTATATTTAATGTTTATAAATATCCAGTTGTTAAGAGTATTCTTACCACTGAGTCACTAGTACTTAGGTTGTCAAAGGGAAGTACATAACCAAAGAGCTCATCAAAGAAATGAATCAGAAAACATCTTAGTCTTTAAAGTTTAACATTTCTAATTAGAATCTAATATTTTTAAATGTACTAAAAAGAGAGAAAGGAGGCCAAGCTCAGTAAAATAATTATGTTGCAAGCATTAGCTGCATCCTACTTATAAGTGACTCATTTCCCCCCTTCTAATTCTAGAAGAGGGAGCATGTCTATAACACTTACACTGGCTGTACTAGCACTGGCTGCATCAAGATCCTGCCTACGTCAATCATTAACTGTTCACAAAAAATCCCAAACCAAATGATGATATATTTGGAATGGCAGGGCAAGAATACAAACATTTGCTGACCACAAAATACCTGTTCTAGTAAGGTGAAGGCCTTTAATTAAATAGGTTACTCTAAAATTTCTCCAAAATGTTTTCATCCCAAGTGAGAACATACTTAAACATAAATACATACATGTATACAGATCCATAGGCACACTAATGTATAGAGATTAATAACATACATTGGCCAGCTTAAACACTTTTTTCTCCAGTGTCACTCATTTCAAATATCGCTAGAATAAGTAATTATAAACATTGTGGGGTGTGGCTGAAGGAGCAGGTGGCACACAGGAAACAGTGTGTACATAACAAATGTTATGGATACATATCATACTGACAAGAAGAAACCAGAGCAGAATGTGAAGAAAAGATGAAAAAAGTGGATGAAATTAATATTGTGGCACATGAATGTCCTATATACAGAATGACACACAAGTTCACAGATTCCGAGCTAGGAGATTTAAATTAAAAGCAATTATATTGAGAAACCAAAATCAGCTTATACTGCAGATAGTAAAACTAAAGATAAATCATGACCATTTCTAGGTAGTTAAATGATGCTTCCCAAAGAGGTATTACTTGAATAGTTCAAAACAGAACCTACAACTGCTTTTTGTTCTAGATACTGTTTTAATGTAACCTGTTAATTGGTAACAAAAGTTATGTATTTGTAAAATATATAGATACTCTTTTGAGAGAATAATAGTTATTATAACTTTGATTATATTTTATATGCACATTATATACAAACTAATTTATGCTAATATGAACAATGTCTTATTAAATTGCATACATATTAGATCCTTTTTGTTTATTTTGCCTCCAAGGTTTTTACTGGGGCTCCTGGCAGTCATTTTTCATCCCCACCCCATTTTTTTTCAATTTTATAGGACAGAGAGAAACTGAGAGGGGAGGGGAGATAAAGAGGGAGAGAGACAGACAGACACCTGAAGACCTGCTTCACTGCTTATGAAGCGTCCCTGCTGCAAGTGGGGAGGTGGGGAGCAGGGGCTCGATTTAAAGTCCTTGTACGAGTGCATGTTCATAGTCTTGTGTATATCCTTTTTTAAAAATTATTTATTTATTCATGAGAAAGATAGGAGGACAGAAAGAACCAGACATCACTCTGATACATGTGCTGCTGGGGATCGAACTTAGGACCTCATTAGGACCTAGTGCTTTTTTTATCCACTGCACCTCCTCCCAGACCACTTATGTATATCCTTTAGAATGTAGTTTCTAAAATTATTAAGAGCATCTGGAGGTGGAACATACTCTAATATTCTTAAAATTGAAGCTCCTAGCAGACTGTTATGGGAAGTTAGAGACTCAGGAAGGGTCCTTTAAAAAATATATATATATTTGTTCACTTTTGTTGCCCTTGTTGTTTTTTATTGCTGTAGTTATTATTGATGTCGTTGTTGTTGGACAGGACAGAGAGAAATGGAGTAGGAGGGGAAGCCAGAGAAGGGGAGAGAAAGACAGAAACCTGCAGAACTGCTTCACCGCCTGTGAAGAGACTCCCCTGCGGGTGGGGAGCCCAGGACTGGAACCTGGATCCTTACGCCAGTCCCTACGCTTTGCCATGTGCACTTAACCCGCTGCACTACCGCCGGGCTCCCCCCCCACACCCTTTTTTTAAATCATTTGATCGGGGAGGTTTAACGGTTTACTTTATGATTGCTGATTTCTGTATCTGTTTTTATATTTCTGTAAATAGTCCCCTTACGGTGTAATTTAGGAAGCATAAATTTTGACTTACCTTTGACTATTGACATTTATCTTTTTATTATTTTTTATATATTTATTCCCTTTTGTTGACCTTGTTTCATTGTTGTAGTTATGATTGTTGTTGTTATTGATGTCATCGTTGTTGGATAGAACAGAGAGAAATGGGGGTGGGGGGAGACAGACACCTACAGACCCGCTTGTGAAGCGACTCCCCTGCAGGCGGGGAGCCAAGGGCTCAAACCTGGATCCTTATGCCAGTCCTTGCGCTTTGCTCCACGTGCGCTTAACCCGCTGCGCTAGCACCCGATTCCCTATTGACATTTATCTTATGTGCAGCTAGTTCTCTTTGCTCTGGCACATGGCAAAGACTTCCAGAACAAATTTTCCACTTTAGTCTTTCTAAATCAGGATCTTATCTTTTTTAATTAATCTATTTCATTATTTGAGGTCCCCGTGTACTCCTAAGCAGGCTAGGAATGAAGAAGTGATTATGTTCCTTCACTTCCACTGAATACTGGTAAACGCTAAACTAACAAATATCTAAAAAATGTCCAATACCTAGTTAGGCGGATAACGTATTCATCTGAAGGTTCTATACATTTTCTAACATACGATATTTACAGCACATCTTCTGTCTACCAAACGTGGTACTACTCAAGAAAGCCAGTGCTGGGAGCTGGGCAGTAGTGTAACGGGTCAAGCTCACGTGGCACAAAGCGCAAGGGCAGGCGTAAGGATCCCGGTTTGAGCCCCTGCTCTCCATCTGCAGAGGTGGTGTCGCTTCACAGGCGGTGAAGCAGGTTTGCAGGTGCATATCTTTCTCTCCCCCTCTCTGTCTTCCCCTCCTCTCTCGATTTCTCTCTGTCCTATCCAATAATAACAATAACAGTAATAACAACAAGGGCAACAAAAATGTGAAAAAATTGCCTCCAGGAATAGTGGATTCGTAGTTCAGGCACAGAGCCCCAGCAATAGCCCTGGAGGTAAAAAAAAAAAAAAAAAATCCAGTGCTAAGCATAAACTTGGTCTTTCATGTAGCTGCCATTGTAGTGAAAGTTATTAAAATGTAGTGTTTCCTGTGTCCATTTATACTAGGGAGTTAGTGAGGGAGACTTCAGAGATGGAGAATAAACAAATGATTAACACTATGGGATGCATTGGATCGACCTTCTCGTGGTACATCCCGTGAGTACCCATTCATTGGGGAAACTGACATCCTTCCTAGGCGACTGAATCCACATGGATCCCAGTCACTTTCAAAGCCAGCAACAAGCAGCTCCTGACAGCTTTCAATCTGACGCTGTTGACTGGCTACGGAAGAAGGGCAAACGCTAGAAGAAGAAGAATTAACACTATTGGAGACATAATGGGATAAACTAGAAATTTCCTTCACTTTCACATTTCAAATGAAAGTGAAGTTTTAGATAGAAATATCAGGTGAGATCTAAGCAGGGAGACAAATTTAAACAAATTACTTTCGGTTATGATGGAGGAAGACATGCTAGTCTTTAAGGGAAATATGTATTTAGGGACAGGAATATATATATCTGCTTTGTGGTGGGAACCTGCTTCTGTATAAGATTTCAAAATTAAAACAAAATTATACCTTTTAAAAAATTGAAGAGAAGGCCCTGGAGATAGCACAGTGGGTTAAGAGCACATGGCGCAAGCACAAGGACCAGCTTAAGGATCTGGGTTGGAGCCTCCGGCTCCCCACCTGCAGGAGAGTGGCTTCACAAGCGGTGAAGCAGGTGGACAGGTGTCTTTCTCTTCTTGTCTCTGTCTTCTTCTTTCTCGATTTCTCTCTTCCCTATCCCACAACAGCAATAACAATAACAACATGGGCAACAAAATGAGAATACAGAGTTCTGGTGATGGAAATTGTGTGGAATTGTACCCTTCTTATCCTATGTGTCCTGTCAATGTTTCCATATTATTAATAAAAAAAAAGAAATTTTAAAAAGGAAAGGAACTTTTCTATACTCACCAAAAAAGACATAAAGCTAGTTTCTTTCTTTTTTTATATAAATTTCAAGTATTCATAGAGACTTAATGAGTACCATCACATTTTGGATTATCTGAAAAGAAGAAAAGAAAGTACTTATCTCTTTTTTTTGTACTTATCTTTTTATTTAGACAATGGGTATATGTTAATTGGAGTTTAAGAATTTTTAAGTAAAAGGGAGACAGGTATCAAATATACCTTTATCTTGATGCACGCTTAGGCAAGTTACAACTGTAGTAAATATTTCCTGGTTTGAGAACTAAACTTTCTTCATATTTTTGGAGAGGTTCCTCCTCTTGTCAGTGTAAATGGAATGTAGGATTTCCAGTATCTGACAACAAGTTATTACCTTTTTCACAGGCAACCAGAGTTATATCCTATCATCCGCAACCAAGAACTCTTGGTGGCACATTACATCATCAATATTCTTATCTCCTCATTTCAAAATGAAGATACTATGATCACACCCTACAATTAATCAGTGCCCAACTTTAGGCAACTACGGGAGCTCCAGAGTCTAGCTTTGGAGAGGCCAAAGAAACTATGACTTATGTATTGCACCAAAGTAAAAGATTCTGGGGTGGGGGTGGGGGGAGAATACAGGTCCAAAAAGAATGACAGAGGACCTAGTGGGGGTTGTATTATTATATGGAAAACTGGAAAATGTTATGTGTGTACAAACTATTATATTTACTGTCGAATGTAAAACATTAATTCCCCAGTAAAGAAATAAAAAAAAAGAAAGAAACTATGACTTGGATTAAAGATAGTTCACTCAATAGTTTATGCATGAGGCCCTGAGTTTGAACTCTAGCACTACACGGGAACACCACAGACAACTTCAGGGAAGATCCATGGATAATGGATCCATATTGTGGTATATCCATTCTTTCTGTATCTATCTCTCTCTCTCTCTCTCTCTTTACTTCAAACAAATAAAGAATTTAAAATGTGGGCCAGTAGACTGTGGTATGATAAAGGCACAAGGCCCTGGGTTCATTCTCCAATACTACATTAATAACAAGAGGAAGGATGGAAGCAATGAGCACTTCCACTAACAACAGAGCGTAGGCTCCAATCAGCATGTGAAAACCAGAGAGAGAGAAAGAGAAACATACATTGATAAGAATATGGAGGCCCAACAACAAACCTAGTGGGGGGGTGGGAGAATGAAGTTACATAATTATACCTTCCTAATGTAGACTCTTTAACTAGTTGTAGAATATGCTCAACTCTTAACCATCTGATTGTTAGTTTGTAAAATAGGGATACAAACATCTACCCCCTCATAGTTATATTAGGCTTGAAACACACACAGTGTATGGATTTTTATTTTGTTTAAAATGGACAATGCATAGTTTATTAAAGTGTATATACTATACAGAAACTGTCATAAACATCATTTTAATATTTACTGAGATATGTCTGTTCAGAGTAATCCTGTGTGTACACAAACACACAAAAAACATGTTAATTTTGTTTAACCACTATAATTATACTAAACCGAAGGAAAACACAAAAATAAATATATAGGAATTTATTGTTCTTCTGATAAAATTCACAACAGGATATGTTGCTAGAAATGTACTGTCCCCTTATTTAAGATCAATAGGACAGCGTTGCTGGAACTTCAGCAGCAAACATGAATTAAAACATCTGAGTCACATTAGTCATTAGAACTTATACAAGCGGGAGTCAGGCGGTAGCGCAGCGGGTTAAGTGCACATGGTGCAAAGCACAAGGACCAGCATAAGGATCCCAGTTTTAGCCCCCGGCTCCCCATCTTCAGGGGAGTCGCTTCACAGGTGGTGAAGCAGGTCTGCAAGTGTCTATCTTTCTTTCCCCTCTCTATCTTCCCCTGCTCTCTCCATTTCTCTCTGTCCTACCCAATAACGATGACATCAATAACAATAATAACTACAACAACAACAAAAATAAGGACAACAAAAAGGAAATAAATATTTTTTTAAAATCTTAAAAAAAAAGAACTTATACAAGCATGCCTATGAATGTCACCTGAGACAAGAATACACCTAGCCAAGTACTCATTCACCGTTAACCACCCTCTGTTTACCACAACACACACACCCCACTATCCTAAGGACTTCTCACTTGGAATATAACTTTCTTTTGCATTTGTCTTGAATCATATCCCAAATTAAAACAGTCAGTTAAAGATTCCACACTTGTCATAGCGTTTTAACCAAAACTTTAAAAATAAGCTAATTATTGATGATGATAATGATGACAATAATAGTTATAAGTGCATACATATATACTGGTCCACCAATCAATAAATCACTCCTGTCTGACAGAGTTTTAGATACTTGATTCTATGTGAGCTAAGTTGTGGAAAGTTTCATTCTTTTTTATTATTATTATTGATTTTTATTTATAAAATGAAAACACTGACAAGACCATAGGATAAAAGGGGTACAATTCTACACAATTCCCACCACAAGAACTCCATACCCCAGAAAGTTTCCTTCTTTAGTTTCCTCCAAATCAATGATTTTATTAAAATATGGCCTCTGAGAAAATGTAAGTTCAATCAGTGGAGCTTAAGCTGAGCAGTCAATGAAGGCAATCTATTAAACTTAAATTTAGGCTGGAACAACTTCCTCAATGTGGAAAAATTCTGTCTAAATAATGTAAATCCTAAGAAAAATTTAGGTGTTTTTCATTAGTTTTCTTAGAAGTGTCATAAATTATGTATTTTTAAATAAAACTATTAAAATAGCTTTTTAGCAAGTCCTTAAATTCTTTTTTTTTTTTTTGCCTCCAGGGTTATTGCTGGGGCTCAGTGCCTGCACCATGAATCCACTGCTCCTAGAGGCCTTTTTATCCCCCACCCATTGCCCCTGTTGTTGTAGCCTCGTGGTTATTATTTTCGTTGATGTTGTTCGTTGTTGGATAGGACAGAGAGAAATCGAGAGAGGAGGGGAAGACAGAAGGGGAGAGAAAGACATCTGCAGACATGCCTCACCGCCTGTGAAGCAACTCCCCTGCAGGTGGGGAACCGGGGGGCTCGAACTGGGATCCTTCCAGCAGTCCAACCCACTGCACTACCGCCGGACCCCCACAAGTCCTTAAATTGTAAGGTTAAAGGTACTCTACATAAGTACATATCATCACTTCAAAAGGAAGTGCTAATTCTAAGTTAAACCTTCAAAGATGCTTTTAGGGAAAACATCCATGTGAGAGAAAATGAAGACGGATCTAAAACTGCTAAGAAAACCCACGGAACAAGAAGTAATCTGATCCCATATGAAAGTGAGAGGGAGTGGGGAGGTTGGATTAAGGCATCCTAGTTATAGGAGCCTCTGGCAAGAACATCAGAGAGTCCTCAAACCAAAGCCACCTTCAGAGGAGTCCCATGTGTCCATAGAATGGGCCCAACTTTCTATCCCTACCACCCTCATTCATTCATTGACTAGAGCAACTAGTAGGAAGCATCCCTGGGCACACAAGTGCTAGATCAATCAGTTAGGGATTTGCATAATATTATGACTGGCACAAAGAATAAAATACATGTTCCCAATTACACATATAGTATTTTTATTTATTTTGTTGATGTGACAATTGATGTGGAAAACAATTTCACAGTAATTAATAAACTGGACCTACATGGCTAAAGCCTCAGATTCCATTCCCAGCAGTATGTATACAAAAGCTGGGCAACTTAGTGTTGTCTTAATTTGCATTTCTCTGACAATCAGTGACCTAGAGCAGTTTTTCATATGTTTGTTAGCATTTTTGGATCTCCTCTGTAGAGGATGTTTTGTTCATATCCTCTGCCCATTTTTGGATGGGGTCATTTGCTTTTTTGGTGCTGAGTTTGCTGAGCTCTTTATATATTTTGGTGATTAGTTTCTTGTCTGATATATGGCATTTGAAGATCTTCTCCCATTCTGTGAGGGGTCTGTTTGTTTGTTTAATAGTTTCTTTGGATGTGCAGAAGCTTTTCAATTTGATGTAGTCCCATTGGTTTGTTTCTGCTTTCGTCTTCCTTGCAATTGGGTTTGATTAATCAAAGATGTCCTTGAGGTGTCCGCTTCCCCAGAGACCCACCCTACTAGGGAAAGAGAGAGGCAGACTGGGAGTATGGACCGACCAGTCAACGCCCATGTTCAGCAGGGAAGCAATTACAGAAGCCAGACCTTCCACCTTCTACAACCCACAATGACCCTGGGTCCATGCTCCCAGAGGGTTAGAGAGTGGGAAAGCTATCAGGGGAGGGGGTGGGATATGGAGATTGGGTGGTGGGAATTGTGTGGAGTTGTACCCCTCCTACCCTATGGTTTTGTTAATTTATCCTTTCTTAAATTAAAAAAAAAAAAGCTGGGCAATACTATGGTATCTCTCTCTCTCATATAAAAATAAAAAACTCTTTAAAATTAATTAAATCATAGTGATTAATAAATATACTGTGACAAGAATAATAACCTAACTACTTCTTATACTCCATGAAAACTGAGATGTTGATCAAGGGAATAGGGAGAAGAAATGAGGGAGATGGGTGAAGAAGTCTTTGTTATAGTGGAGGTGGAAATTTGGTGAGTCTTAAACACACATACTTAGGTGTAAAACTATACTCATAGTATTGTGAACATAACAAAATGTTATGTTCAAAATTAAATATATATATATGTATCCCTAACCAAAATACTGAATGGGTGTTAAAAAAAAACAAGATCTAATGACTTATTGTCTACGAGATACTAACTTTAAATTAACAGGCACATGTAGGTTGAAGTTGATGGAACTGAAAATTCCATCCAAATACTAATCAAAGAAAGGAGGTGATTATGCTTCGCAAAAATAAATAAATAGATGAAAAACAACTACCAAATGGTTTCACTTATATGTGGAATCTAGAGAACTGAAACACTTGAAAAAGAGAGAGAAAAAAACAGAAGGAAACAATCTGTCTCTTAGACTTTGTGAGAACTCTGGCGGGTATCATTTGAAGGATAGGGACTCAGAAGGTTGAGGTGGGTGCAGAGTGGAAATATACCCTGTAATCATGCAATCTTGCAAACAATTATTAATCACAAATTTAAAAAATGACTTAATAAAAGAGAAAGAAAATAGAAAAAGAGCAAAAGAGTATGGGGCCGACAAGATAGTGAACCTGAGCAGTGGGCCTGCTCTGTCAAATACATGACCCAGATTTGAGGCAGCTCGCACCACATTTGGAAAAGTGTAATTGCTCTTCTAGCTTTCTGTCTCTCTCTTCTATTTTTTTTGTTTATTCATTTATTCATTTATTTCTCTCTTCTATTTATTTATTTCTCTCTTCTATATATTTATTTATTTATTTATTTATTTTTGGTCACTCTCTTTCTATCTGGAAAATGTCATCTCAGAGCAGTGAAGCCCCAGCAAAGAAAAAAAAAAGTGTATGGCGAGTGATGTGGGTCAGTGGCATAAGTGGCATCTGATCTGATTCCCTGGAATGTAGAAAACAGGGAGGGTGGAAGGAAGGAATAGGAGGAAGAGAATAAAGAAAAAAAGAAAAACAGAAAGATTAGATACATTTACTTGTGAAGTCATGTTATTCTTCTTTATTTACAATATTTTATTTTAATGAGAAAGATACAGAGAGAGAACACAGCATTGCTCAGCTCTAGCTTATGGTGGTGCAGGAGATTGAACCTGGAACCTCAGAGCCTAAGCATGAAAGTTATTTTGCATAACCATTATGCTATGTCTCCAGTCCAAGTAAATACATTTATATCCAGAAAATAGACTCTAAGTAAGAAATTGTCCTTAGTGATGAAGAGATCATTAAATATAAAAGGGTTGCAAGATATAATTATAAAAGCATACTTCACATTTGAGAGGGTATAAAATTGTACCCCTAAAAATACATAGTCTTCTGAGTCAATATTACTTAAGTGTGTGTGTGTGTGTGTGTGTGTGTGTGTGTGTGTGTGTGCGCACGCGCACACGCATGCGCATGTACCAACAGCAAAGCACCTAAATATGTAAAAGAAACTTTTATAGATAAAAAAAAAAGAAATTGGCAAAATACAATAATATCAAGAAACTTTAATACTTCAAATATTTGCAAGACACATATGTGATCATTGGTTAACATCCAAGATCCAAAAGAAATCGATACAAACCCTCACACCTATGGACATCTAATATTTGATAAGGGGGCCCAAAGTACTAAATGGAGAAAGGAAGCTCTCTTCAATAAATGGTGCTGGGAAAAATGGGTTGAAACATGCAGAAGAATCAAACTGAACCACCTTATCTCACCAGAAACAAAAATCAACTCCAAATGGATCAAGGACATGGATATTAGATCAGAAATTATGAAATACTTAGAGGAAAACATTGGTGGAACACTTTCCCACCTAAACCTCAAGGACATCTTTGATGAAACAAACCCAATTGCAAGGAAGACTAAAGCAGAAACAAATCAATGAGACTACATCAAATTGAAAAGCTTCTGCACAGCCAAAGAAACTATCACACAAACAAGGAAACCCCTCACAGAATGGGAGATCTTCACATGCCATACATCAGACAAGAAACTAATCACCAAAATATACAAAGAACTCATCAAGCTTAGCAAAAAAAACGCAAATGACCCCATCCAAAAATGGGCAGAGGATATAAACAGAACAATCACTACAGAAGAGATTCAAAAGGCTAACAAACACATGAAAAAGTGCTCCAGGTCACTGATTGTCAGAGAAATGCAAATAAAGACAACATTGAGATACCACCTCACTTCTGTGAGAATGACATACATCAAAAAGGACAGCAGCAACAAATGCTGGAGAGGCTGTGGGTACAGAGGAACCCTTCTGCACTGCTGATGGGAATGTAAATTGGTCCAGCCTCTCTGGAGAGCAGTCTGGAGAAACCTCACAAGACCAGACATGGACCTTACATATGACCCAGTGATTCCTCTCCTGGGAATATACCCCAAGGACTCCATAACACCCAACAAAAAAGATATGTGTACACTTATGTTCATAGCAGCAGAATTCATAATAGCTAAAACCTGGAAGCAACCCAGGTGCCTAACAACAGATGAGTAGCTGAGAAAGCTGTGGTGTATATACACAATGGAATATTATGCAGCTATTACAAACAATGAACCCACCTTCTCTGACCCATCTTGGACAGAGCTAGAAGGAATTATGTTAAGTGAGCTAAGTCTGAAAGATAAAGATGAGTATGGGATGATCCCACTCATAAACATAAGTTGAGAAAGAAGAACAGAAAGGGAAACTAAAATCAGGATTTGACTAAATGTAGAGTAGGGTAACAAAGTAAAAACCTGGGGTGAGGGTGAGGGTGGATGTTCAGCTTCCCGGTATGGCAGGGAGTGGGGGGATGGGACACAGTCTTTTGGTGATGGGAATGATGTTTATGCACACTCCTATTAATTTGTAGTCATATACATCACTAATTAATATGAGAGAGGGAAAATTGATTGTATGTCTCAAACTTTTTTTTTATTTTAAAGTTTTTTTTGTTTTATTTTATTTTTTTTAATATTTATTTTATTTATTTATTCCCTTTTGTTGCCCTTGTTGTTTTATTGTTGTAGTTATTATTGTTGTTGTCGTTGTTGGATAGGACAGAGAGAAATGGAGAGAGGAGGGGAAGACAGAGAGGAGGAGAGAAAGATAGACACCTGCAGACCTGCTTCACCATCAGTGAAGCGATTCCCCTGCAGGTGGGGAGCCGGGGTTCGAACCGGGATCCTTATGCCGGTCCTTGTGCTTTGCGCCACCTGCGCTTAACCCGCTGCGCTACAGCCCGACTCCCCTGTCTCAAACTTTTTAAAGCACAGACTGAGTCTTTTTAATACATAGGCTGAGTCTTTGATATGTTGACTCTCTTAAAAGCTTGGACCAGGGAGAACATAAGCAACCAGTGGCACAGCTATATACAAATAATGTCAAAGGACATAAATTATGGTGATGTTCTGTATGATACAACAAATCCTAACAAAGGGATTTTTCAAAGTTAACCCAATTACCAAATAATGTGAATATAGCAATAACTATCTATTGTCTTCTTAACCCTAAAACAGCAGGAACCTCCTGTTTCCTCTATAGAGACTGTATTTCCCCCAGTCCTGAAACCTCTAGGGTGGGGCTCACTTTCCTGCATGCTTCTCTCAATTCAAACCAAATAATATTGCATTCATTGATCCCAACCTAATCAATGAGTACCACCTCAGCATGCTTCACTTCAGACTGTGTCCAGAGACGTCAGGCACAGAATGTCAACCCTTCAGCTTCACTACTCAGGTGAGACCTTTCCTTTCATAGGATTCTCTAATTCCATTCCAGGCAGTTCACTTCCTAACAAAGTCCCAAAACCTAGATATAAACCTGGTCCCGTGAAATAGAGCATATATTCACATGTACCCATAAATTAGGGCAAAATATATACATGAAAACAAAAGTATACAATAGTCTGCAGTGAGTCAGTATAAAGTTCCTAATGAAATAGTGTCTACTTAGACTTAGATACCCTCCTCACCTACTTCCTATTACAGTTCTCTCACTCACTCCAAAGCTAACCATATCAAAGCAAGGACTACAAAAGCTGAATAAGGGCAAGGAACTGGCATACTTTAATGATGACTCTTTAGTCACTATCAGGCCACCCCATCAACTGGGGCCCTAGTCAGGGAGTCCTGAGATTCCCAAACAGACATGATGGGCCTAGATTTCAAATAAATCCTTCTCTCCATTGTTACCGGTCATCTCTATCAGGAACAACAAAATAGGCCCCTTTGTGGGCCCCCCATAGGAACTTGCCCTCAACTTGGATCACCAATGGTAGAGAATGTTCCATCCTCTGAAGGGAGGATGAACAACATACTCTATGCTACACCTGAGGAAGATGGGTCAATATTGGGGCAGCTTGGAATGTTCCTACTCACGACCACAGAATGTGAGCTCAGATCTACAGGAATGCAGTGGTCACATAGGCTCCTAAGCTGAATATGGGCCCCAGAGCAAATCATATAGATGGGGTTTACAGTCAACAATATTTATACCCCTTTCCCATATTAGGGAGTTATTCTCTTCCCTGATTCAGCTTTCTCTTCCTTTTCCATCATCTCCCCAGACAATAACTTGGATCCACCGGCATATCAGATTTCAGGCTCAGGGGAAAAAAGAAAAAGAAAAAACTAGTATAGCCACAGACTCCTTGGAATGTAACTAAAATATGCCTACTAGCTATCTACAAAATGGAGGAAACCCCGCAACCCTTCATCTGCACTATTCCAGCCTTTAGGTTCATTACTGGTCAACAATTTGTTTGGCTTTGTATGTTAACTCTCTTTTCAGCCACCAGGTTCCAGATGCTAGCATGATACCAATCAGACTTCCCTGGACAGATAACCCCACCAATGTGTCCTGGAGTTCCACTTCCCCAGACCCCCACCCTACTAGGGAAAGTGAGAGGCAGGCTGGGAGTATGGATCAGCCAGTCAATGCTCATGTTCAGTGGAGAAGCAATTACAGAAGCCAGACCTTCCACCTTCTGCATCCCACAATGACCTTGGGTTCATACTACCAGAGGGTTATAGAATAGGAAAGCTATCAGGGGAGGGGATGGGATAAGGAGATCTGGTGGGAACTGTGTGGAGTTGTACCCCTCTTATCCTACAGTTTTGTTGATGTTCCCTTTTTATAAATAAAAATAAAGTTAATCGCCCCCCTAAAAAAAGAAATCCAGGGAGTCGGGCTGTAGCGCAGCGGGTTAAGCGCAGGTGGCGCAAAGCACAAGGACCGGCATAAGGATCCCGGTTCGAACCCCGGCTCCCCACCTGCAGGGGAGTCGCTTCACAGGCGGTGAAGCAGGTCTGCAGGTGTCTATCTTTCTCTCCTCCTCTCTGTCTTCCCCTCCTCTCTCCATTTCTCTCTGTCCTATCCAACAACGACAACAACAATAATAACTACAACAATAAAACAACAAGGGCAACAAAAGGGAATAAATAAATAAAATAAATATTTTTTAAAAAACCATACAACTTGATAACAAAAAAACATGCCAATTAAAAAAAAGGAGCAAAGTACTTAGAACTTTTTTTCAGAAAGACAAAGGCCAATAAGTACATGCAAAGGTGCTCAACATCACTAATCATCATATAAATGCAAGCCAAAAACACAATAAAATATCTCACACATACTAGGATGGACATCAACCAAATACAAGAAAAATGTGTAAAAGAAGATGTAAAGAATCAGGAATCTGGGAGTCAGGCGGTAGCACACTGGGTTAAGCGCAGGTGGCACAAAGCACAAGGACCTGTGTGAGGATCCTGGTTTGAGCTCCCAGCTCCCCACCTGCAGGGGAGTCGCTTCACAAGTGGTAAAAGCAGGTCTGCAGGTGTCTATCTTTCTCTCCCCCGTCTTCCTCTCCTCTCTCCATTTCTCTCTGTCCTATCCAGCAACAACAACAGCAATAACAACAACAAGGGCAACAAAAGGGAATAAACAAACAAATTTTTTTAATCTTTAAGAAAAAGAAAAAAGAAAGAAAGGAAGAAAGAAAGAAAGAAAGAAAGGAAGGAAGGAAGAAAGAAAGAAAGAAAGAAAGAAAGAAAGAAAGAAAGAAAGAAAGAAAAAAGAAAGAAAGAAAAAAGAAAGAAAGAGAGAAAGAGGAACCTGTCTGTGTGCCTCATTGGTGGGGGTGTAAATTGGTACAGTCACTGTGGAGATCATACAAAGGTCTCTCAAAAGTTAAAAATAAAAATACTCTGCAATCTCATTATTGAGCAAACATTTGAAGAAATTAAGTCTAAATGTTAATGAGATATATGCACTCCCATATTTTTTTATAACAGTCAAAGCATGAAAACAATCTAAGTGTTCACTGATAGATGATTAAAGAAATTGTGGGGGAACTGGTAGTGGCACACCTGGTTGAGCGCACATGTTACAGTGCTCAAGGACCCGGGTTCGAGCCCCCGGTCTCCACTTGCAGAGGGAAAGCTTTGCAAGTGGTGAAGCAGGGCTGCAGGTCTCTCTCTCTCTCTCTCTCTCTCTCTCTCTCCCTCTCTTTTTCTCTCTCTTCCTCCCTCCCTCCCTCTCTATTTCCCCTACCCTCTCGATTTCTGGCTATCTCTATCCAATAAATAAATATAATAAAAAATTCCAATAAATAAATATTAAAAAATTTAAAATAAATAAATAAAATTTCAAAAAAGTAACTGCAAATGATGGGCATGTTAATCAGCTTAACTGTAGCAATCATTTTAATGTATATACATATATATCAAAGTATTACATCAAAAAATTTAAGTATACAAAATGTTTATCAAAAATAATGGAAGTGAAGAATTATTTCTAAATCAAATAAAGCCTTCGGCAGGTATTACAAAAAGAAATACCAAAATTAGGGGACTGGGTGGTGGCGCACCTGGTTGAGCACACATATTACAGTGTTACTAATACCCAGGTTCAAGCCTCAGTCCCCACCTCCAGGGGGAAAGCTTTGTGAGTGGTGAAGTAGTGCTTCTATCTGTTTCTATCCCTCTCTATCATCCCCTCCCCTCTCAATTTCTGGCTGTCTCTATCCAAGAAATAGACACAGATGATTTTTTAAAAGAAATACTAAAATTAACAAGCTAAAATGTGAACTTCTAAATAAAGCTGAATAAACAAAGGAGAAATGAATAGAAGGGAATAAAAGTCAAAAATAACTGAATTTTTAAAAAGAAACAATAGGTGATTTTATTTTTTTATATTTCTTTTTTTAAAAAAGATTTTATTTATTTATGAGAAAGATAGGAGGAGAGAGAGAACCAGACATCACTCTGGCATATGTGCTACCGGGGATCAAACTTGGGACCTCATACTTGAGAGTCCAAAGCTTTATCACTGTGCCACCTCTCAGACCACTTTTTTTCATATTTCTCTTGGACCTTTAGATCTCTTCTTTGGTGAAGATTCTGCCCATGTCCTCTTTTCACTTTTTTTTTTAAAAAATTTTATTTATAAAAAGGAAACATTGACAAAACCATAGGATAAGAGGGATACAACTTCACACAATTCCCACCACCAGAACTCCATATCCCATCCCCTCCTTGATAGCTTTCCTACAATAGGAGATTTTTAAAAAAGCATTATGCTTTAAAAAAAAAAAAAAAAAAGCATTATGCTTTAAAAAAAAAAAGCATTATGCTTTAATTCAGTTTCTGAAATTTAGTCTGTTCAAGAAAGTAATCTACACATACAATTTTCAATATATGTATAGCTTTATTAAGATAAGATACAATCACAAAATGAAATTATTAATACAATGTAAGTAACCCTGACTATATCAAATATCTAAATGTTATTCCATCTCAAATCATCTGAGACCTAGGTCAATTCAAGCACATGCTTTACTACAATATAGAAATTTCTAACATTTTGATGAATGAGCTATTTATAACTAATTATATAACTCAGTTTGATGTCTTCTTTTTTAGAAATTTTGGTTTTAAATATCTATGTCTAATCAGTAGAACTTTCAAAACCAATCAAAGTAAAAGGTTCACATTTAATTATGTTTATCCTTTGAGGCAGGTGTTCTCACTGAAATACTATACCCTGATTCACAAATATAAGGTCAACATAAAAATATAGGTTTGAGGAAAGAAAGAAGTGTAGAGTGACAGTGTACATAATAAATTGAAACATAATATTCATAGACTGAAGCCTAGAAATACTGTGGGACTTCCCTCAGAGGGTGCCTCTAATTCTAGTTTGCAAAGGATTTGTGAATTTTCATAAGTGACTACAAAAATAAAAATATATATCAACTTTTTCACTGAAATGCTCTAGAATACTCATTTCAATGGCTAAGCTTTGTTTGTGTTTTTGTCATTACCACCAGGGCTATCACTAGGGCTCAGTGCCTGCACAATAAATTCATCACTTCTGGCAGCCATTTTCTTTTTCTTGGTTGTTTTGTTTTGTTTTTGGATAAAGACAGAGAAATTGAGAAGGGAGTGAAATATAGGGAGAGGTAAAGAAAGAGAGAGAGATCCGCAGCACTATTCCAATGGTCATGAAGCTTTTCCCCTACATGTGGGAAACAGATGCTTGAACCTTTGAGCATGGTACTGTGACTCTCTACCAGGTGCACCACTGCCTGGCCCCAGTTATCTTTTATGACAAGGCTGTACATGCCTATTACTATTCATGATCCTTGTAACAGAAGTAACCTAGATTTCTAGGGCCTATACAACATGGCTGAATTTGAATATGAATAGAATTCATATCGATGTGAGATATATATATATCACTCTCAGACCTAAACCCCTCAAGACCATACTCTGATTCTTTGCTTATTCCCTAGAAAAATGCCTAAAATTTTGAGGGTCCACAGAACCATTAGAGGGTCCCTGACTGACTACAAAGAGCAGAGATTTACATATGTCTCTGGTGCTGCTGATTGACACTGGAATGAGAGTAAGAAATAAACCTTTAGTATGTTAAGTTCCTTCATTATAGGAGCATGTATTACAGCAACTGATATTGACTAACCTGACTTAATACATCACTATAAAAAATGAATTATCTTGTTTGTTGATTCCCACATTTGACTAATCACCAAACCCAGTTGATAATGTTTTATAAAATGCAGATTCCTGAGTCCCAGGAGATTATAAACTTTCATAAATAAGGCTCAAAACTTTTTAGGTGAAGGGTCTTCCTGATCATTAGCTAGGTTTGGAGGCAACTGATCAAGTTTACCCCATTTCTCCCCACTTGTTTTTACAAAAGCATCCTTATAGCTTTAAAGAAATAAAGCATTATCTAAGGTGCATGAGGTGTAATTGCAGTAAATCTATTTCAAATCTAAAATGTGGCTCAAATTTTTTCTTTCATCTTAAAATAAATGTGCTTAACTTCTATATCCTGCTCAGTAATAAATCTGTTCTCTTTGTAATTACATAAAATGCTACTAATTATGTCCTGGTTAGTTTCTTAAGTACCTCCCACTTATCACTCCCCAAAATTGTGAACTAAACTGATACTTCAAGAAGACATGCCAGGGGTGTCCTATACTTCAGCACCGTTACATTTGAGTGCTGTGTCAGCATTCTCGTTGGAGGTGCCCCCATTATAGTATTAACCAGATTCTGCTTGAAAACTTCCAGAGATTAGGAACTTATTACTATTCAAGGCAGGCAGCCCTTTTCCATTATGGAATACCTCTAGATATTTAAGAATTTATCTTCTCAATGACCTGTTCCCGAAGCATTAGATTTGTTCTTTGCAACCACAAAAAGCAAGTCTAATTCCTAACCAGATGATAGGCATTTAACTGTGTAAGAGAGCTATTATGTTTTTCTACCTCTGATTTTTCTATTCCACAAACCTATAGTTAAGATAACAGAAACAAGAACAAGAAGTTGCTGTTTACCAAAGAGGTAAAAATGTCTATAGGAAATAACTATATTTAGTCTTGAAGTAAAAAGTGGAAGTTTGGCAGGCAAGGAAGAAAGCATCAGAGGAGAAGCCTGAACAAAGTTTATGAACAATGTTGGTAAGTTCAAGATCAATCAGAAATTGAGTTAGGACATGTAGTCAAGGATGATGAAAACAGCAAGAAAGCCTGCTTTCTTTGCTGCAGGAGCAACATCAGGATCATTTGGGAAATGTTAGAAATAAAAAGTTAGAGTAAAATTAGAAGTGACAGAAGATAGAAGGTGAAAGGAATGTGGAAATACAGAGAGAAGGAATGGAATGGGTGTTATTACTTTTACCATACAAGTGTCAGGATACTGACTAGAGGTGATGGGAAATGAAACAGGAGAGTAATGGCAAAACTAAAAATAAAATCAAACTATGAAACATTGGAAGGAAGAAAAGGCAAGGGCAAAGAGGTAGTATGAAAGATTTAAAAAAATTTATATTTTATAAAAGGTAGTAAATGAATCATGTCTTAAATTGTTCACTGAAGGAAAAAAAAAGTTTAAGTTGTGGAGCAACCACCAGAAGAACTAAAATCAAAAGAAAAAAAAAATTCCTCCAGGCTGAAGGACTGAAAGTAAAGAGATTAAAGAATTTTTTTTAATCCCAGGCCTTACCCTAGATTTACTGAACCGTAATATGCATTTGAACAAGATTCCTGTGTGATTAGCATGCACATTAAAATTTGAGGAGCCCAGACATAACAGGCAATCTACACAGAGACTTGTAAAAAGATTTAGCCCTCAAGAGAGAAGAGAGAATAAGTAATTTTGATATTACAAAAATAAAATCCACAAGTAGTCATCGTAGGGGAAACCCTAACTTTTAAAAGTATTGTTTTCATCTTGTATTATGTGAAGTACGTACGGATTATACTTTCAGAACTTTTAGTCTCTGTAGGTTTTAGGCTAGCTCTTTGTTATGGCTAAAACTGAATTTTAACTTGTAGGGAATGAGATATCGTCAACTGAAAGAAAGACATGTCAAATCTGAATGACAGGCCCCTCCCTCAGGTACAAGGCTAGGATGTCAGAGTGGGAAGAATTGTGCTTCCTAAGCACTGGTAATTTTCATGTAGTTTTGTTTGATCCAGAGCTGCTCAGAAATAGAAGATACTATATATAAATTCTTCTTTACTCCTCTGCTATTAAACAAGCAAAAAAAAAAAAAAAAAAAACCATTCCTTCTCTAAACAAATTAAACCATTTCATCTGTGTTATAAATGCAGTCTCCTTTCCTCTGACCTCAAAGACTTCTTTGTCCCTTTTACTGTATCCAGGGTTACTGTGTCAATCCTCGTTTTAAATTCAGATTTGTTTCTAGTGTAGAGATGTCATCAAATCTGTTAGTGTTTAGGTCAGCACTGCCCACTCTTAACTGTGAGAGTTGTTGGCTAGTGTTCATTGAGGACTTTGAGACTGATGAGTACATTTTTTCCTAACCCTACCTACCAGCTCTATGCTTTCTTTGCAAACAGGAGCAGTAATTAACATAGTATAATGTTGGGGTTCCTGGGGGGGGACAAGCCAGCCCTGCTCCCACCTCTATGTCTGGCCAAAACGGGTGTGGGGGGTGGGGGGGTGAGACACACCTAGGGCTAGCAGAGGCAGGAGCAAGTTCGCTGAGGGGTCTTCTAGCGCACTGTGGCGGGTAGCGCTGTGGAGAACGGGACGTCTTTATTGACGCAGTTACAAGTTTATAAAGGGGTAGCTGTGCAGGGGAAGTAGCCAGTTGGCCAATGAGGTCAATATCTCCTTATAAGGGAAAAGAGAGCAAGGCAATGAGAAGGTATGGATGGTGATGCAGGAACAGGGAAATAGAAATTTTAAAAAGGCAAAGTCCACCAGAAGGAGGAGGGGTGGGATGATGCGGCCAGGCTGATAGGAAGGTTGGAATTCCCCCCAGTACTCTGGCCACATCTCAATCTACCACAAGGCTGGCATGCCAAGGGGAGTCTAAAGGACGAGCTTCCAGGGTGTCAACCATCCATGCTCAAACATACATCAGACCCACAGTATACCCAGAAGCTTCTAACTGGTTTTGAGCAACTGCTGTCTGCTCTCAGAGAATTTGCTGGAGTTAGTTGGGGTTGTGACCTATTAACAGCAAATCTTCCTATGGCCTCTGGGTATGTTAATTTCATTTTGATCTGAAAGGATAAAATATAATAGAATAATTTAATCAAAAGTTAGAGTCAGGAATGTCCCACTTTGCTACTTGAACAAATGGTCCATGTGTCATTTTTATTAATACTATGGGGGGGGGGGATTTTTACTTGCCATGAGTGGAGAACTTAAGTGTCTTTTCTAGAACTGCTTCTTATACTGTGGAAAATTGAATTTGCACTCTGGGAATGCTATACTGGATGAATCTATTCATTTCCTCCTGGAACAAAAATAAATAATTCCAGAGGGAAACCAAAAGGCTCAAGCTACCAGGACCTACCATGTTTATTACCTGATGTACAGAGAAATTGACCAGTTTTAAATACTACTAGTCTCTCTCCCTTTCCCTGTGTGTGTGTACAAGTGTATGTTCAGGTATATGGCTAAACTGATAAAGATTATCTTCACTTAGCTATCTGTGGTTCACACAGGCCCACAAGATAAATCTAATCTTAAAAGATACAAACAGGGAGTCGGGCTGTAGCGCAGCGGGTTAAGCGCAGGTGGCGCTAAGCACAAGGACCCGCATAAGGATCCTGGTTCAAGCCCTGGCTCCCCACCTGCAGGGGTGTCACTTCACAAGCGGTGAAACAGGTCTGCCGATGTCTATCTTTCTCTCCTTCTCTCTGTCTTCCCCCTCCCCTCTCCATTTCTCTCTGTCCTATCCAACAACAATGACAACAATAATAACTACAACAATAAAACAAGGGCAACAAAAGGGAATAAATAAATAAATATTTTTTTAAAAGATACAAACAACTGTTTTATGCACCAATTATATGGAAAGTCTGATTTGCAGGTCATTCATGCCAGTTAATTAATTTTCCTTTGCTTGACAGGTAACTGTCACAAAAGTGGAGAATGTTCTTATTTTATTCTTAAACTGTGTAGGAAAGTTTCTTCAAATGCAGTTAGCCTCCGGTGGGGAAAAAATATAAGACTGGAAAAATGCCCTGGAGTGGGGCTGGGTGGTAGTGCAGTGGGTTAAGTGCACATGGCACAAAGCGCAAGGACCAGTGTAAGGATCCGGGTTCAAACCCCCAGCTCCCCATCTGCAGAGGGGTCGCTTGGCAAGCAGTGAAGCAGGTCTGCAGGTGTCTGTCTTTCTCTCCCTCTCTGTCTTCCCCTCCTCTTTCAATTTCTCACTGTCCTATCCAACAACAACAGCTATAACAGCAATAACTAACAACCACAAGGTCCACAAAAATGGGAAAATAGCCTCCAGGAGCAGTGGATTCATAGTGTAGGCATTGAGCCCCAGTAATAACCCTGGAGACAAGAAAAATAAAAAAGAAAGAAAAAGAAAAATGCCCTTATCCCTCTATCTCTCCCTTCCTGTTCATCCCATATACCCTCTCATCATAATACCTGAATATAAAATTCATATAACAAATTCTCCTTTTTGGTACCAATACATATGAAAAAGAATTTCTTTCTATTGATATATTCATGGATTTCATCAGCCTATCCATCTGTAAGTTACTCATCCATCCATTCATCTATTCTTTCCATAATTTATTTATTCATTAATTCTGGTACTAAACTCTCATTTTTCTATATCTACATATGAACAACCATTCTAAGATACTTCTTCCTGTCCATATAGGACATGCTTATACTTTATTCATACTACTTCCAAAAACAGATAATTTAAACATGGTGCCATGTATGTCTTTTTCAGCAGTTTATGAGGGCCTTAGGGGCAAAAATCAACCTTTTCCTCTTCCTTTTCTAAGCCTTTACTTCTGCCTCTGCCAAAACCCCCTTCCCCCTCACCTCTTTGACCTGTATACTTCCCTTTAGGTCCCAGTTAACTTGCTACTTGTGCAGAGCTCTAAAATTTCTTCTTTACTACCTGGTTTCTTTATTCATTCATGCATTCATCATTATATGCAATTATTTTTTATTTTGTAGAAAGAGAGAGCAATTGAGAGGAAAAGATAATAGATGATTAGACAGATAGATAGATGATAGATTAAATAGATAGATAGAATCTTGCAGTACTGTTTTACCACACCTGAAATTTCCCCCTTGCAGGTGGGGGTTGGGGGCCTGAACCCAGGTCCTTGTGCACTATAATGTGTACGTTCTACTAGGTGCACCATCACCCAGCCCCCCACCATGTGCAATGATTTTAGGTATTTCTTTATTTTCCTTCTTTATCATCCGTTGACTTCCAGATCCACAACAGCAAAGTTATTTTTCACTTTTAAATGTCTAGAACCTATAATACATTGAAAAGGAAAAGAAAGAAAGAAAGAAAGAAAGAAAGAAAGAAAGAAAGAAATGTTTACTAAATAAATATTCTTGGTAATTTAATGTACAAACACTTTTAATTTGGCATCCCCATCTGATAATTCAGGACCCTAACTGCATTAGGAACTTGGAAGAAAATTAACTACTAAATGGATTCTATCAAATACAGACCATGAAACTCTGGAGACAAACCCACTTCTACTTTCTACTTTTTCTTTTCTTTGGCATTAGCCTCTCTGTCTCTGTTCCCTCTCTCTCCCTATTGTTCTTTAAAAAAAAAAAAAAAGATTTTATTTATTTATGAGAAAGATAGGAGGAGAGAGAAAGAACGAGATATCACTCTGGCACGTGCTGCCAGGGATCAAACTCATGCCTGAGAGTCCAAAGCTTTAGAGTTCAGAGTGCGCCACCTCCTGGACCACTCTCTCCCTACTGTTCTATCTCTCTGTCACTTTATTGCCTGAGATCCTTTGGAACTTTTTGAGTTCTAAATGTTATTCTGAAGTCATGTGGGTAAGATGAATAATTTTGTTCCAGCAAAGCATAAACCATGGAAGTACAACCAGCTGAGCTCTTAACACTTTTCACGATAGCTTCACATTTATATTAAACATGTGACTAAGAATGGACAGGATGTATAATTTTAAACCGGCAGTCATTCACCCGCTTACTTTTGATAGATTGCTTCAACTGAGCTGAGATGACAGGGAGGGAATTTTGCAAAGTATGAGTGAGAGATTTTACCTGAAAACTTAATTCTCTAATACACACCATGGAACATTTAGCAGACCCCCTTCCTTACTACCTATTAAAATAATTTGTTGTTCTTGAATTAGGGACATAACCTAGGTTCATAAAAACTAGAAAGTAATGCTTACTATCTGAAGCAGAATGCTAAACAGAATTTGCAGTAAAGTTAAAAGACACCTCAGGAAGTATTGGTAGATACGAGTTCTGCCTTAGACTATATTCTAAAACCACCCTATGTTACTTGAGCTCAGGAAGAGTCAACAGAAGATCAGACTGTTAACACACTTTGTTTTGTAAAAAGTAGGATGATATCACCATAGACTAAAACTGAAAGCAATCTAAATGGTCATCACCAAGCAGATAGATAAAAATTTGCACTGTCCCCATGAAAGATCCCTTTATCCTTTATTTTTTTCCTGCTGTTCCTTGTCTCTATACTAATGGGATATATAAAAGTATCATATAAAAGAAGTCAAGGTTCAAATTATTGAGCAGAACAATTTCCTCCTCTGACCCTCTGATTCTCCCTACCACTAGGATTTCAGCTAATACCAAATATGCATATGAATTCTGAAAGGTGTCAATTCTAGAAGCATAAGAAAAGATACTGAGGACAAGCCCTGATTACACCCTGAACGTTCATTAGCTAGTAAATACGACTGTTGTTTAGCATTAATTGTGTAAATAACTGAATATATGTTATCTTTCCTTATGATTATATTTAGGTTTTGTATGTTTTATAGAGTACCCACAAAAGCATTGAGGAGTCATCAGTATATCATATGAGTAAATCCATGAAATGAATCTCTCCTGTTAAGAGTAATATTAAATTAGAAATTATTTGGTTTTTAAAAAGTATGGACTGTCGTATGCTTTACATTGGTTTGTTCTAGCCCTCCCCCTCCAAGAGAATTGGATCAGTCCAGTTAATTTCACGGGCCCGCTTGGCCCCACCCCAAGGAACCCCGGGAGAGGGTTCCTGAGTTCGAGAGTGCCAGAGTTTTCAGAGGGTGCCCCAGTACGAGAGTTCCAGAGTTCCAGAGTAAGAGAGTTCCTGAGTTCCAGAGTAAGGGAGAGGGTTCCTGAGTTCGAGAGAAAAAAGAAAGAGTGCTTGTGCCGCCGCAAAGAGACAGCAGAGTTCTGTTTGGTGATTAGTTTGTCTTAGTTTATGAATCGTTGTTCCTGAATAAAGAAATACAGCTTCCCTGCCCAGCCGTTGTCTCCGCGTCTCTGTTACCCGCCGTGAAGCAAGCTATCCACCCAGCAAGAGCCTCCAAAATTTTAACAACAAATGGCACCTCCCCCTTTTCTTTTTAACTAAATGACTATAGTATCAAGGGTGTGGGGTGAGCAGAAACATATATCATACAGGCATTTTTTTTAAAAAAGAAACTGGCACAAACATGGAGAAACATGCAAGCGACAAGAACCAGTGTGCTGCTAAGGGAAGGCCTGAGGGGCCCATATCTGCCTCTGTGGGCTAAACTTTATCAGCTTAAAAAAAACATTTCTTGCCTCTGGGGGGCTACTTGCCTCGACGGGCATTTGTATGGGGGCGGGGAACGGCCTAGAGTCCCAAAGGCAGCTGGCTGCAACTTACTTACTATGAAACAAAACTTGTAATTAGCATATCTACTGCACGATCCAACGTTTCTAATAGAGAAGGAATTTGAGACTTTTACATATCAACAACGTCTTTTAACCTTTTGTTACACCCATTCAAGATGGAGACACACCCTAGGTGTGGGCCGGAGAGGAAACCTCAGGCATGAGAATAATTAGCATAGCCATTGTGCGATCTACCATTTCTAATAGAGAAGGTAATGGAGAGTTTTACATATCAACAAGTCTATTTAACCTTTTGTTTAGATCAACTTAGTTAAAATATATTGATTGTTAACTAATTTTTACCTCAGACCTCCCTCATGCAGTGTTGCATCCCCTGCCAATTCTTCCCCTAGCCATCTACTTCGGACTGAGACTTGTATCGGACTTTCTGACATACCCTATATACATTTTACACAATTTTGAAGCAGCTTATTTCCCTTCAGGCTGCTGGTTTTTCATAGACTGATCCTGAGTAATTCATAGACTTTACAGACTGTTGTGTTGAGGACTATACAATGCCAAATAGCCCCTCTGTTTGGTGGGTCATGCCTCCCGCCTCCCCCTCATTATGTACCCTTGCCCCTTTCCCCACCCAAGCAGGGAATGTTCCTTTACACACCAATCCTTCCCTTCACACCACACTGGCTTTTACTACTCCCCTACTTGTCCCTTCCTATTTTGTTATATCATTTAGGCTTATGCCCAAAAGGTTTCTGCCCCATGATAGTCTTTTATAGACTTTGTACATCTTATGCAATTACTAGATAGAAAGATAGAAAAGATGTAGAGATATTATGAAGAGATGGTTGAGCAGGCTGTGCTTAAACCTATGAGATGAGTCTCCCCAGGTAAGTCTCTCTCTCTAAAGAGGGGTTGAGCACAGGAGGACGCATAAATCTCACAAGGTTCACAGCCATTTAAGCCTTCCCTCCTCCACAGAAAGTCCTACATCTTCCCACCTGAGCATGGCATTCCTCTAAAACATTTAAGCCTGCTCCATTCCATTTTTCTTTACTGTGTCCATTTAGATATAAAGAGATAGGAGGAGATGTTGCTGAGGAGTTATTCTGATGCAGTCTCTGCCCCCAGGTTTTTCTATGCCCCGCAAAATCCTAGAGTGCCCCCTTTCAACCAATCCTGGCCCTACACAGCACCCCTGGTTGTCGCCCAATAAAAAGCCCCCTCACCCCTCCCCTCTCTCTCTCTGGGCTCTCGGCTCTCCCTCTCTGAGGTCTCGCTCCCTGCCCTCCCCCCGTGGTCGGCCATTGCCGGCTGGCTCCACGTGGTCTGAACCAAACCTCCCCCCGCATCCTATAATAAATATTTGTGTACCCCTTTGCTCTGGATGTCTGCTCTCTTCGCGGTGCAGCCCGACACCAGACCACCGCAACAACAATGGACTGTCAATGCAACAGAATACTATTCAGTAATAAAAAGGAAGAAAATACTGATATATTCTACATCACAGATGAACCTCAGAAACATGCAAAGTGAAAGGAGCCATACATAAGAGACTATATATTATATGATTCCACACATAAGAAATGACCAAAAATAGTAAAATGTAAAAAAGAAAGCATCTGTTAGTGATTGTAAAGGGAGGAAGTGTAGAGATGGGCATGTTAATTGCTAATGGACAAAGGAATTGTGTTGGAGGTCAAAAACTAATTGTAGTGGTTGCAATACTAAAAAAGTAAAAGTTACTAAAAAATGAAACTGGTTTATTTATTTTATTTATTTGTTTACCAGAGCACTGCTCAGCTCTGTCTTATGGTGGTGTGGGGGACTGAACCTGGAACTTTGGAAGCTCAAGAATGACAGTCTCTTTGCATAACCATTATGCTATTTACCCCCACCTAAAAAATGAAATTATACTCTTGAAATAGGTGTATTTTGTGATATATAAAATATACCTCAATAAAATTGTCTCTATGATTATATTTTTCTTTAGAAGGCTTGGTTTAAAGTAGTATTCCTTTGATAATAACAAAACACAATGAAGGGGCCAAGTGGTGGTGCACCTTGTTGAGTGCACATGTTATAATATGCAAGGACCCAGTTTCAAGCCCCTGGCCCAAGTGGTGAAGCAGGACTGCAGGTGTCTCACTGTCTCTCTCCCTCTCTATATCCCCCTTCCTCTCAATTTCTGGCTGTCTCTATAAAAATAAATAAAGATGAAAATAAATAAGACACAATGAGTTTTGTCTATGACCCTTTTATTTACTTATTTTTTAAATTAAACTAGTCTCTGAAAGAATATCATTAAGCCAATTTTTTTCAGAATGCTAATTCTGGTAAATAAGTTCCCTAACAGATATGAATTGACTGAGAACACTATATCTAAACCAAAGTTTTATTCTGGGAGGTTTCAAATAATAAAGTTTAGAATTCTCCTTTAAAAAGAAGTATTTTCTCCTTTCATTTGGTTCATTTCACTTGGTTTCAGAGATTCTAATTTCATCTGGGCTAAAGGGAGTGGTCAGGCTTTTGTACATCTTCTCAAAGGGAATTAAATTTGCAATTATTCCTAGCATACTTACAAACCCATGCTTTATGCAGTCTTCAGATCCTTGTTGCAATTAGCATATTTTTCAAGGTGAAGTGCAGATGTCAAATTAATGTGGAAGGCATCAGGATTGCCAAGGGCTCAGGTCAATTGGTACTGGTCTAATTGGAGGACACGAGTCTTTCCTGTGAAAAGGATCTAGGGACTGATATCAGAAACAGGAAAGGTTCTTAATGTGTGAGCATGGGGCCAGGGGAAGAAGAAGCTAGAAATGTGAAAGAGGACTTATTCTTAAAGAAAAAGTTGAGATTCATAGAAAAAGGTGAAATCACAAGGAGACTGTTACTATTATTGTAGTTACTGTTTTATACCAGGTAGTTTATATACATTATCACCCTTAAGTGTTTACCAAAAACCACCTTGGTAAAGTATTATCCTTATTCTGCAAAAGAGAAAAATGAGATTCACAAAGTATTTACAATAGGTGATTAGTGAACATTTATTATATGCCAAGTACATTTTAATGACATGCATATTATCACATTTCCCTCTAGCAATCTCATAATACAGATGCTATCACTAGCTGTGTGATGTGAAAAGGGAACAGAAGTAAAGAAAATGTAAGAAATTTACCCAGGGTCACACCTTCAGTCACCCAGGTCTCTGCACTTAGCACAGCACCACACTGCCTCACACCAGATGTTCCAGTCAAGGGCAGAGTATCTTCAAGATTTTGTGAAAAGGCTATGAACTCTTCTCAATCTCCAGATTCAATTCTTTAGGCCTATCTTCCCCTCTCAAGCTGGGGTCTGTGAAGCTATGGATAAAAGAGAAGAAGAGAGAAAGGAAGAAAGAAAGAAAGAAAGAAAAAGAAAGAAAGAAAGAAAGAAAGAAAGAAAGAAAGAAAGAAAGAAAGAAAGAAAAGGGAGAGAGAGAAAGAAAGAAAGAAAGAAAGATAGATAGAAAAGGAAGAAAGAAAGAGAGAAAGAGAAAAAGAAAGAAAGAAGGAAAGAAAGAAAGAAAGAAAGAAAGAAAGAAAGAAAGAAAGAAAGAAAAGAAAGGAAGAAAAGGAAGGAAGAAAGAAAAGGAAAAGTCTTATATTCCTGAGTTGTTTTTTTTAACAGAATAGCTCATTTTATAATTTTTTAGCCTAAGTTAAGGATTCTAGTAGATTTCATTGCAATAAAACAATCTCCAATGTTACAAAGAAACTATAATTTTTAAGGCCAAAATAGCAATTATATCTTCTTAAGGATGACTTGGATATCACCAGACAGAAACAAAAGGAAAATTTCAGATGCTACCATGATGCCAACCTGACTCCCCTGGCAGATGACCTCACCAATGTGTCCTGGAACCCCACCTCACCAGAGCCCTGCCCCACTAGGGAAAGAGAAACAGGCTGGGAGTATGGATCAACCTGTCAATGCAGAGAAGCAATTACAGAAGACAGACCTCCCACCTTCTGCACCCCATAATGATCGTGGGTCCATACTCCCAGAGGGATAAATAGGGAAACTTCTAATGGAGGGGAGGGGATATGGCACTCTGGTGGTGGGAATTGTGTGGAATTGTACCCCTCTTGTCCCACAACCCTGTCAATCATTATTAAATCACTAAAAAATAAAAAAAAACCAAAAGGAAATGTATTCGGGGCATTAGGTTATGGTATGAGTTCTGACTCTGGCCCAGTACCAGCTGTTCATTATTTGATAAACCTTTCTCTTCAATCTTCAATTTCCTCCTAATTATTAGAAGGCATGATTTTGCTTATATTATGGATGTTATAAGGATATGATGAGAATCAAATAAGACCATGTATGACTGGGTGTTTTACGTTCTATAAAATGTTTTTAAAAAATGAAGAAGAAGAAGAAAAACCTTTTAAAATACATTATACTTATGTTAATGAGACAGGGACCAGGATACCAGAGCACTGCTCAGCTCTGGCTTATGGTTGTGCTAAGGACTGATCCTGAGACCTCAGAGCCTCAGGCAAGAAAAAGTTTTTCACAATCATTATACTATCCCCCAGCTATATAAAATTAATCTTGTTATGATAAAAGCATATGTTTTATTGAGTCAGTTCCCTGGCATGGTGACAGGTAAACTCCTTTATATGGGCTATCTCTGGCTTAACAGAGGTTAAACAATTCCCTCAGGTGCCATTGCCAAGAGAATTTCCAGACCAGAAACATATTTCTGGTTCATGCTTTTAATGGCTCTTATATAAAGAAGCATGTTAGTATCACTTTTCTTTAGTATTAATTTTTCCATCTTGTGACATATTTGTACCCCTTCTACAGATGCTAATCATGCTGGTATCTACTACAAGACCACCCTGAACTCAGAAGATAATCATGGCCTTCCTTGCAGTCAGAATGGTGTGAGTTCTTACCTTACCATCACTAAACTAATAAGACAGGACTGCATCTATGTCCTCCAAAACTCCGGATATTCTAGTGCACTGTGAGTGCTCAGTAAGAGGGCATTCCCTTCCCTATAACTTTCCTACTGGGTGGGATTGAACTTCTTCATACTTTAATCCATATCGGCCTCCTGATTCCTGTGGGATTGTTCCAGTGCACAAAGACTTACATTCAGTTAAAATAAACAAAGTAGGTAGCCGGGTGGTAGCACAGCAGGTTAAGCACACATGGCACAAAGTGCAAGGACTGTAGTAAGGATCCCACTTCAAGCCCCCAGGCTCCCCACCTGAAGGGGGGTCGTTTCACAAGCTTCACAGTGAAGCAGGTCTGCAGGTGTCTATCTTTCTCTCCCCCTCTGTCTTCTCCTCCTCTCTCAATTTCTCTCTGTCCGATCCAGCTACAACAACATCAATAACAACAAAAATAATAACCACAACAAGGATAAAACACCAAAGGCAACAAAAGTGGAAAAAAAAAAAATAGCGTCCAGGAGCAGTGGATTCATTGTGCAGGCACGCTCCGGAGCCCCAGCAATAACCCTGGAGGCAAAAAAAAAAAAAAAAAATTAACAAAGTAATGATCAAAATCATCACAGCAATAGTGAAAGTACCTACTTGGTATAAAGTCTGTGCTAAGCCCCATATATGTGTCACCTCATTTTTTTTTATTTAATTTTCTTTTTTTCTTTTTCCTTCCTCCAGGGTAATCACTGGGGTTCAGTACCTGCACTATGAATACATTGCTCCTGGAGGCCATTTTGTTCCCCTTATTGTTATTATTATTACCATTGCTGTTGTTGTTGGAGAACACAGAAATTGAGAGAGGAGAGGAAGACAGAGTGGGGGAGAGAAAGGCAACTGCAGACCTGCTTCACAGCTTGTGAAGTGGCCCCTCTTCAGGTGGGGAGCCAGGGGTTCTAACCCAGATCCTTAGGCCGACCCTTGCCCTTCACACCATGTGTGCTTAACCCAGTTCGCTATCGCCCAGCCCCTTATTTTTTTTCTTTTTTTTAACATTTATTTATTTTCCCTTTTGTTGCCCTTTTTGTTTTTTATTGTTGTTGTAGTTGTTTATGTTATCATTGTTGAATAGGACAGAGAGAAATGGAGAGAGGAGGGGAAGACCGAGAGGGGGAGAAAAAGATCAACACCTGCAGACCTGCTTCACCGCCTGTGAAGGGACGCCCTGCAGGTGGGGAGCTGGGGGCTCAAACCGGGATCCTTGCAGGTCCTTACCTCTCTTTGCTACCGCCCGACTCCCCTATATTTTTTTAACCAGATCACTGTTCAATTCTGGTTTATGATGGTGCTGCAACACATGGAACCTAACACCCTTGATGCCTCAGGTATGAAAGTCTTTTTGAATCACTATTATGTGATCTTCCCAGCCCTGTGTCACTTCATTTAATCTTCACTAGGCTGGCTTTAACCACTCACATCTCCACTGTGCAGACAAGAAAATTGAAAGCTACAGATCAGACAACTAATGTTGGTGTATAACTAGGTTTGCTGACCCCTACAACCTTAATTCTTGGATAGGGAGATAGTACAGTGGCTGTACACTAGACTTTCATGCATGAGACCCTAATGTCCCACTTACAACCCCCAGCACCACTATAAATGAAAGCTGAGCAGTGCTTTAATCTTACTCTCTCTGTGTCTCTCTCATACACAAGAAAATAAAATAAATAAAACTATCAAAAACATAAAAGACCAGAAGTCGGGCAGTAGCACAGTGGGTTAAGCACACGTGGCACACAGCACAAGGACCAGCGTAAAGATCCCGGTTCGAATCCCTGGCTTCCTACCTGCAAGGGAGTCCCTTCACAAACGGTGAAGCAGGTCTGTAAGTATCTATCTTTCTCTCCCCCATTCTGTCTTCCCCTCCTCTCTCCATTTCTCTCTGTCCTATCTAACAACGACAACATCAATAATAACTACAACAATAAAAAAAAAAAAACTTAAAAAACCTGATCTTACAGACTGAATAATTTTTCTGTTTTAGAGTTCCCCTTCCAAAATTCCCCTCTTCCAATTCTCTTGTAGAAACTTCCCTATTCTCCCAGCTGTTCCAACCCGTTCTAAACATTCCATCATTTATTCTACCCTTACACATACTTCTTTCATTTTTGGTAAATGTTGTTTCTCTATATCATTAAAATATCCTATTTCAGTGCTGCATTTCTCACAGCATCCAGCAGCATATCTGGTATAGAGTCGACAGTTAGTATTAAGTTCTGAATTCTCCCTTTGCCATTCATTCGTACATTCATTTATAATTCAATAGATTTGCTAGATAAGGAAGCAATATGCTCTTTTTCCCCAGATCCCAGAGCAACGTTTCTTGGTTATGTCAAATATAGTTATCTTAATTATTTGACTCATCTTTTAACTGTTGGTTATTGAAAAAATATGTGAAGAGAAAGTCTCCAAAGGATTTTTGAAATATTTTAACCAGAGGAAGGACAGAGCCCAAGTTCACCCAGGACCCTAGAATAAGATGGCTATATATAACTTTATCCAATTCTGTTTCCAATGGGTCATGAAAGTGGTTAGGATTTTAGAAGACTGAACAATGTCTCAAAATTACCTGCTCAATCTTTACTTACATATCTTAGGGTGACATTTCAAAAGTAGACTCTATTAGGGGGGGGAAAGGGTGGTGAATAATACTAAAAGCCATTACCAAACATCTTCCATCTACCAGACCCATCTAGGTCTAGAGTTTACCTCACTTACATCTTATAGAAACTCGGGGAAATACTTGTTACACCCTCTCCTATCCCCTCTCCCCCGAAACATGATTCTAGTCCTTCACATTAAAAGTGTTTTTCAGTATTTTAAAGTACTTTTCAAGGGAGTATATAACAATGATTGTATGAGGGGCATAAATTTTGTGTGATTCCATATCCAACAAATATTTTTAGAAGATTTCCATTACTGGTAGCATAATTCTTCTTCTTCTTCTAGCGTTTGCCCTTCTTCCGAAGCCAGTTAACAGCATCAGGTTGAGCCTGATGTAAAGTTTTGAGACCTCCTTTGAATCTGGAGAGGTGGCAATCGTTGACTATGTGGGACATAGTCTGTCTGTAGCCGCAGGGGCAGTTCGGGTCGTCTCTGGCTCCCCAGCGGTGGAACATAGCGGCACACTGGCCATAGCCTGTTCGATAGCGATTGAGGAGGGCCCAATCATAACGTGCTAGGTCAAAGCCGGGTTGACGCTTGCAGGGGTCTGTGATGAGGTGTTTGTTCTTTACCTCAGCTGACTGCCAACTCTGTTTCCAAGAGTCTGGAACAGAGAAGTTCAGTGTAGGCGTAGGGGACCAGATTGGGTGACGAGACGTCAAGCGTTGGACAGGGTGGGCGAAGATATCGCGTATATTGGCAGCTTAGAAATGGGAAATGAACTTAGATGATGCCGCATCCCGACGAATATCTGGCGGGGCGATGTTGCTAAGAACTGGCAGCCATGGAACTGGGGTGGAACGGATGGTTCTAGAAATCATCCTCATGGAGGAATATAATTTGGAATCGACCAAGTGGACATGGGGGCTACGGAACCATACTGGGGCACAGTATTCTGCAGAGGAATAGCATAATGCCAGAGATGATGATCGTAGTGTGGAAGCGCTCGTGCCCCATGATGGTAGCATAATGAGTAGAATAGATAAGATTCTTACTACTATGAAACTTTTTTTTGCCTTTATTTTATTTATTTTTTTAAATTTATTTCTTTATTGGGGAATTAATGTTTTACATTCAACAACTACTATGAAACTTATACAACAGAAGAAAGATAAAATGCTTTGGTGACCAAGCTGAAGTAGAAAGTGAAAACAGATAAATATTTTCAATAATGATCAAGATATATTTCCATAGAATTATTATTTTTATGTAGAATATGTGCTCAATATATAACATAAACCTTTTCTATATCATCTATTATACATACAGCTCTCTCTATATGTATACATTTACATATTCTATACATAATACAGGATATTAACAAGGCTTTGTCAGTGATATGAACTGAATGTTAGTGATCCTTCAAAATTCATATGCCGAATCTTTCATTTCTAACACAATGGTATTTGGAGATCAGACCACTGAAAGGTAATTCAACTTAGGTAAGGTCATGAGTGTAATGTTCCCATGATAGTAGTGTCTTTGTAAAAATAAGAGTACTATATCCAAACAAGTCATAAAACTCAACAATAAAAACTATTAAAAATAGACTAGATGGGCAGGGGTAGGTAGCAAAATAGTTATGCAAAGAGACTCTCATGCCTGAGGCTCCAAAGTCCCAGGTTCAGTCCTGCACACCACCATGATCCAGAGCTGATCAGTGATCTGGAGAAAAAAAAATAGACAAGACACATCTATAAAAAAAGATATGCAGATAGAGAAGGGCACAGGAGAAGGTGTCCATTGTCTCCTTTACTAGAGAACTATAAAACAAAACAACAATGAGATGTAGTCTCACATCTGTGAAGGGTATGACTTCCCTTCCAAAAAAAAAAGAAGGCCAAAAGATGACTCACCTGGTAGAGTACACACTTCATAATGCATGAGGTCCTGGGTATGAGTTCCAACACCACATGGGGACACCATGAACAGCATAAGAGAGCTTATGGGTGGTAGAATGGTGCTGAGGTATTTCTCTTATCTCTGTCATTTTTTCTTTCTGTCCCTCCCTCTCGAAATGAAATACACTTGGCCCTGAAGGTCACTCACATATAGCATGCATATGCAAGGCCCTGAGTTCACTTCCTGGTATCTTGCTTTACATAACTATTATACTATCTCCCCAGTCCCCTTGTAGAAAGATTTTTTTTCCCAGATATATGACCATGCAGTATCAACTGCCTCACATATTTCCCCTGACTGACTAGTTATACCAAAGAAAAATTACCTGAAAACTCACAAAATTACCACTGGGGTATCTAAAGAATTCAATGAGCCACAAGTACATGCAGATGATCATAGTTGGTGGATGGAACAGAGTGAGAAAGAGATTCTCAGGACTTAAGTTGTTCTTAAGGGTAGCTAGTGCCTTCTTGTTAGCTACATAGCAGATAACATGCCCATGGCAGGAAGGTGGGGAATTTCTGTGTGCTTAACTTGTGAACTCAGGGGCAACAGTATATGGAATTTCCTGAAAAGGCTCATTAGTTTTTAAGAGAGAAATCTGGATGGGAACTAAAGCCCTGTGATCTGCTCAGGTCCTCGCAGCTAACAAGAAAGACAAATCCCAACCAACTTCTGGTGGTGTGACCACAGAGTAGCAGCTGCTGCACTTCACTCCTCAGATCAACTACTTAAAGCAATGAAAAAAAAAATCACCTGAAAACTCACTAAATTACAATTGGTACTTCTTAAGAAATTCACTTCTAGCCACAAATGGGTGCAGGTACATGTGGTCAGCAAATGGTGGGGGGTGGGATTCTCAGGACTTAATCGCCATGTTTAGTGTCAACTAATGCCACTGTGGGGAGTTATGAAGCA
Organism: Erinaceus europaeus; assembly: GCF_950295315.1. Classification (NCBI taxonomy): domain Eukaryota; kingdom Metazoa; phylum Chordata; class Mammalia; order Eulipotyphla; family Erinaceidae; genus Erinaceus; species Erinaceus europaeus. The sequence continues at coordinate 150,479,372 of NC_080163.1, forward strand.
GAGCATATTGTCTTTGACACAAGTGAAAAATTTCTAATCTCATAACCTGTTAACTCAGAGCAGAAGGAAACTGAACTATCCACAAAGACTTACCAGTATTTCAGGAGAATACCTGGCCAAGAACAAAAGCTATGTGTGTTGCCCAAGCCCCAGGATTGAGATATGAAAATAGAATCTGCTTGTTCTTTGAGCACTCAGGAGAAAGCAGCTCTTCCATGACGCTGTTACCCAGATGGTGGAAACATACCAACAGCACTAAACAAGCCCTATGATGCATGATAGAATCTCCCTTCCTCCCACCCCCACCCCCGCAATATATAAACAAGGAAATACAACACCTTAGGCATAGCACTACCTGCTGGCTCAAGAATAGAAATCGTGCTAAATGAGCAAGCTTAGAAGTATGTATGAAATTACAAATGATTGGACAGACACAGATCTAGGAAAAATGACAAATGGAATTCAGAAAAATCATTATAAAGGCAGTTCAAGAAACTAAATTTAACATACTGGCACAGGAAAAAAGAAAACATAGATCTATTGGATGTGAAGGACATTTTGACTGCAATTCAGGATCAAGTAGCAGGCCTATGAAGTAGACTAAAAAGAATGATATGAAATATAAGGGTGAGAATACAAATCTACTGCACTCTGTAAACTTAAAGTTGTTCAAAAGCAAAGTCTTAGGGAAATGAAGCACTTCCCTATGACATAGCACACTTCATCAGAAAGGCAAATGTGAAAGTTAATGTCATACCAGGAAGAAGAGAAGGAGAGAGGAGTAGAAAATATATTCAAAGAAGTCACAACAGAAAATTTTCCTCACCTGGGCTACATTCAAAACATAGACAATCAGGAAACTGAATGAACACCCAACTGCTTAAATCCAAAACAAATCACAGTAAAATTATCCAAAAGCAAGAAAAAGGAAAAAATAATTTAGGCTGCTAGAGAAAGGATGAAATGGATACAGAGGTGGAGTCATTAGGCTCTTATCAGATTTCTTATCACAAACCCTATAGGCAAAGATAAACTGAAGTGATATTCACAATATTAAAAGATAAGAATTGGGGGAGCAGGTGATGGCACTCATTACAACACAAGAGGACCCAGGTACAATCCCCTGCTCCCTACCTACAGGTAGAATGCTTTACAATAAGTGAAGCAGATCTACAGGTGTCTACATTTCCCCCTTAATACCTCCCTCTCCTCTCTTATATCTACATGTCCTATCAAATAAAAGGAAGGAAGGAAGGAAGAAAGAAAGAAAGAAAGAAAGAAAGAAAGGGAAAGAGAGAAAGGAAGAAAGGGAGGTGGAAAATGGCCACCAGTAACAGCTGATTTGTTGTACAACCACTGAGCCCCACTGATGACCCTGGGGCTTAATAAACAAATAATATTAAGTAGTAAATTAATTAATATTAATTAACAGTTAATAAACAAATGGTATTAAATAAAATTAAAGTTAAATGGAAAAAAATTTTTAATAGAATAATTCTCACCTATAAGCACTCAGAATAACCATACTCAGAGTAACCATAAAACAAAATAAAGATGGGGACCAGGTGGTATAACATTGGAGTATGAAGCACAAGGACCCACTCAAGAATGCTGATTCAGAGACGTCAGGAGTGGAACGCCAACCCTTCAGCCTCATTACTAGGGTGAGGCCTTTCCTTTCATAGGATTCTCTAGTTTCATTCCAGGTGATTCACTCCCTAACAAAGTCCCAAAACCTAGATATAGACCAGGTCCCATGAAACACAGCATATGTTCACATATATCCATAAATTATGGGAAAATATATACATGAAAGCAAAAGTACACAATTGTCTGCAGTGAGTCAGTATAAAGTTCTTAAGGAAATAGTGTCTACTTAGACTTAGATACCCTCCTCACCTACTTCCTATTACACTTCCCTCAATCACTCCCAAGCTAACCTTATCAAAGCAAGGACTACAAAAGCTGAATAAGGTAAAGGAACTGGCATACTTTAATGATGACTCTTTAGTCACTATCAGGCCACCCCATCAACTGGGGCCCTAGTCAGGGAGTCCTGAGATTCCCAAACAGACATGCTGGGCCTAGATCTCAAATAAATCCCTCTCTCCATTGTTACCGGTCATCTCTATCAGGAACAACAAAATAGGCCCCTTTGTGGGCCCCCCATAGGAACTTGCCCTCAACTTGGATCAACAATGGTAGAGAATGTTCCATCCTCTGAAGGGAGGATGAACAACATACTCTATGCTACACCTGAGAAAGATGGGTCAATATTGGGGCAGCTTGGAATGTTCCCACTCACAACCACAGAATGTGAGCTCAGATCTATAGGAATGCAGTGGTCACATAGGCTCCTAAACTGAATATGGGCCCCAGATTACATCAAAACATTGGGGTTTACAGTCAACAATATTTATACCCCTTCCCCATATTTGGGAGCTACTCTCTTCCCTGATCCAGCTTTCTGGTTCTTTTTCCATCATCTCCCCAGACAATAACTTGGATCCACCGGCATATCAGATGTCAGGCTCAGGGGAAGAAAAAAAAAAACTAGTATAGCCACAAGCCACTTGGAATATAACTAAAATATGCCTACTAACTGTCTACAAAATGGAGGGTCCCCCAACTCTTCATCTGCACTACTCCAGCCTTTAGGTTCATGATTAATCAACAACTTGTTTGGCTTTATATGTTAACTCTCTTTTCAACTACCAGGATCCAGATGCTAGCATGATTCCAACCAGACTTCCCTGGACAGAAAACCAAAAGAATGTGTCCTGGAGCTCAGATTCCCCAGAACCCTGCCCCACTAGGGAAAGACAGAGGCAGGCTGGGAGTATGGATCGACCTGTCAATGCCCATGTTCAGCAAGGAAGCAATTACAGAAGCCAGACCTTCCACCTTCTGCATCCCACAATGACTTTGGGTCCATACTCCCAGAGGGTTAAAGAATAGTAAAGCTAGCAAGGGAGGGGATGGGATATGAATTTCTGGTGGTGGGAATTCTATAGAGTTGTACCCCTCTTATCCTATGGTTTTGTCAGTGTTTCCTTTTTATAAATAAAATAAAATAACTCCTAAAAACAAACTCTTCACTAAAAAAAAAAAAAAAAAAAGAATACTGGTTCAAGCCTCTGACTCCCCACCTGTCAGGAAATTGTAAGGATGTAGTAGAGCCTGGCAGGGATTGACCTGATGAGTGCGTCTATCCTGTCAGTCTCTCTCTACTGAGAGGTTAAACAAGGAGGAAAAGGAGTAACCCCAAAGGTTTGCCCCATCTTATCAGACTCCCTGCCTCACAAAGCACCTCACATTCCTGATCCTATGGCCATTAGATAAAAAGAAAGGGGGAGATGTTAGGAAATTGTGAGGAGCCTCACAAAGCACCCTGCATTTTTCTGCCTCCAGGAGCCTGGCATTCCTTAAGACATTAATCCAGCTCTCCCTGCTCCAACCTGCATTACTGATACTATGGGCTATCTACATAACCATTGTTTTGCCTGAAAGATCCCCACCCATCCATTCCTTTGATCTATCTTCTTTCTACCCTCAAGATCCTCCCTGCCTGCAGGGTATTATTATTCCTACCAGTTAAAACCCTCACAACAGTTGCTAAGGAAGTTCCTACCTTTCCAGCTCCTTTTGCCTTTCCTAGCCACTTCCATTTCCAACTTGCCACTTCCAGGTCTGTCCTTTAAAAGCCTTGACTCTCTGATCAATAAATAATTGCATTGCCTTGCTGCCATGGCTTGGTTCATGAGTCATCTCCCTCGAGTCACTGAGTGAGTAGCAGCCCAGGCTGGCTCTGGTTGCATTCTCTCCAACCCAGAGACTATGCACCCTGGAAGAGCACCACCATGCTAGCCCAGCACACACCTGCAGGAGGGTTGCTTCAAAAGTGGTGAAGCAGGTCTGCAAGTGTCTATCTTTCTCACTCTCTGTCTTCTCCTTCTCTTCCAATTTTTCTCTGTCCTATCCAAAATAAGAAAAAATGACTACCAGGAGCAGTGTATTTGTAATGCCTTCACCAATCTCCAGTGATAACCCTGAAAGAAAGAAAAAAGGAAATAAAAATTTTTAAATTATATATATATATATATATATATATATATATACACACACATATATATATATTATATATCACAGAGGCTAATAGAAACATATAGACATAGTATACAGTATATATACATAATATACTGTATATATACATTTATACAGTAGGCAAGATAATCATAGAAAATTATCAACAAAAAGTAAAACAGAAGCAAATAGAAAAAAAATCAATAACATAAAGCAGGCACAAAATTTCCACAATGGTGAACCCTTAAGTACCTTACACAAGTCAATCCAGGAAAGAGTGATCAGTAATTTGAATAGTACTGAGAGAGGGCCCTCATAACATACTATATAGAATGGTTAAAACAACAAGTAGAAATATTGGAGAAATGAACCAGGAAAAGAGTCCAGCTAAAAGTCCTCCAGAGGGTGAAGCACAAAATAATGAGGTCAACATCCAAACACTAATTAAGGAAATAATCACAGGAGCAAGTAAAGAGTTTGAAAGAATTGTCATCAGAAATGTAGAAACAAAAAATTAGACTCTGGAAGAAAACACTAGTTATCTCAGGGTTATCAGAGAGCTGAAAGCTGAAATAGCTGAGCTAAAACACAACTAGCTAAACAAGCTAAAACAGTATCAGAGCAGGATAACAAAATATATGAACTCCAGAAAACAGTAGAGGGTAGAGAGAATAGAATAAATGAGGCTGAAGACAGAATTAGCAAGACAGAAGATGAATTAGAGACAACTAAAAAAAGAAGAAAGAGATCTCAAAAAGAGATTAAGAGATACTGAAAAACAACAACAGAGACCTATGGGATGACTTCAAAAGAAACAATATATGCATTATTGGCTTACCAGAGGAAGAAAGGGAGGGGAAGAAAGCATTCTTCAGGACACAATAGCTGAGAACTTCTCTAGTCTAGACAACATAAAAGACACAGAGATTCAAGAATCCAGAGGGTCCCAAACAGAATTAACCCAGACTTAAAGACACCAAGACACATATTTAGAATGCAAAGGAATAAGGATAAAGAAAGGATCCTGAAAGCAAAAATACACAATAGTCTGTAGTGAGTCAGTATAAAGTTCATAATGAAATACAGTATGCTTAGACTTACTTGGCATTTACAGTCAACAATATTCATACACCTTTCCCATATTGGGAGCTACTCTCTTCCCTGATCCAGCTTTCTGGTCCTTGTTCCAGCCATGACATCACATCCCCAAACAATAATTAAGGTCCACCTGCATAACAGATTTCAGGCTCAGGAAAAAAAAAAAACACTAGTATAGCCACAGGCCTTTTGGAATTTAACTAAAATATGCCTACTACTATCTACAAAATGGAGGGTCCCACAGCTCTTCATCTGCACTATTCCAACCTTTAGGTCCATGATTGGTCAACAATTTGTTTGGCTTTGTATGTTAACGCTCTTTTCAATGACCAGGTTCCAGATGCAAGCAGGATGCTGACCAGACTTCCCTAGACAGATAACCCCACCAATGTGCCCTGGAGCTCCACTTCCCCAGAGCCCTTCCCCAGTAGAGAAAGAGAAAGACATGCTGGGAGTATGGATCGACCAGTCAACTTTCATGTTCAGTGGGGAAGCAATTATAGAAGCCAGACCTTCCACCTTCTGCATCCCACAATGACCTTGGGTCTATACTCCCAGACGGTTAAATAATATGAAAACTATCAAGGGAGGGGATGGGATACAGGGTTCTGGTGGTGGGAGTTGTATGGGGTTGTACCCCTCTTATTCTATGGTTTTGTCAATGTTTTATTTTTATAAATAAAAATAAATAGATAAATATTAAAAAAAAAAAAAGAGAGAGAGAAATGATCCTGAAGGCTGCAAGAGAAAAACAGAGACTCACCTACAGAGGAAAACCCATAAGATTAGCACCAGACTAATCCACACAAACACTACTGGTCAGAAGAGAATGGCAGGACATCTATTGAGTACTCAATGAGAAAGGCTTTCAACCAAGAATACTGTATCCTGCTAGACTGTCATTCAGACTAGATGGAGACACAAAAACCTTCTTAGACAAGCAACAGCTGAAAGAATCAACTATTACCAAACCTGCCCTGAAAGAAGTTCTGAAAGGTCTATAACCAGTCAGACCACCATAAATATGCCATATATCAGAACACTCTAAAAATCTACAAGTATGGTGTTAAAATATCTTCAATCTTTGATATCAATAAATGTCAATGGTCTGAATTCACCTAAAAAGGCACAGAGTAGGAAGATGGATCTGAAAACACAACCCAACAATATGCTATCTATAGAAAACCCACCTAACTCAATAAGACAAACACAGACTCAAAGTAAAAGGATGGAAAATTATCGAAGAAGCCAATGACCCACAAAAAAGGGCAGGAACAGCTAATCTCATATCTGACATGATAGAATTTAAAATACATAAAATTTAAAAATATAGGGATGTACATTACTTAATACTCAGAGGATTAATCAAGAGGACTTAACAATTATTAACATCTATGCACCCAATGAGAAGCCATCTAAATACATCAAACATCTACTGAAAGAGCTACAGCAATATATTAACAGCAACACAGTAATAGTATTGGACTTCAACACCCCACTGTCTCAACTTGACAGATCATCCAGGCAGAAAATCAATAAAGAAATGAGGGAGCAAATGAGTCCACAACCTCTTTATTGTCCCCTCCCACTCCCTCACAAATTTTAATTAATTTTTTTATTCTCTGACTATCTTAGTCAGCTTGAGCTGCTATAAAAAAAACATCCCAAACTGGGAGGTTTATCTTATCTTTTCTTTTAGTAACTTAACAGAGCTTTTACAAAATTATAAGATTTCAGGGGTATAACCACACATGATCAATGACTTATGTCACCACACTCTCCACCAAAATTCTGCCCTTTCTCCCTCCCTCTCTCCCTCACACAGCCATTACATTTCTCACAAAGTCCAAGAGACAGTTTGAGTCTACTTATTTATTTATTTTCCCTTTTGTTGCCCTTGTTGCTTCTATTATTATAGTTATTATTGCTGTCGTTGTTGGATAGGACAGAGAGAAATGGAGAAAGGAGGGGAAGACAAAGAGGGGGAGAGAAAGAGAGACACCTGCAGACCTGCTTCACTGCAAAGCGACTCCCCTGCAGGTGGGGAATCAGGGGCTCGAACCGGGATCCTTACACCAGTCCTTGCACTTTGTGCCACATGCGCTTAACCCGCTGCGCTACTGCCCAACTCCCTCTTTTTTTTTTAGACTGTTTAAAACTAAGTTTCTTTGCTTTTCTCTTTTTCATAAGGCTTTCTCGTATCTGTCTTCTACAAATAGCAGTGTACATATAACGGGGTGTGTAATATATAAAGATAAGTCAGCTGTCTTTCCACAGAATCTCTAGTATTAATATTTCTGATGAGTTTTCCTAATAGGGAACCAAATGGTAAACAAGTGATTTCATTTTCCTTAAGGTGAGAAATGTCATTATCTTCTCTATGTGCACATTCTTTGTTTTTAATTTTTTTATTTATAAAAAGGAAACATTGACTAAATCATAGGATAAGAGGGGTACAACTCCACACAATTCCCACCACCAGAACTCTGTATCCCATCCCCTCCCCTGATAGCTTTCCTATTCTTTAACCCTCTGGGAGTATGGACCCGAGGTCATCATTGTGGGATGGAGAAGGTTGAAAGTCTGGCTTCTGTAATTGCTTCCCCGCTGAACCATGTTCACATTCTGTGTATTTTCTCATGGTCAATAAACACATTCAGATTATGTAAACTGTCCCACCATTTAAAGAGAAAAGCCTCTGTAATAATCTTAAACCATGGAGTTAACTTAATTTCACCAGTGGCTGCCTTTCTCAAAAGTTCTTTTACTTCTTCCTTTGACACATACAATAGCTTTTAATCTCATTGGAATCTGGATTCTTCTTCATAAACAAAATGTAATCAATCTCATGTTCTCCCCAAATGCTATCAGATTGAGCCTTGTACTACATTCGTGTTAGGTACTTAATTTCTTCTGGAGGAACCTCTTCCAGGGGAATGCATAAATCAACTTTCAAACGCCTCTGAACTGCTCTTTTCACTCCAATCGCATCACTTTCTTCAAGCTCTCCTGGATTACTTAGTGGGTGACTACAACAAGTACTGGTAAAACAACCTGGAAAGGTAATTTTAGTGTCTGATCTCTGTTGTAACAAGAGCTTAAGTATTAAATAAGAAGACACTAAATGCTTGATGCAATAATTCTTTCTCAATGTTCTCATTCAGGTGACAGTTCTTTTTGCTGTCAGCCCCAATGTTATTGTTATTTTCATCAATAAGTCTGCACATCTCTGCCATGAGTTGCACCTGCTGCTTATCCAGCTTCTCCATATTTACTTCAGGCATTGTCACTTTATGTCTGGTCTGCCCCTGACAGCTGAACACCCTGACGCGGTGGTCCTTGGCTGGATGCTCAAGAATGAGTATTCTTTTAAGAGACTGCTGTATCTGGTTGGCTAGCATTTTGTTCAATATTTTAGCACCTATGTTCATTAGAGATATTGGTCTGTAGTTTTCTTTTTTGGTTGTGTCCCTGTCTGCTTTTAGTAACAGAATGATGTTGGCTTCATAGAAGCTAGAAGGGAGTATTCCAGTGTCTTCAATTTTCTGGAAGACTTTTAAAATTGGAGATATTAGTTCTTCTTTGAAGGCTTTGTAGAATTCATTTGTAAAACCATCTGGCCCAGGACTTTTATTCTTGGGAAGGTTTTGGATAACTGTGTTGGCTGTGATGGGCCTGTTCATATTATCTAGTGCACTATGGTGAAGGAAGATATCAGCTGGTAGTGTGTTGTGCAGATGCCTATCACAGGGAGATAAGAAACTGTACACATATTTCCACATGCACAACTCGGGTTCACAGCACTATAGCTTCAGCCATCAAGTTCTAGATGTTACTATAACCCCATCTTGACCTCCTTAGGCAGGTGACCTCATCAGTGTGTCCCAGAATATCACCTCTCCAGATCCCTACCCCACTACCACTAGGGAAAGAAAGAGAGGCTAGGAGTGTGGATCAACCAGACAATGTCCATGTCCAGTGAAGAAGCAATTACAGGAGCCAGAACTCCTTCCTTCCACATCCCAAAAAGAACTATGGTCCATACTCTCAGATGGAAAAATGTTGGGGGGGGGGGATGACCAGAGGGCAGTGAACCCCAGTTCCACTAGGACCCAGAACTTTTATGTCGAGGAATCTTTGTTTTTGCACCATCACTGAGAGAGAAGAAATTCTGGACATTAAGTGCAGTTTCTCTTATCTCGGAGGGAAGAGGGAAAAGAAAGGACAACTATGGAATAGTTTCACTCATAAGTGGAATATAGCTAATTGAAACACATTAACTTGAAAAAAAGAAATAAAATGAGAGAAAGCGATTTTTCCAACTTTAAAATTTCATATACAACCATTCAGAAATTCATTTTGTCAACTACTGGATGGCTTTGCTTATATGTGGAATATAGATAACTAAAGCAAACAAAGTACAAAAAAAAATATGATAGCTAAACTGTTTTTGCAGACTTTATGCTAATTATTGTGGTTCAGTGGATTGGGAGTGAGGAGAAGGAGGAAAAACAGAACTTTGATGGATGGGTGTGAAACCCCATAGATGGTGGAATATAAAACTATACCCCTGAAATATTTTAATTTTTAAAATCACTAATAATAAATTTTAAGTACTATAAAATACACACACAAAGGAATTCACTTTGAATTTTCAAAAGCTGGTAGTTGGAAAATGTTCTGTTTTCTATAATTACAGTTATTCAGAATTTCCATTATTATGCGGAATAATAATTGTCATCACTTACTAAGTGCCCAAATTTTAAGGAACTTAGCTGTAAAGGAAAAAAAATGCCTAATTAAAGGGTGAAGATATTTGCATAAGTTGATGGAGTGCCGGCATACATAAAGGTAGTAGTGTATAATAAAGCCAGGAAGGTTAACTTTCTCTTGATTTGCACTTAGTTTTCATTTACTTTTAATCTAGTTAATTTTTCTAGCAAACTAATTAAGATGCACAATCTTACCTCCTTCACTCAGACTCCTGATTGCTCATCTCAGCTACTGGGAAACTTTAATTTAGACATAACATATCCTGGAGCAGGGTGGTGGTGCACATGGTTGAGTGAGTGTATGTGTTACAATGTACAAGAACCCAAGTTCAAGCCTCCAGTCCCAACCTGCAGGGGAAAAGCTTTGCAAGTGGTGAATCAGTGCTGCAGTGGTCTCTCTGTTTTTCTCCCTCTCTATCTTCCCCTTCCCTCTCTATTTCTTGCTTTCTCTATCCAATAAATAAAGATAATTTTTAAAAAGATATATTTACCATAAAAAAAAAAGAGAGCATATTCTGACATAACTGTGTAAATTTTGGAGGATGGTTGATCTATACCTAGATTCTAGTTCTGCCATTCACTTATTTTGTGACCTAAAATAAGCTACCTGGGAGGAAAGTAGTCAACCTGTAGAGGAACTTTTGACAGACAATAAATAAGTTTGTCAAGCATTTTCACTGGACAAGTTCTATTTTTCCTTTTATTCTACTCCTCTCTTTCCTATCTTCATGACCTCAAAGAAATGGATCCCATGTTCCCACACAGACATGATGTGCTTAGACCTCTAACAGATCCCTCTCTCCACTATCACTGGTCATCCCCATCAGGAACAACATAATGGACCCCTCTGTGGGAACCTATAGGACCCTGTTGCCCTCAATGTGGATCAACAATGGTAGGAACTGTTCCATTCTTGAAGGGAGGTTGGACAACATACTCTTCCTACTACCCGAGGAAGATAGGTCTCAAAATTAGTGCAGCCTGGAATGTTTCCAGCTGTGACCAAAGAATGCAAACTCAGACCTACAAGGATGCAGAGGTTACATAGGCTCTTGTGCTGAATATGGGCCCCAGATCAAAGTAGTGGAGTTTACAGTTAATATTTATATACGTTCCCCATATTTGGGAGTTACTGTCTTCCCTGATCCAGCTTTCTAGTCCTTTTTCCAACTATGACACCATCTCCCCAGACAATACCTTGGGTCTACCTCCATGTTAACTATCAGACTCAGGCAAAACCTAGTAAAGTCATGGGCCCCTTGGAATATACCGAAAGTAGACCTACTAGCTTTTTCCAAAACAGAGAACTCAAATCTTCATCAGCAATATTCTTGCCTTTAAGTTCATGATTAGTCAACAATTTTTTCTGCCTTTGCTTTTGTTGTTGTTGCCCTTGTTACTGTTATTATTATTGTTGTTGTTGATGTTGTTGAATAGGACAGAGAGAAATCTAGAGGGGGGGAAGACAGAGAGGGGAGAGATAGACACTAGCAGACCTGCTTCACTGCTTGTGAGGTGACTCCCTGTAGGTGGGGAGTGGGGATCTCAAACTGGGATCTTTAAGCTTGTCCTTATGCTTCTCGTGCCCTTAACTGTGCTACTACTGTGCTACCACCGTGCTACCACCCGGCCCACTTGTTCTGCTTTCTTTTTTTTTTAATATTTATTTATTTTCCCTTTTGTTGCCCTTATTGTTTCTCATTAGTGTTATAGTTATTATTGTAGTTGTTATTGATGTCATTGTTGGATAGGACAGAGAGAAATGGAGAGAACAGGGGAAGACAGAGAGGGAGAGAGAAAGATAGACACCTGCAGACCTGCTTCACCGCCTGTGAAGTGACTGCCATGCAGGTAGGGAGCCAGGGGCCTGAACCCGAATCCTTATGCCGGTCCTTTTGCTTTGTGCCACCTGTGCTTAACCTGCTGTGTTACCACCCGACTCCCTTGTTCCGTTTTCTATCTTAACTCTTTTTCAGGTTCCAGATGATACCATGATGCCAACCTGACTTCCCTGGGCAGATGACCCCACTAATGTGTCCTGGAACCCAGCCTTCCCAGAACCCTGCCCAACTAGGAAAAGAGAGAGACAGGCTGGGAATATGGATCGACCTGCAACACCCATGTTCAGCGGGGAGGCAACTATAGAAGGCAGACCTTGCACCTTCTGCACCCCATAATGATCCTGGGTCCATACTCCCAGAGAGATGAAGATAGGAAAGCTTTCAAGGGAGGGGATGGGATATGGCACTCTGGTGGTGGTGGCTGTGTGGAACTGTACCCCTCTTATCCTATAGTCTTGTCAACATTTCCATTTTATAAGTACTAAAAAAAAAAAAACAGAAAGAAATGGGTCCCATGGAGATAGCACAGAAACACTCCATAGGCAAAGTTGCTCATCCTTGCTGAAGATAAATAATTTCAAAATTCCTCTTTATTCCCTGCTTTATCCCCTCTTTAGAAAAAAAAAATTGTCCATTTTCCCATATTATTAATTCTTCACAAAAAAATGTTTGATTATAAAATCAGTCAAAAATACATTTTCCAGACAAAATTTGGCATAAATGTTAATGTATACCCATCTATTTCCATTCTCTTCAAAACAAAAGCAGCATGAAAGTGCCCAATAAAATGAAAAATGGGCCACATGTGTATTTCCTTTCCACTACAGTGTTTTAAACTTTTTCCATTTGTATTCTTGTGCTTAAAAATATTGTCACACACAAAATTTTATATTTTTGTCTTATTTTTAAATATCAAAAGATCTGGCAAGCTCAGTCAGAATCTTGTATTTATGGCCAAATGATTTTCAACAAGGATGCCAAGACCATTCAATGGAGAAAGAACAGTCTTTTTCAACAAATGGTGCTGGGGAAACTGTACATCTACATACAATAAAATGAAGTTGGACCCTTATCTTACTCCATGAAAATTAATTAAAAATAAACCAAAGTTCTAAGTATATAAATTATAGCTATAAAACTCTTAGGGTAAAATTTAGATGAGGTATTTTTTTCGACATTGAATCTGGCAGTGATTTCTTTAATGTAACACCTAATTAAGGAAACTAAGTAGAAATATGTAAATTGAACTAGCTCCCATAAAAACCGCATCAAATGGCACAAACAACTGGGAGTAGGACCAAGATGGCTGAACAGGAACAACCTGTGTTTATCTTCTCTTGTTACAATAACAAGAATACATGAAAACATAGACCAATCTGCACAGAAACAGACCTGGAACAAGACAAGCAAGTTCTCAAAGCAAGGGTTAAAAGAATAGCAGGTGATGAGAAAAATAGAGAAAAATATCCTTGCCTAGGAAAAAAAAATTCAGAACACAACCCCAAGCTGCAAAAGGGGAGAGATAACTAGGTTCTTTTTTTTTTAATCTTTTTTATCTTTATTTATTGAATAGAGACAGCCAGAAATCGAGAGGATAGAGGAGATAAAGAGGGAGAGAGTGCTTTCTTTGTTTCCTAATCTGGTCTATGAATAAGATCATCCAGTACTTACCCTTCTTCTTTTGGCTACTTCACTTAGCACAAGCTCTCCAGTTCCACCTATATTGAAACTACTGTATTCTTTTTCTCTCTGGTTTCTTGAATTTTCTCACGTTACCTGACTTTGTTGAAGTTCTCTTCCATTGATTGAGTGAACATCCCTTAGGATCATTGCTTTTATTCTTACTTTTGCTTTGATGCTTTTTTTTTTTAATTTGGAAGTATATATAGCTCTGCTGCTTTGTTTCTTTTTTTATATAAAATATTTATATTATTTATTCCCTTTTGTTGCTCTTGTTGTTTTAGTGTTGTAGTTATTATTGTTGTTGTTATTGTTGGAGAGGACAGAGAGAAATGGAGAGAGGAGGGGAAGACAGAGAGGAGGAGAGAAAGACAGACACCTGCAGATCTGCTTCACTGCTTGTGAAGTGACTCCCCTGCAGGTGGGAAGCAGGGGGGGGGCTCAAACCGGGATCCTTACGCTGGTCCTTGTGTTTTGCTTCATGTGCGCTTAACCCGCTGCGCTACTGCCCGACTCCCGGCTGTTTTGTTTTTTTCTTCCAGTTTTTGATTGCTTGTTTTTTTTTTTTGTCTTGCTCCATCAGTGTGGGTGATTTGCTCTTCTTATTAGTTTGGTACTCTGTGAGGACCTATGTTGTGAGTCTGTGCTTAAATGGTCTAGGCAGTGACAAGGGGGTTTGCAGCTCTCAGCGAGGTTGCAGAGGTTATCAAAATTATACCTCCTATGACTAAGGCAGTAAATCCTCTGTGTGTTCTATAAAATATGATTGAAATGTTTTAAATTAAAATAAAAGGTTTAGCCCCCTACCTGCAAGAGGGAAGCTTCACAAATGGTGAAGCAGTGCCACAGGTTTCTCTCTTCTTCTCTCTCTATTTCCCCCTCCTCTCTTGATTTCTCTCTGTCCTATCAAATAAATGAAAATAAAATGAAAAATTTAGCAACAGTGATTCAGTGCAAGGTGATACCCAACCTTCTTTATACTCTGTTTCTTTAATTTGTTTAGCAGCTATTAGCATTTATATTGTGCCAACAGAACAAGATTCTCACATTAAATGTATGGATTGACCATTTTGTCTTTCCTTTCACTAGGAGGCTACTGCATCCAATCATTGATAAACCATGGTATTTCCGTGTGTGTGTGTGTGTGTGTGTGTGTGTGTGTGTGTGTGTGTGTTTGTGTGTGTGTGTTGAGGCTGCAGTTCATAACATATTAATCCAGGGCATATTCTGGTCATAATTTGTAGGAAATACTTTCTCACCCCTCTAGAGTATCTTAACTTCACTTGTATGTTCTACAATGCCCCCCATTTAAATACATCTTTGCTATGTGTCGGGTTGTGTCCCGGGGGAGAGAACTCGATGGGAGCCAACCTAGGCTGCTGCTTACTCAGCAACGCAGGAGAGGAATCAGAAATTGAGCAGCTGAGCAGGAATGCAATGCAATAATGCCTTTATTGATCAGAAAAAACTGCCTTTATACCTTCTGAGATGGAAGTGGCAGGTCAGAAAAGGAAATGGCTAGGAGAGGGGGTGGAGAGAAAATAAAAGAGCTCCAAGGTAGCAAGCTTCCATCTAAGCAGTGGGGATTAAACCAATGCCCTGCAGGCAGGGCAGGTCTCAGGCAAAATTGTGATTATGTAAAAAGACCACAGCATCAAGCAATGCAGCATGGAGCAGGGGGGAGCTGGCATAATGCCCAACAGCTGTGGCCTCCAGGAAGCTCAGGACCTCAAATTTTAAGGTCATGTTTAATTTTCAGGATAAACAAACTCTTACTACATATGAAAATGTACTGGGTTGAATACTAAAAGTCAAAGTGAGACCCCCTAGGGAGGGTGAGGGGCAGTGTGAAGATAATCATGACTGTCCACTAGAGCTTCAGCTGAACCC
This sequence comes from Erinaceus europaeus, assembly GCF_950295315.1. Taxonomy (NCBI): domain Eukaryota; kingdom Metazoa; phylum Chordata; class Mammalia; order Eulipotyphla; family Erinaceidae; genus Erinaceus; species Erinaceus europaeus. The sequence continues at coordinate 150,494,736 of NC_080163.1, forward strand.
AGATATGAGCCAGAGGATATAACTTGGCACAGTATCATCTGATTATTATTTGGGCCCTCTAGCAATAAGTAAATACCTTCTACATGATCCACTTCTAGTGTCCTTCAAATAAGACTTACTTAGACAATAAAAGTAGAAAACACTTAGAGAAAAAGCCATTCCTCTACCCTGTCCCTCAGAGATTAAAAAGCAGAAGATAGAGACATGAAGTGAATTACTCAAGACACACCAAAATCAGAGGCATCAACGGCTCTTTGTCCTTTGAAAAATATGAAAATTTCATCTTGGCACAATTACTGTACTGGTTTTCTTTATTCCTTCCTTTCTTTCTTTCCTGTTTTTTAATCAGAGCACTACTCTGCTCTACTGATGAGAACAGAGGTCAAATCAAATCCAGGACCTCTTGCATACAAATCTTGTTCCCAACATTCTTTCTGGATTTTTAATTAAAATAGGTTCTTCTGATTTAGCTCATTTAACATAATTCCTTCTAGCTCACTTAGTGAGCTAAGTCAAAAAGATAAAGACAAGTATGAGATGATCCCACTCATAAACAAGAAGTTGAGAAAGAACAGAGAGGGAAATTCAAAGCACAATTTGACTGAATTTGGAGTAGGGCACCAAAGCAAAAACCCTGGGTTGAGGGTGAGGGTAGATGTTCAGCTTCATGAGGTGGGTAGGGGGCATGGGGGGATGGGAAGGGACACAGTCTATTGGTGGTAGGAATGGTGTTTATAAAAAATTTAAATTAAAAAAATGAAAAATAAAATAGGTTCTTCTTTTTATACCCAAATGATCATGGTTTGTATGTAATGGGTCAGTTTTTAAACTGGTTATACTGGAAGATGTTTTTAAAGAAATTATGCTCAAGTAATAATTTTCCAAAATTATAGGTTATTATTACTTATTATAAATAGTTATAATTCATTAATCCCTGGGGGAAAAAAGAGCAAACAGCTTGGTTTGGGCAAACAAATTGATTTGTATATGTAAAAGAAGGCATTTAGAAAACAGTCCAGCATAAATCCTTGCCAGAAGGTGCTGAGTACAAGTTGTCACATTCTTTGATGTTTGCAAAATCTTCTGTGTAAGCACATGCACATGTCTTTGGTGTATGGTATGTATGCCCAAGTTAAATGTTCTTTTAATAAAAGAGGGATTCAATATCCAGAGCACTTTATGTGCTATGGTTTAATGCAGCAGAACTATGTTTTGAGACAACAAAAACAGATATAAAGTTTCCCATTTACTAATTCCATTTCACAATAAAAATTTCATTGATAGAAAACTGATGCCAAAGAAAACCAAGTCTCTCCTTCGGCACTAACAACACAGCAGTAAAACAAAAATAGATAATGGGTTACACTGTAATACTGACTTCTTTTGCTAAAAATAAATAAACTCATTTACAAGTTTAGTTTCAATCCAATAGTTAAAGCAATTGGAAAAAAATTGATAAACTTGGACAAAGAGACATACATGTCTAGCTTTAATGATGACTATCGGAAGCTTACATGTCATAATGCAATGGTATTTCAATTAAAGATAATGACATCTTTAAAAAGGAAAAATAGTATATTCAATCCTTTGAGTCAAATGTTTGTAATCCCCAAGACCTTATTATGGCAATTTTTTACATATTTATTTATTTATTTATTTATTCCCTTTTTGTTGCCCTTGTTGTTTTTATTGCTGTTGTAGTTATTATTGTTGTTGTTATTGATGTTGTCATTGGATAGGACAGAGAGAAGTGGAGAGAGGAGGGGAAGACAGAAAGGGAGAGAGAAAGATAGACACCTGCAGACCTACTTCACCGCCTGTGAAGCGACTCCCCTGCAGGTAGGGAGCCCCTAGAACCGGGATTCTTATACTGGTCCTTGTGCCCATCCTTGCACTTTGCGCCACGAGTGCTTCACCCACTGCGCTACCGCCCAACTCCCTATTATGGCATCTTATATCTGTTGTAAATACTAGATTGGACTACACTGGAATCTCCAGCTTGGACAACAAATAATGCTAATGTTCTAATATCAAAGCAGTTAGAATAGAAATGAACACTCAGCTCTAAATTATTCATCCCTAGATACTCTTAGACTTAAAAAAATAACATTGTCTTTAAAGCATAAACACCAGAGTCATTTACATTTACTGTTCTTAATAGAAATGGGTCTCTGAAATGAGCTGAAAGCTACTTGATTGTAAATTTGCTCATTAATTAAAAATTATATAAAATCTTTATTTTTATATCAGGTACTGTTCTATCGACTGCAACAGTGAGGAACAAAGAAATAAAAAAAATTCAAGAATCAAGTTTCAGTCCTCACAAAGTTTACAATCCATATGGATGCAATAAAAGGTAAGTAATATAAAGACTTAATGTTACATTTGAATCCTCTTTCAGTTTCCCACAGCCTCTCAACTACAAATATCAACTTTTCAAGGAATGGGGAGTGTTAAAGAAAATATGCTTTTTGCCACTTGGGGGGATGGGGGTGTGAAATGCCAGAAATGCAGCTGAAAGTCCCACAACAGGCCTCCAAAGGAAACCTACTTCTGAATCTGTTTTACTTGATTTCAAAAGAAGTTTGCTGGCGGGGGTCGGGCGGTGGCGCAGTGGGTTAAAGCGCAGGGACCGGCGTAAGGATCCCGGTTCGAGCCCCGGCTCCCCACCTGCAGAGGAGTCGCTTCATGGGCGGTGAAGCAGGTCTGCAGGTGTCTGTCTTTCTCTCCCCTCTCTCTCTGTCTTCCCCTCCTCTCTCCATTTCTCTCTGTCCTATCCAACAACAAAGCAACGTCAACGATGGCAATAATAACCGCAACAAGGCTGCAACAACTAGGGCAACAAAAAGGGGAAAAAATGGCCTCCAGGAGTGGTGGATTCATGGTGCAGGCACCGAGCCCAGCAATAAACCTGGAGGAAAAAATAAAAAAATAAAAAATAAAAATTAAAAAAAAGAAGTTTGCTGGCATAGTACGCACATTTATTCTGCTGTAAAGAAAAGCACAAAAATGTCCTTTGTTTTTGCGTTAATATTCTGTACTTTTCATTTCTTCACCTTAGCATTTTTCTTCTCTTTAAGTTCAGGTCTCAACATAAGATATTTAGGAAGAATTTTTTTTTCTAGAAATATAATAAAATGATTGGAAATATCCATACCAGATGACCTTGGATAGAACCTCAATTTTTTTTTTTATGGTTCATGTGTTGCAAGCCAATTACTCTTTGGAATTACAGAGTTATTTTTCTGAGAAACATAGGTAGTGCTACTTGCTCCTTGAAATAACTACAAATAATTTGAATACAGTGTTTCTATTTTTCGTGATGCTTCAAAAAAGGATCGCTTCTTAGTTCTCCTATTATTATCTCTACTTTCATTTCCTAATCAATTATCTTGTAAAACTGTTTCACATGACATTCAACTTGAAGCCCTGCCCCACTAGGGAAAGATAGAAATAGACTGGGAGTATGGACCAACCTCCCAACACCCATGTTCAGCAGGGAAACAATTAGAGAAGCCAGACCTCCCACTTTCTGCACCCCATAATGATTCTGGGTCTATACCCCCAGAGGGATAAAGAATAGCAAAGCTTCAGGCAGGGGGGGAGATAGCATAATGCTTATGCAAAGAGACTCTCATGCCTGAGGCTCCAAAGTCCCAGGTTCACTCCCTTGCACCACCATAAGCCAGAGCTGGGCAGTGCTCTGGTGTTTATTTCTCTCTGCATCTCTCTCTCAAAAATAAATAAATAAAAACATTAATTCCCCAATAAAGAAATTAAAAATAAAATAATAAAATAAAATAAATAAAACATTTTTTAAAAATAGGAAAGCTTCCAGTGGAGGGGATGGGATATGGAACCCTGGTGGTGGGAAATGTGTGGAATTTTACCCCTCTTATCCTATGGTTTTGCCTATATTTTCTGTTTTTTATTTTATAAATAAATTTAATTTAAAAATTTTAGGGGGTTGGGCAGTAGTGCAGCGGGTTAAGTGCACATGGTGCAAAGTGCAAGGACCAGCGTAAGGATCCTGGTTGGAGCCCCTGGCTCCACATCTGCAGGGGAGTCCCTTCACAGCGGTGAAGCAGGTCTGCAGGTGTCTATCTTTCTCTTCCCCTCTCTGTCTTTCCCTCCTTTCCTCTCTCCATTTCTCTCTGTCCTATCCAGCAACAACAACATCAATAATAACAATAATAATAATAACCACAACAATGATTAAAAAAACAAGGACAACAAAAGGGGGAACAAATTTAAAAAGCAGTTCTAAAGGAAAACAAATACTTCTGCTAAACAAAGATTTGTTGAGTAAAAAAAAAAATCTGAAATGTAACACATAAAATTTCATAAATATGTAAAAGCAAAACTGCTATTGGCAGGATTTTTCTCCAGTTTAAAAGATATAAACTTTGTAACATACAATTCCCTGAATAGAATAAAGTCCTCTCTTCATCTTCCCAGTTCTTAGAACTCTCCAGTAAGTTTACTTACTGCAAAAATGTTACTTTATCACATAAAGCAAGTGATATTGTGGCAATGCTGATTAGACTAAGAATAAAATATTTTTGAAATACAATAAAACATAATCTATTTAGATTTTAACTATGGGGTGGGGGAGGTAGCACAATAGTTCTGTAAAAGACTTTCATACCTTTGGCTTCCAAGTCCCAAGTTCAATCCCTCACACCACCAGAAGCAAAAGTTGAGCAGTACTCTGGTAAAAGAAAGAGAGAAAGAATGAAAGAAAAAGAGAAAGGAAGGAAGGAAGGAAGGAAGGAAGGAAGGAAGGAAGGGAGGGAGGGGATGGAGGGAAGGAAGGAAGGAAGGAAGGAAGGAAGGAAGGAAGGAAGGAAGGGAGGGAGGAAGGAAGGGAGGGAGGGAGGAAGTTAGAAAGGAAGGAAGAAAGGGAGGGAGGAAAGGACAGAGAAAGAAAGAAAAAAGAAAAGTTCAATTTTAACTATAGGATAAAGTTCAAAGTAGGTACTAGACACATGTACACAAGATCACGGATTGGATAGTATATTAACAATGCAGAGTCCCCATTCCCAATCACAGACATTCTAATCCTACAGCTTTGAAGTCCATCCTGATATCTTGAAGTCTGACTAATTTTCTGGGTGGCTAAGGAATCGGGTTAAAACTTTACTTTTAGTAAACTGTATGTCATATGTTCAGACTCAACCTTGCCTACATTTTTGCACATTTTACCTATAAAGGGAGTTTCTAAATATAGATTCCTTTTATCTTAAATCAGCTAGAAAGAATTGGGTTAGATTTTGAAAGAAAGCCAATTACTATTCTGCAAAGTGATGGTAGTATCTGTTTTATTGTAGCAGTGTCTTATAAGCTGATAAAGTCTAAGAAAATACGCTTATGATCAGTCCTTTGAAGATGGTTTCATGAGAAATGGGGACTTACAAGAGTCTGACTTTTCACTTTCAAGATAGAATATAGATGAAATCCCCTAGGATACCATCCTATTAGTATAATTACACAGATACAGGCATGAAAGGAAGTGGTGGGTTGATTAGAAATGACAGTGAGAGAGCTGGCGAACACAAGTAGAAATTTCCAAACTGACAAAATCAGAACTAAGCAGCATACATTTAGGTTAAAGGAAATCTTGCTGAGTAACGCAATCATCTTTAAAGAGAGCCCTTTAAAAAATGGAAGTAGAGATGCCAGTGTAATATGGCATCTGGTTAGCAGTTCACACTTCAGTATCTCAAAGTACGACATTGCAATATTTACAACAAATCAGAAAGACATGTTATCTCAAAGAAAGATTGGAAACTGAGGTAGAAACTAAGCCATAATGACGGTAGGGATAGCCCCAGTCTCCGAAGGGAAGCTGGGGTATCCTGCCCTCCCACTTGAAAAAGACTAGTCCTGAAATGAGTGCAGCTGCAATGTTCCTCAGATGTGACCATGAGCTATAAACTCAGACCAATAGGGACTTAGAGGTTACACAGGCTCTGGCTAAATATAAATATGTATTTACATATGGGCCCTGGAGCAGGTGGATGGAAGTAAATAGTTACTTTTAGCCTCAGAATGTTGTTTTGTTTTGTTTTCATGAGAATGGGAGCTACTCCCTGCCCTTATCCAACTTTCTAGCCCTTTTCTCTACTCTGACACCATTCTCTCAGACAATATTCTCATCCAATCTCAGGCTAGCTACCAAACTCAAGCAAAACTACTATAGTTGCATGCCCCCAGGAACATGCCTAAAAAGGTTCTTCTAGCTCTCTTCGACCCTAAAATCCCTAATGTCATCTACTCTGATCCTATTTTTTGGTTCCTGGTCATTAACCATCTTGTCTCAATTTAGGTCATGCCACCTTCCAGACACCAAGCTACAGATGCTACCATGACTCCACCCCAATTCCTCTTGGCAGAAGACCTCACCAATGTGTCCTGGACCCTCGCACCTCCAGAGCTCTGGTCCACTAGGGAAAGACAGAAACAGGCTGGGGGTATGGATCAACCTGTCAACACCCATGCTCAGCAGAGAAGCAGCTACAGAAACCAGAACTCCTACCTTCTGCTCCCCATAAACAACCGTGATCCATACTCTCAGTGAGGGAGAAGTGATAGGATGAAGATAAGAGGACTCTGTACTCCAGCTCCATCAGCACCCAGAGAGAGAAGTGTTGTATGCTTTACATTGGTTTGGTCTAGCTCTCCCCCCGCCAGAAAAATTGGTTTGGCCCCTGCTAGTTTCGTGGGCCCGCTTGTCACCGCCCCAAGGGAACCCCTACAGAGTTCCAGAGTTCTTGGCGCTGCATGAGGAGAAGGAGGCAGGAGCGTTCTGTGTGGTGGTTAGTTTAAGGATCTCTCTCTGCCACCAGAGGAGAAAGACAGGAGAGCACATGTTTGCCCGCTCGTGAATAAAGCTTCTCTGCCCAGCTGTGTGTCTCTGGTCACCTCTGTCTGCCGCCGCGAAGCTAGCCTGGCCTACTGGAGCCTCCAAAACTTTAACAACAGAGAAGGAAAAGGAGAGGGACATATGGAAGTAGCTACGATGTTATGAGTGGCTTAGAGGGGAAGAGAGAATTGAACCAGAAAAAAGAAGGGGCAACTATGTATAAATGTGGACAGATAGTTATAGACAAGATGGTTAGTTAGCCCATGTCTACAACTTTAGGGGAACTGTGTTGGATTGCAGTGAGGAAAGTGAAGGTTCAGGACTCTGGTGGTGGGAATGGTGTAGATTCAAACCGTGTTGACACGTAATTCTGTAATACAAAAATATTTTTTAAAAAATAAACTAAATAAAAATTTTAAAAAAGAAAGAAACTAAGCCATTACCAGAATCTGTAAGACATCCCAACAATGATAAAACAAAGAGCTGAAATGAAATGTCGTACATCCAATCTCATAGCAAAAATACCACCTGGAACATAATTGGTAGGGACTTTTGGCTCTCCATGTATTATTTTTCTCTCTAATTCAATGACTCAGGAGAGTGCTTAATGGAATGGAGTTCTGACTTCTCTCTGCATATCTCTCTACCCCTCCCCTTCCTCCCTCCATTTCCCCCTCTCCTCCCTCCCTCTCTCCCTCTCTCCTTCCTATCTCATTTGAAATGGATAAAATAAATTTATTTATAAACAGAACTGAAAAGAGAGAAAACTGATGTTGATACAATATATTTAAAATGGTGTAGAAATTGCAAAAGTGTTAATAACTAAGGACAAAAATAAGAAAGGACATTAGAAATAGAGTGTAGAGGAGACTGTATTCTTTGGTTATTTTTTTTAATCCTAATGTTCAAATATGGGGCAGCATGAATAGAAGTTTGCATTACTAAAGCTGTAGCAGACAATTGGATGTGGTCAGCCAAGAGCTGTGCCTATCAGCCTTCCCTCCTCTCTGCTATCTCCAAAGAAGACAAATAGGAAGCCCAGACAAGTGTTGAGATTAGTGGCCAGCACGCTGAATAGATTGTCCTACAAGGTACAGTAGCCTGATTCATATTTAAGAGTGGTAGGGTTTTTTAAATATTATTATAAATGTTATAACTATTATTATATAAACATATTATAAAATATATTGCATTTGTAGTATTCTTGCCTTTAGATTCACGATTAGTCAACAATTTTTTCTGCCTTATATCTGAACTCTTTTTCAGCCACCAAATTCCAGATGCTATCATGATACCAACCTGATTGCCCTCAGCAGACAACCCCACCAATATGTCCTGGAGCTCCACACACACACACACACACCCCAGATCCCTATCCTACTAGGGAAAAGAGAGAGACAGGCTGGGAGTATGGATCAACCTGTCAACGCCCATGTTCAGTGGGGAAGCAATTTCAGAAGCCAGACCTTCTACCTTCTGTACCCCATAATGACCATACTCCCAGAGGGTCCATACTCCCAGAGGGACAAATAATAGGAAAGCCTTCAAGGGAGCTGGATTGGATACAGAAATCTGGCGGTGGGAATTATATGGAATTATGGTCTTATCCTATGGTCTTGTCAATGCTTCCATTTTATAAATAGATAACTAACTAAATAAAATATTTTAAATCAACTTTGTTGAAATACAATTTGCATTAAGTAAAATATGCCCAGGGGGTGGTCAGTAGTGCAGCAGGTTAAGCACGCATGGCGCAAAGCGCAAGGACCATAAGAATGTGGGTTAGAGCCCCCGGTCCCCTACCTGCAGGCAGGTCTCTTCACAAGCCATGAAGCAGGTCTGCAGGTGTCTGTCTTTCTCTTCCCCTCTGTCTTCCCCTCCTCTCTCGATTTCTCTCTGTCCTATCCAACAACAAAAACAACAATAGTAATAATATGATAAGCAACAATGGCAACAAAAGAGGGAAAATGGCCTCCAAGAGTAGTGGATTCGTAGTGCAGGCACCAAGCCCCAGCAATAACCCTGGAAGCAAAAAAATAAATAAATAATCCCCACACCTTTATCATCTTTGATAAAGGGGTTCAAAATATTAAATGGAAGAAGAAGGCTCTCTTCAATAAATGGTGCAGGGGAAATTGGGTTGAAACATGCAGAAGAATGAAACTGAACCACTTGATCTCACCAGAAACAAAAGTCAACTCCAAATGGGTTAAGGACCTGGATGTTAGATCAGAAACAATCAAATACTTAGAGGAAAGCATTGGTGAAACACTTTCCCACCTAAACCTCAAGGACATCTTTGATGAAACAAACCCAATTGTAAGGAAGACTAAAGCAAAAAATCACTGTGACTATATCAAATTGAAAAGCTTCTACACAGCCAAAGAAACTATCACACAAACAAAGAGACCCCTCACAGAATGGGAGAAGATCTTCACATGCCATACATCAGACAAGAGACTAATCACCAAAATATATAAAGAGCTCAGCAAACTTAGCACCAAAAATGCAAATGACCCCATCCAAAAATGGGCAGAGGATGTGAACAGAACAATCACTACAGAAGAGATTCAAAAGGCTAACAAACACATGAAAAATTGCTCCATGTCACTGATTGTCAGAGAAATGCAAATAAAGCCAACACTGAGATGCCACCTCATCCCTACAAGAATGGCATACATCAAAAAGGACAGCAGCAACAAATGCTGGAGAGGCTGTGGGGACAGAGGAACCCTTCTGCACTGCTGGTGGAAATGTAAATAGGTCCAAAATCTGTGGAGAGCAATCTGGAGAACCCTCAGAAGCCTAGACATGGACCTTCCATATGACCCAGTGATTCCTCTCCTGGCGATATATATACCCCAAGGACTCCATAACACCCAACCAAAAAGATATGTGTATACCTATGTTCATAGCAGCAAAATTCATAATAGCTAAAACCTGGAAGGAACCCAGGTGCCCAACAACAGATGAGTAGCTGAGAAAGCTGTGGTGTATATATACATAATGGAATACTATGCAGCTATTACAAACAATAGACCCACCTTCTCTGACCCATCTTGGATAGAAGGAGAAGGAATTATGTTAGGTGAGCTAAGTCAGAAAGATAAAGACAAGTATGGGGTGATCCCACTCATAAACATAAGTTGAGAAAGGAGAACAGAAAGGGAAACTCAAAGCAGGGTGTGACTCAGTTCGGAGTAGGGCACCAAAGTAAAGAAATCTCTGGGTGGAGGTTGTGGGTGCTCAGCTTCACAGGTTGGGGGGGGGGGGGCAATCAGATGGGACACAGTCTTTTGGTGGTGGGAATGGTGTTTATGTACACTGCCATTAATTTGTAGTCATATCAATCATTATTTAATTAATATGAGAGGGGAAAAGTTGATTGAATGTCTCAAACTTTTTAATGCACAGGCTGAGTCTTTGATCTGTTGACTCTCTTAAAAACTTGGACCAAAGCACATTGGTGAGGTTGTCTGTCCGGGGAAGTCTGGTTGCATCCTGCTAGCATCTGGAACCTGGTGGTTGAAAAGAGAGTTAACATACAAAGCCAAACAAATTGTTGAACAATCATGGACCTAAAGGCTGGAATAGTGCAGATGAAGTGTTGGGGAGGTCTTCAATTTTGTCGATAGCTAGTAGGCATATTTTAGTTATATTTCAAAAAGCCTGTAGCTATACTAGTGTTTTTGTTCTGTTTTGTTTTGTTTTGCCTGAGCCTGAAATCCGATATGCAGGTGGATCCAAGCCCTTCCCCACTAGGGAAAGAGAGAGACAGGTTGGGAGTATGGACTGACCTATCAACACCCATGTTCAGCGGGGAAGCAATTACAGAAGCCAGACCTTCAACCTTCTGCATCCCACAATGACCTTGGGTCCATACTCCCAGAGAGATAAAGAATAGGAAAGCTATCAGGGGAGAGGATGGGTTACGGAGGTCTGGTGGTGGGAATTGTGTGGAGTTGTAACCCTCTTATCCTATGGTTTTGTCAGTGTTTCCCTTTAAACTAAATTTTTTTTAATAAAAAAATATATATATATAAAAGCTTGGACAGGGAGAAAAGAAGCAACCGGTGGTACAGCTATATACAAATAATGTCAATGGACATAAATTATGGTGATGTTGTGTATGATACAGCAAATCCTAACAAAGGGATTTTTCAAAGTTAACCCAACTGCCAAATAATATGATTTTAACAATAACTATCTATTGTCTTCTTAAACACCAAGACAGCAGGAACCTCCCACTTGCTCTATAGAGCCTATATTTCCCCGTCCTGGAACCTCTAGAGTGGGGCTCACTTTCCTGCATGCTTCTCTCAATTCATACCAAATGATACTGCATCTGCTGATCCCAGCCTAATCAATGCAACGAGTACCACCTTGGTATGCTTCACTTCAGACTGTGTCCAGAGACATCAGGCATGAAATGTCAACCCTTCAGAGTCATTACTTGAGTGAGACCTTTCTTTTCATAGGATTCTCTAATTCCAGGAGGTTCACTTCCTAATAAAGTCTCAAAACTTAGACATAAACCAGGTCCCATGAGATAGGGCATATGTTCACATGTATCCATAAACTAGGGCAAAATATATACCTGAAAGCAAAAGTACACAATCTTCTTCAGTGAGTCAGTATAAAGTTCATTATGAAATATGAAATAGTGTCTACTTAGACTTAGATACCCACCTCACCTATTTCCTATTACACTTCCCTCAATCACTCCCAAGCTATCCTTATCAAAGCAAGGACTGCAAAAGCTGAATAAAGGCAAGAGACTGACATACTTTAACGATGACTCTTTAGTCACTATCAGGCCACCCCATCAGCTGGGGCTCTATTCAGGGAGTCCTGAGATTCCCAAACAGACATGATGGGCCTAGACCTCAAATAAATCCCTCTCTCCATTCTTGCCAGTCATCTCTATCAGGAACAACACAATAGACCCCATTGTGGGCCCCCATAGGACCTTGCCCTCAACTTGGATCAACAATGGTAGAGAATGTTCCATCCTCTGAATGGAAGATGGGTCCTGAGATTGGGGCAGCTTGGAACGTTCCTACTCATGACCACAGAATGTGATCTCAGATCTACAGGGATACAAAAGTTACATAGGCTCCTAAGCTAAATATGGGCCCTAGATCACATCCAATCGATGGGATTTACAATCAACAATATTTATACACCTTTCCCATATTAGGGAGCTACTCTCTTCCCTGATCCAGCTTTCTGGTCCTTGTTCCAGCCATGACATCATCTCACCAGACAATAACTAGGATCCACCTGCATATCAGATTTCAGGCTCAGGGGAAAAAAAAAAAACTAGTATAGCCACAGGCCCTTTAGAATATAACTAAAATATGCCTACTAGCTATCTACAAAACTGAATAACCCCCAACACCTCATCTGCACTACTCCAGCCTTTTGGTTCATCATTAGTCAACAACTTGTTTGGCTTTATATGTTAAGTCTCTTTTCAGCCACCAGGTTCCAGATGCTACCATGATGACAACCAGACTTCCCTGGACAGACAGTGCCACCAATGTGTCCTAGAGGTCTTATTTCCCAGAGCCCCGCTCCACTAGGGAAAGAGAGAGGCAAGCTGGGAGTATGGATCGACCTGTCAATGGCCATATTCAGCAGGGAAGCAATTACAGAAGCCAGACCTTCCATCTTCTGCATCCCACAATGACCTTGGGTCCATACTCCCAGAAAGCTAAAGAATAGGAAAGCTATCAAGGGAGGGAATGGGATATGGAGATCTGGTGGTGGGAATTGTGTGGAGTTGTACCCCTCTTATCCTATGGTTTTGTCAATGTTTCCTTTTTATAAATAAAAAATAAGTAAATAAATAATAAAATATGCCCATATTTAATATGAAAAGAGAAAGAGAAATCAGAGCACCACTTTGGCATATTCAATGATGGAATTAACTAGGAGCCTCAGGCAAGAAACTCTCACTCTCAACCAGCTGAGATGTTTCCCTAGTCATCCATGCTTAATGGGTTTTGATAACTGTATACACTTCCATGTATCTACCACTCCAATCGAGTTATAAAACATTTTCTTCACCCCCAGGAAGTTCCCACATGCCCTCTATAGTCAAACCTCTTCCCCATTCCAAGGACAGATTCTGACTTTCATTGCTATAGATTATTTTTGCCTGCTCTGACTCGTATTCTTTTGTCTCTAGGTGAGCCCTCCTCAATCGCTATTGAACAGGCCATGGCCGGTGCGCCGCTATGTTCCATCGCTGGGGAGCCAGAGACGACCCGAACGGCCCCTGCGGCTACAGACAGACTATGACCCACATAGTCAACGACTGCCACCTCTCCAGATTCAAAGGTCTCTAAACTTTACATCAGGCTCAACCTGACGCTGTTGACTGGCTACAGAAGAAGGGCAAAAGCTAGAAGAAGAATAATTTTAAGATTCATCTATGTTGGATAGGAGTCTCAATTCTCTCTGCTGCTGTACTGTATTCCATTGCAAGACAGTACTGCTACTATTTATTGACCTCTTGGTAGATAGATAGGATGTTTCCAGATTTGGGTTGTTATGAATAACTTTTTTTGTTTCAGTTCTAATGGCAAAAGAAGATAACAACTAAGTAAATCTTGCATTACGTGGTAATAAATAGCATGGAAAAAAGTCAAGCAGAGAAACGGTTTAAGGACTGCTGCAGAAGTAAAAAAAAAGGAGGTTTCAGTTGTGTTTTGTTCTGTTTTTTTAACATGGTGCAAATGAATAAGCTCAGAGCTTCCACACATCCAGTGTCACTAAGTGACCTGCCAGGACCAGGTTTGTTTGTTTGTTTTCATTTTTATTTATGGAGAGGGAGAGAGAGAGAGACAGAGAGAGATGACAGAGATGGAGAAACAGGGAGTGTAAGATATAATACAGCACTGCTCCACCAACGATGGAGCACACTCCAGATATTTCATAATGATTCCATGTAGTGTCAGGGCTGGAATTCAAAGCTTCACTTCAGAAAAATAATTGGAAATACCTTTTATTTTTATTTTTTCTTCAGAGAGTGGGGCAATTTCTACCACTGTTGTTCTACATTGAGGGCAAGGTCTTGTAGAAGCTCACAAAAAGGTTTTATGATGTTGTTCTTGATGGAGATGAGCTGGAAGTATCTTTTAAAGTTCTGCATTTTCACTGATGCTAAGTGAAATAAGAGGTGAAAGATAATTTCCTTGACTTTCTGGCATCAGGCTACATTTGTTCCAAGATTTTACTTTGCTTTACTTTTCCCCTTTGTTTTGTGTTGTTGTTGTTTGTTTGTTTTTCCCCTTTTGCTTTTGTAATTCCACCAATAAGCAAGATTATCCTTTATTCATCTATTTCTGGCTTATCTCACTTAACACTATTCCTTCAAGTTCCACCCAAAATGTGGCATCATCTTACAGCTAAGCACTTCTCTACTGTGAGTGTAATCACAATATTCTTAGTCATTTATGTGTTACTGGGTATCTGGGTGGTTTCCAACTTTGAGCTATTGCAAACTGTGATGCTATAAACACAGATGTACATAGATCTCTTTGAGTAAGTATCCTTGTTTTCTTTGGATAAATCCCTAGCAGAGGAATTGCCATATTTTAAGGCATATACATTTCTAATGTTCTGAGGAAACTCTAAACTATTTACCAAAAAGATTGAACTGGGTTCTATTCCCACCAATAGTGTATAAGGTTACATTTTCACCACATCCTCACCAGTACTTGTTTCTGTACTTTCTCAAAAGTGTGAAGTGGCATCTCATTGCTATCTCTGAAAAGACTATTTTAAGTAAGCTATACTCTTCCTTAGGTTGATAAAGTGGTTCTCTATGTACACACACACAGAAGATACAAAATGTTAAATCCCATACAAGGAGCTGAGTTCACAGCATATTTTCTGAAGAGGGAAGACTAGAAGAAGCGTGAGAACTGAAATATATATTACAATGTCCACAGTATCATGGCATAAAGTGTAAGTAATAGAGGAAAATATTGGCAGAACTCTTTTCCGTCTAAATTTTAAAGGTGTCTTGAATGAAACAAATCCAATTACAAAGAAGACTAAGTCAAAAATAAATAAATGGGACTGCATCAAATTAAAAAGCTTCTGCACAGCAAAAGGAAACATCACCCAAAGAAAGAGACCCTGTACAGAATGGGAGAAGATCTTTATATGCCACATATCAGACAAGAGGCTAATAACCAAAATATATAAAGAGCTCACTAAACTCAGCAACAAGAAAACAAACGACCCCATCCAAAAATAGGGAGAGGATATGAACATAATATTCACCACAGAAGAAATCCAAAAGACCAACAAACATATGAGAAAAAGCTCCATGACATTGATTTTCAGAGAAATGCAAATAAAGACAACAGTGAGATACCACTTCACTCCTGTGAGAATGGCATACATCAGAAAAGGGACAAGTTGTGAGAACAAAGGAACACTCCTGCATTGCTGGTGGGAATGTAAAGCAGTTCAACTCCTGTGGAGAGCAGTCTATAAAATTCTCAGAAGACTGGAAGTGGACCTACCCTATGACCCTGCAATTCCTCTCCTGGGGATATATCCTAAGGAACCAAGCACACCCATCCAAAAATATTTGTGTAAACCAATGTTCATAGCAGCACAATTTGTAATAGCCAAAACCTGGAAGCAACTCAGGTGTCCAACAACAGACTGAGCAAGTTTTAGTATATATACACAGTGGAAAACTACTCAGCTATTAAAAATAGTAAATTCATCTTCTTCACCTCATCTTGGAGGGAACTTGAAGAAATCATGTTAAGTGAGATAATTCAGAAGCAAAAGAATGGATATGGGATAATCTCACTTATAGACAGAAGTTGAAAAACAAGATCATTTCCCATATGCATCTCCCAATCCATACCAAATAATATTGCATCCGCCGATCACAACCTAACCAACGCAACAATTGACACCTCAACATGCTTCACCTCAGACTGTGTCCAGAGACTTCACGTGTGGAATGACAACCCTTCAGCTTCATTACTCGGGTGAGACCTTTCCTTTTATAGTACACTCTAATTTCATCTCAGGTGGTTCACTTTCTAACAAAGTCCCATAACCTAGATATACACCAGTTTCTGTGAGAGAGTGCTTATGTTCACACATATCCATAAACTACTGCAAAATATATACCTGAAAGCAGAAGTACATTAGAGTTTGCAGTGAGTACCTCCCTAACACTTCCTCTCCACTATTCCAAGCTTTGGGTCCATGATTGCTCAACAATTTGTTTGGCTTCGTATGTTAACTCTCTTTTCAATCACCAGGTTCCAGATGCCACCAGGATGCTGGCCAGGCTTCCCTGGATTGAAGACCCCACCAATGTGTCCTGGAGCTCAGCTTCCCCAGAGACACACCCTACTAGGGAAAGAGAGAGGAAGACTGGGAGTATGGACCGACCAGCCAATGCCCATGTTCAGCGGGGAAGCAATTACAGAAGCCAGACCTTCTACCTTCTGCAACCCACAATGACCCTGGGTCCATGCTCCCAGAGAGATAGAGAATGGGAAAGCTATCAGGGGAGGGGGTGGGTTATGGAGATTGGGTGGTGGGAATTGTGTAGAGTTGTACCCCTCCTACCCTATGGTTTTGTTAATTAATCCTTTCTTAAATAAAAAAAAAGAATCAGTTTAAACCATAAAAAAAAAAAAAAAGAAAAACAAGATCAGAAGGGAAAATACTAAGTAGAACTTGGAGTTGGTGTTTTGCACCAAAGTAAAATATTCTAGGGTGGGTGGGTGGGGAGGGTTCAGGTCCTGGAACATGATAGCAGAGGAGGATCTAGTGGGGGTTGAATTGTTATGTGGAAAACTGAGAAATGTTATGCATGTACAAACTATTATATTTATTGTTGACTATAAACCATTAATCCCCTTGATTAAGAAACTTTAAACAATAAAATAAAATAAAATGTAAGTAAATTTGGCCATTCCATTTCAGCATCTAGGGATAAAAATCACCCAAAATAGAAAACAGACTGTCTTCTATAATGTCTCTAAATGACCCTAAACTAACACTCTCCCTAAATTCCAGTCATATGAAACCCAGAAACAAAAGTTCCTCTATCATTGTTCTGTACCTTTATAATTTCCTCACCCAGAAATTCTCCCCTTCTCCCTTGCCACAGTCTTCTTACTGAGCTGTATCCTTTTTAAAATATATTTTTATCAGCTAGTCAATAATGGTGTGCAATATTATAAGACTTACAGGGGTATAGTTTTACACTGCACCCATCAACAACATTCTCTGGTTCTTACTCAACTAAGCCCAGCTAAAACTGTGTTGCCAGGTTTTGTTATGCCCCACCCCACCTCCACACACACCCCATTCATCCACGATCTCTCTACTGATTTTCTTTTCAATGACTTTAAGTCCTCTTTCATCACTGTGTACCAAGTCCCCAGCTCTCTATTTCCTACGTCCTTGACCCTCGGCTTCTGTCCTTGACTGACTTTGTGGCAAGTGACCTTCTCAGTGGGTCACCTAGTTGCATGATCTAGAAGAGATCAGACCCTCTGATTTCAGCTGTATTTCAGCCAGTGAGGAGTCCTGGCAGGCCCAAGGAAGAGGGAGGGTGTGGTCTTTCCTTCCACTCTTCACTTTGAGTTTAGGAGTGGTGCATACATTGGATGTACTCGTATTCTTTACTGCCTAACCAAGTTCTTCAAATGGTTCTGCAGTCAAGTGACCTCAAATGATAGTGCTTTAGGTGTGCCACCTAGTTCCTGTCAGTATCTAGACTGATGCAGTCATTAGCTAAAGTAGGTCTTTCCATCCTCCCATTGCAAAAGCAATCATAGACCTCTGACTCTTTTAATAATACTTTCATTCACACTTTAATTGTATTTTTCACATGCTGTGTTCTCCATTAGTTTATTAAATATAGGATCAATAATTGTGTAACACCTATATTCCTACTGCCTGGCAAAGACTTTATATATAAAAAAATCTCTTGTCTTCTCTTCAGAAGTTTATTGAACAAATATATAAATAAAAGGTAGAAATTATGAAAGTAATTCTCAGCATCAATAAATACTTTTATCAGCTACCCTGGCCTTTATCATCTCATTATTGCTGCTAGTAAATATTTTAAGCTTTCAATTTTATTTTGAGAATTGAAAAAGAATTCTGCAGACTTTATCACTCTGCATAACAATATATTTTCATAACATTTTACAATACAACACATATTACCAAAAAAACACCTATTGTCTTCTTGTATCAAATACTATTTAGTTTTCATCTTTGTAATTTCCTTTACAAGATTTTCAGAATTCAGAGGGCACGGGACAATATCAGAAACTGACTATTTCATTCTTATTCAAAATATGTTAATAGATTGCTAAAGGCAAACTCCTACTTATGTTTTATTATTATATTTCTCTTAAAATATTTTGTTATGGATTTTTAAATGATAAATTTCATTTTTAGGAAACAATTATATCAATTTAATCAGATTACCACCTCAGAGTCAAATTCTTTATATTTAAGAAAAGAAAGACTGCAAACTCAGAAAGTCATTGCAACTAGGTACATGGAAGATGAGTCTAGATTTTGATAGCTGAGATGCAAACATATAATTTCATAAAATAGATTCATAATTATTTCTTTTATGCAATCTCAGAACTCTTTCTTAGAAATCATGTATGAATTTGGTATGTTGTACCAAAGCAAAAAGACTGTGTGGTGGGGGCAGGGAAGGTGAGTGAAGACTGCACTGGTGCATAGTGGTAAAAATGGACTCAAGTTGGGAATGAGAATGTTGTTCAGACATCTTTCATGGTATCCAAATATCAACAACCAAACTGTAAACCATAAATACTCTCCCCATAAAATGACCAAAAACATTTATTAATGTATACAGAAAAGAAATCGTTGAAGCCAGGAGAGACTGAGACACTGCAGACCTGCTTGTAAAGTGACTCCACCTGCAGGTGGGGAGCTGGGGGCTCGAACCCAGATCCTTGAACGAATCCCTATGCTTAGTACTATGTGCACCTAACCCAGTGTGCCACCACCCAGCACCTCTTCTTTTTTCTTGTTTCTTCCTTCTTTACTTTTTTCTTCTTAAAATGATATAATTCACTGTGGCAATACAGCCACTTTATAAGTGTGAGGGAAAGAGCTACGTGCTAGATATGCCAGAGTAGAATGCATACAAGCTTAGATTCTTATTTTTTTTTGGTTGGTTGGTTGGTTGGTTGTTTGCATGTAAAAAAAATAGTCAGGGAAGCTTTATTTTCCTTTAATTTATTTATTAGGGGTTAATGGTTTATAGTTGACAGTAAAGAGAAGGTTTATTAATAATAACAAAGTACAAAACAAAAAAAAGAGGGGGCCAGGTGGTGATGCACCAGGTTAAGTGCACACAGTATGAAACTCTAGGACTCACTCAAGGATCCCGGTTCCAGCCCCCAGCTCCCCAGCTGCAGGGTGGTCGCTTCACAAGTGGTGAAGCAAGTCTGCAGGTATCTGTTGTTCTCTCTCCTTCTCTATCTCCCCCTGCTCTTTCAGTTTCTCTCTGTTCTATCCAATAAAAAAATAAACTAAATTAATTTTTAAAAAAGGAAAAAAAATTGGTAACCAGGAGTAATGGATTCATAATGCAGGCACAGAATCCCAGTGATAACCCTGGAGGCAAAATAAAAAATACAAGAAAGAAAGAAAGAAAGGGGAAGGAAGAAAGAACCTCATGTCTCTGAGGTTCACTCCTTGGTCAAGAGTGAGCAGTGCTCTAGTTAAAAAATACTAATAAGTCAGGCAGCATAGTAAAAACCCTGGGTTGAGAGTGAGGGTGGATGTTCAGCTTCACTAGGTGGGGAAGAGGGGGAGGAAGGGCAGGGGGATGGGATGGGAAACAGTCTTTTGGTGGTGGGAATGGTGTTTATGTACACTTCTATCCATTTATAGTCAGATAAATCACTATTTAATTAATATGAGAAGGGAAAATTGATTGAATGTCTCAAACTTTCAATATCATTGACTGAGTCTTTTAATGCATAGGCTGAGTCTTTGATATGTTGACTCTCTTAAAAGCTTAGACCAGGGAGCAAAGAAGCAACTGGTGGCACAGCTATATACAAATAATGTCAAAAGGCATAAATTATGGTGATGTTGTGTATGATACAGAAAATCCTAACAAAGGGATATTTCAGTGTTAACCCAGTTGCCAAATAATGTGATTATAGCAATAACTATCTATTGTCTTCTTAAACCCTTAAACAGTAGGAACCTCCTGCTACCTCTTTAGAGCCTACATATGCCCCAGTCCTGGAACCTCTAAGGTGGGGCTCACTTTCCTGCACGCTTCTCTCAAGTCATACCAAATGATATTCTATCTGCCAATCCCAGCCTAATCAACAAAAAGAGTACCCCCTCAGCATGCTTCACTTCAGACTGAAATAAAATAAAATCACAAATATTCAGTTTGAGGAACAGTTTAAAACACCAAGAGCAGGGGGTCGGGCGGTGGCGCAGTGGGTTAAGCGCACGTGGCGCAAAGAGTAGGGACCGGTGTAGGGATCCCGTTGGAGCCCCCGGCTCCCCACCTGCAGAGGAGTCGCTTCACAGGCGGTGAAGCAGGTCTGCAGGTGTCTATCTTTCTCTCCCCTCTCTCTCTGTCTTCCCCTCCTCTCTCCATTTCTCTCTGTCCTATCCAACAACAAAGCAACGTCAACAATGGCAATAATAACTGCAAAGAGGCTGCAACAACTAGGGCAACAAAAAGGGAGAAAAAATGGTCTCCAGGAGCGGTGGATTCATGGTGCAGGCACCGAGCCCAGCAATAACCCTGGAGGAAAAAAAAAAAAAAAAGCAGCATGAGGATTCCTTTGACAAATATCATATACACTGAAGATTTCAGAGCAAGAAAATACACTTAAGTTAGCAGCCAAGACAGGAGTCGGGCGGTAGCGCAGCGGGTTAAGCACAGGTGGCGCCAAACTCAAGGAGTCGCTTCACAGGCAGTGAAGCAGGTCTGCAGGTGTCTGTCTTTCTCTCCTCTTCTCTGTCTTCCCCTCTTCTCTCCATTTCTCTCTGTCCTGTCCAACAACAATGACATCGATAATAACTACAACAATAAAACAACAATGGCAACAAAAGGGGAATAAATAAATAAATAAATAAATTTTTTTTTTAATTAAAAAAAAAAAACACCAAGAGCAGTTGCGAGATAGCATAACTGGTAGGGTATTGGTTTTGCATGCCTAATATTCAACCCCTGTGCCATGTGTCTCTGTTCTCTGTGTTTCATGTGAAACTCTCATATGTAATAAACAAAACAGAACCTTTAAAAAAACACCTAAAAACAAAACTAATCACCTAATGCCATATGTCAAAATTAACTCAAAGTGGATTAAAGACTTAGATATTAACCAAAGAACATGAAGACACTAGCTCAAAAGGATAGACACAGGCATATATGTTCACAATTGCACTATGCACAATAGCCAAAATACAGAAGCAACCTAAATGCTCTCCAACAGAAAACTTGATTAAAAAAAAAAAAAAAGTTGATATATTTTCAACGGAAAACTAGTTTTTGATTTTAAAAAATATTGTGTTGCTCAGAACAAAATGAATTAAACTGGACTTGATTATGCTGAGATATGCTAAGAAATAAGAGTGCTCAGACAGTAGTAGCACAGTGGGTTAAGCACACATGGCACAAAGTGCAAGGGCCCGCATAAAGATCCGGGTTAGAGCCCCCAACTCCCCAACTGCAGGGGGTGGGGTCACTTCAGGGGCGGTGAAGCAGGTCTACAGGAGTCTTTCCCCCTCTCTGTCTTTCCCTCCCCCCTCTGTCTTTCCCTCCTCTCTCGATTTCTTTCTGTCCTATCCAACAGCATTGACAACAATAATAATGACAATAACAAGGGTAACAACAAAATGGGAAAAATGGCCTCCAGGAACAGTGGATTCGTAGTGCAGGCACCAAGTCCCAGCAATAACCCTGGAGAAGAAGGAAGGAAAGAAGAAAGGAAGGGAGGGAGGGAGGGAGGAAGGAAGGAAGGAAGGAAGGGAGGAAAATGGAAGAAAGAAAGGAAGGAAGCAAGGAAGGAAGGAAGGGAGGAAAATGGAAGAAAGGAAGGAAGGAAGCAAGGAAGGAAGGAAGGGAGGAAAATGGAAGAAAGAAAGAAAGAAAGAAAGAAAGAAAGAAAGGGGAAGAGAGATAGAGAAGAAGAGAGATAAAGAAGTGGAGGAGGACACTGCCGGGCAGTTTCACTGATGTGTGGAAAAATAAAGGAATCCAAATTGGCTCTTAGATTTTATCGAAACTATAGTGTTTAGCAGAGAGAAACATAAGCACCAGAACTTTGGTAGCAGGTGCACTAAGTTATGTGTTCTCATATAAAAATGTACAACTCTACCTTTGGAATCTTACAATTTTGAAACACAATGTCAGATTGAACATTTAAAAAATAATAATAAAGAAAAAGAAAAAAATCTAGCAGAGTTATGACTTTTTACATTCTCGAGCTGTCTGAGTTCTTGATTATATATATATATATATATATATTAAAATTTCTTTATTATTTTTATTTTTATTATTATTTTTTACCAGAGCACTGCTCAGCTCTGGCTTATGGTGGTGCAGAGGATTGAACCTGGGACTTGATGGAGCCTCAGGCTTGAGAGTCTGTTTGCATAACCATTATGCTATCTACCCCCACCCCTGATTTTATATATTTTTATCAATTTGGTGATATAGCCTTGTCAGTGAAAGTCTGTAAGGCTGGTGAATATGAAATAGAATCTCATTTTTTAATGTGAATTCATTAATTCTTAGGCTAATCCTTTTTATAACATTGGACTTTTATATTTTTTCTTATTGAACATTTAAAAGTTCAATAAGTCTTAAACTTCTTTTTAAAGTGGATATTTTTAAAATTGTAGAACACAAGTATATGAATACAGGAAGGATCCAAAAGTTTTGCAAATGAAGAAAGTAATTCAGTTCAATAATGTCTACTTTTATTTGTTGTTGAGTATTTATTATACTTTATTTATCCTAATCGTCATAAAAAATTCTGAAAGATAGGCAGATAAGAATTACTATCATGAGGACTGGGAGGTGGTGCACCCAGTTACCACACACAAGGAAGACAAGTTCAAGCACAAGGGCCCAGGTTTAAGCCCCTGGTCCACACCTGCTGGGGGGGAGCTTCACGACCACTGAAACAGTACTGCAGATGTCTCTCTCCTCCTCTTTTCATCTCCCCCATCCCTCTCAATTTCTCTCTGTCCTATCAAGTTAAAATAAATATACATACTAAAAACAAGAATTACCATACCTTGAAAATTGGGACCTAAGCTATGAGTGAGATTGTTTTTACAGACATCTATTACAGGAAGATGAAAAATTGTAACCATGTGTCAACAACTGTAAACCATTAAGTTCCGGATGAAATGACTTGTTTAAAAAAATAATAAATCCACTCAAAGTATATTATTTGAATGTAGTTTTGCACGTGTAGCTATTATAAGATAATAAGACAATTTTGCGAAAGATTTTAAAATAAATCTTCAAGAAAAAACAACTACCATCCCTAAGGAAGAAACACTAAGGAGAGACTAGAGATCTAAATCACCGGGGTAGAGTAGGATAAGGGATTGATAGAGAGTGAGATATACTGACATCTGTCTTGAGGAAATGTAGAAATGTATCCTCATGAAAATAAGCCTATAAACTAACATTCCTCAACCCCTTCATAAGTAATACTGAATTCGGGGAGGGGGATGGCTATCCTTAAGTTTTGTTATTTTATAGGTGTTGTTACATTATTTAAAAGTTTATATGGACACAGAGAAGTTCCTATTTGTCCAAAAGTACACAATTAGGAAGTGTTTGAACAGAGATAGGAATTAAGCCTGCTGGCTCCAAACCCTATATCTTTTATTTATTTATTTATTTATTTATTTATTTATTTATTTATTTTTGTCATTGCCAGGGCATTATCACTACAGGCTCATTTATTCTGATAAAAAGAAAGGCAGAACCAGGTTAAGCTCACAAAGCATGAAGTGCAAGGACCCGAGCAAGGATTTGGTTTGAATACCCGGCTTCCCACCTACAGGGGGTTGCTTCACAACAGGTGAAGCAGGTCTGCAGGTGTCTATCTTTCTCTCCCCCATCTCTGTCTTCCTCTCTCAATTTCCCTCTGTCCTATCCAATAAAACGGGAAAAAAAAAAAAAAAAAAGATGACTTCCTGGAGCAGTGGATTCCTTAGTGCAGGCACAGAGCCCCAGTGATAACCCTGGAAGAAGAAAAGGAAAGAAGGGAAGGGGAGGGGAGGGAAGGAGAGGAAGAGAGAAAAAGACATCATAGCACTGAAGTTTCCCCCAGTGTGATGGGGTCTGTGCTCAGACCTGAGTCAAATCTATGGCAAAGCAGACACCCTCCCAAGTGAGCTCTCCTGCCAGCCCTATGGCCTGTACATTTTTTATTACACAGTGCTAATCATCAGACTTTCTTTTTCAACATAGCCTGTATATAGGAAAATTATTAATTGCTATAGTGAAAGAAGCAAAATTAAAACAAGAAATCCCCTAAATGATGACAAAAGATATATTCATACAGACTTTCAGACACAAGTGAAACTAGACATATTTGAAAAAAAAAAAAAAAAAACTCCTGGGCACAGAAAAATAAGAGGTAAATAGCAATTCACAAAACTTAGCATCACCAGAGAAATGTCTCCTAATTGCTACTTGGACACAGCTTTAATTTTAGTAGGTTAAGTGAATGCAAGTGATTCATCTTAGTTTTAAAGAAGCAGGTGCTGCTTTTGCTCAGGAAATTCTCGTTGCAGAATTAATTGAAATTGGCTTTGGTTATGAGTACTCTCAGTTGATTTGGGAACTGGCTCAAGAGTCACGAACAAAAAATAATCTTAAACCTCTGAATACCTAGTTTGCAACTAAGCAGGCACAGGGATTGATAGATTGATAGATTCATTTTAGCTGCTTCATTAATGACCTGAATGAAGGAGCAAATAGCTTACTAATGAAATTCACAAATGTTAATACATGAGGAGGCACTGAAAACACTGATAAAGACTGATAAATTATCAAAAGAAACACAGAGATGTTAGATATATAGACACAAATGAACAACCCAAAATATACATTTCCAAAAAAAAAGTGCATATTCCTGGTCCTCGAGGTTGTGCCATGTTAGAGTGCTAGATTTCCAAGCATAAAGACCTTGAGTTTGGGGTTTGTTTTTTTGTTTTTGTTTTTATAATTTTTTAAATATTTATTTATTTTCCTTTTTGTTTCCCTTGTTCTTTTATTGCTGTTGTTATTGATGTCGTCATTGTTAGATAGGACAGAGAGAAATGGAGAGAGATGGGGAAGACAGAGAGGAGGACAGAAAGATAGACACCTGCAGAACTGCTTCACCAATTGTGAAGCAACTCCCCTGCAGGTGGGGAGCCGGGGGCTCGAACCAGTATCCTTACACCAGTCCTTGAGCTTCGTGCCATATGCGCTTAACCCGCTATGCTACTGCCCAACTCCCAGGCCTTGAGTTTGATCCCTACCACCATATATGTTCTGACCAATCTTTCTCTCTCTTCCGTGAAATAAGTAAAATAAATATTTTAATGTGGCAAGATGGGTTGGAAAATTATTAGTTGCTATAGTGAAGGAACCAAAATTAAAACAAGAGATCCCCTAGGTTATGATGACAAAGCATAAATTCATACAAACTTTCAGACACAGGTGAAAATAGACATATTTTAGGGGGGAAATATTCCTGGTCACAGAAAATAAGAAGTAAATTGCAATTCAAAAAAAAAGACTTAGCATTTAGAGTATAGGATTTGTATGTCTGAGGCCCCAGAAATCCCAAATTCAATCCTTTGCACCATTATAGGCCAGAATTGAATAATGCACTCTCTCTCCTCTTTCTCTTTCTCTCTCTCTCTCTCCCTCTCTCTCTCTCTCTTTCTCTCTCACTCTCACACACACATTATTATATATATAATAATTATTATATATATAATCTTATTTAATGTGAAAGTAGTGAGCAGGAATGTGGAGGGTGGTGCTAAGAAGAAAGCAAAAGTGGTACTTCTGGATTATACAGTAGTTCTATTTTTAGGCTTCTGAAGAAGCTCACATTGTTTTTCCATAATGACTGCATCAGTGCAAATTCGCAACAGCAGTGTAAAAGAGGTCCCTTGTCGTCACATCCTCACCAGCAATCACATCTCTTATCTTTATTTGTTTATGTCTGCATTCATTTTTTATAGATATAGAGAGAAACTGAGAGGGAAGAGGGAGATAGAGGGAGAGACCTGTAGCCCTGCTTTACCACTCATGAAGGAAGCTTCCCTCTTGCAAGTGAGGACCAGGGAATTGAACCCGCATCCTTGCACATGATAACATGTGCACTCAAGCAGGTACAACACCGCCTAGCCCCACTCTCGTTTTCTTGATAACAGCCATTCTACAGTTGTGAAGTGATATTTCCTTGCAGCTTTGATTACATTTCTCTGATGATCAGTGATAATAAATATCTTTTCATGTGTCTGTTGGGGTTATATATCTTTGCTGAAAAAATATTCAGTTCCTCTACCAATTTTAAATTTTATTGTGGCTTTACTTATTTATTTTGCTACAGTGTTAATGAATAAAGAAGGTATGATACATAGACAGTTAGATATAAGTTTATGTATATTAGTGAAGATTCTTTAGCTATGGGAAAGAACAACTGCTAACTGCAACAACATGGATGGACTTTGACACTAAAAGCCAAGCAGAGAAAGAAATACAGTATGATATTACTTATATGTGGAATCTAAAAAACAAAAAATTCATAGAAGTGACAACTAGAACAATGGTTACCCAGGAATAGAGGAGTGGGGGAGGCAAACAAAAGGGAAGATGTTGGTCTGAGAATACAAACTTCCAGTCATAAGATGAGTAAATCTGGGAGATTCTTAAAGCATAGTAATGATAGTAATATCACATTGTACATTTGACAACTGCTAAAAAAAAGTTGATCTTAAGTGTTCTTACCACACACAAAATAGAAGGAGGAGGAGGAGAATTAGAAGGAAGAGAAGAAGGAGGAGGAGGAGAAGGAGGGGAAGGAGGAGGAAGAGGAGAAGAAAAAGAGTGGTATCACTATTTGCTAACACCAAGGTGGTCAGCATTTTGCAATACATAGTCTACTGAGCCAGTACATTGCACACCTTAATCTTACACAATGTTATATGTCAATTACATCCTCGATAAAACTAAGATGAAATAAACAGTAGATTATACTTTAGCTTATAATGTGAAATGCCGCCCAAGAAAGAACACACTGACTTACTACTATGTAGCAGAACAGAAAAATGGGGCTGGAGAGACAGCATAATGGTCATGCAAAAGAGACTTTTGTTCCTGAAGCTCTGAGGTTCCAAGTTCAGTCCCTAGCACCACCATACACCAGAACCGAGAGGTGCTCTGGTCTTTCTCTCCGTCCTTCTCTGTATACCTCACTCTCATTAAAATAAGATAAATATTGTTATTGGGGGGATTAATGGCTAACAGTAAATACAGTTGTTGATACATGTGTAAAATTTCTCAGTTTTCTGCAAAACACTCTCAACCCCCAGTCTAAGTCCTCCTCAACCATTGTGCACAAGGACCTGAAAGCCCACTCCACCATGCCCTCAGAGTCCTTTACTTTGGTGCAATACCAAACCCAGTCCAAGTTCTACTCTGTGTTTACCCTTTCTGTTCTTATTTCTCAACTTCTGTCTGTGAGTGAGATCATCCCATATTCATCCTTTTGTTTCTGGCTTACCTCACTTAAAGTTCCATCCAAGATGAGTTGAAGAAGGTGAATTCATCATTCTTAATAGCTGAATATTATATATACCACAACTCTCTCAGCCAGTCATCTGTTTTTGGACACCTAAGTTGCTAAGAAAAGCAGACATCTTATTCATAGATCGACATGCTTATGTTAGGGCAGGTGAAATAGCTCACATGGAATGTGCTGCTTTGCCATGTGCCTAACCAACGGCTTTGAAGGAAGTTTCAGTGCTATTCTCTCTCTCTCTCTGCATATATACATATAGAGAGAGAGATTTATACATTTACCTCTCTACCTTTCCCTCTCTCCCTCTCTCATTTCCTCCTCCTCTTATCCACCCCCCTTTTCTCCTTCTCCAGTCCTCTACCATTCTGCCTCAATTTAAAAGAAGGAAAAAAAAAAATCACAACAGATCCAGTAGACAGAAATCAGCCTGAATTCATTCTCAAGTCCTGGATTCTGATTAAGTTAATCCAACAGGAAGCTAAGAGAGAAACAAGCAAAGTATAAAGTCCAGTATGAAAGGGTAAGGTATATAAAAGCATAAAATGTAAATCTAGAGATTCAGATGGAAAATATCAAAAAACCCACAAGCTGATATGTAACCCTAGAGGGGATTTCAGTGTCTGTAATGTTATTTTCCATGTAATATGTATGTAATCTTGTATGTAATTCTGCTAGGTCAAATTTTATCTCTATGTCATTGGAAACAGAATAGAAAATAATGATGTTGGGCAAGGGTAGATAGCATAATGGTTATGCAAAGAGACTCCCATGTCTGAAGCTCCAAAGTCCCAGGTTCAATCCTCCTCACCACCATAAGCCAGAGCTGAGCAGTGCTCTGGTAAAAAAAAAAAGAAGTGATGTTAATGATGTTAATGATTATAGCAAGAAGAAGAAGAATAGCAATAATTATAATAGAGAGATAAAGGAGAGAGAAAAATAAATAACAACATAACACATATTACTGAAGGTTAAGAAGATACCTGTGCATTTAACAACTATTTGTTGAACACCTGCTAACTGTTAAACCGCTGAGCAAACTGCTGACAATAAGGAAAGAAGACATCATTTGTCCCTAGGAGTTTCCTGTTTAATGGAGAAATCAGATCTGTGAATCAGTGTTCACAGTGAGGCATTAGCTGGTATATGGATAAACAAATTTAATTCAACTATCATCCATGCTTGTTTTGTTTGTAAGAGTGATAATTATTATAGTATCATTATTAAACTTTACTATGTATTAGGCACTTTGTTGAACTACTTAAGCCAGACCTACTTCGTATGAACACAAAAGGATTAACTTCAATCATTCCCTATTATCTGCACTTTACAGATGAGAAAATTGGCACTTGGGAAATTTAAGTCACTTGCTCAGTCTTTTGGCTAGTGAGAAGTGGAACTGTGATTAAAATCCAAGTATTCTGATTCCAGAGACACAGACTCATAATCACTACAAGGGTTGAGACCACAGTGGTGCTCTTTTGAAAACTGCATATAATCTGCACCCTTTCAAACTCTTAAGAGCCTTTCTTGGTCTATCAATTTACCACATCCCCTGTTATCCCTCTCACTATCTATGACTCAATTTACTAATTGAATCACATATTACATTAGCTCAGTACTACACTAATTAGTACCATTTTGTTTACTAGATGATGACAGGGTGGAGTGGAGTTTCCTTTCCTTGATGCCCATTATTAAAATGATTATTCCCCAGGGGTTAGTGTGGAAAATAGGAATGAGTTACACTGCAGCACATGTGCATACCTGTGGCCTTCAGCAAGGAGGATGGACCTACCCCAAATTATTCCATCTGGCAGAGTCATTACCTACTGTAGCTCACACATGAATGGCAGCGATTTGCATGCAAATAGAAACCTACGTGCTTTCTTGGAGCTAAGAGCTGTTTTTTAACATTTCACAATGGAATTAGTCAGTGGACAGGATGCTGAGACTTTTGTGAATGTGCCAGCTAAAACCCCTCTAAATACCAAGCTCTGTGTTTCACAGCAAGATTGTTTATTGAACCAGTTTATGGAAGCTCCAAAGACTCCTCAGCTGAAAAACTGCCAGCTCCAAGCTCTGATTTTGACATTGATGTTGTCAGTTGAGATTAAGCATTGGTCTTAATGAATGCTGGCAGATATCTTCTGAGGTATGATCACTCATGTTCCTGTGGCTAAGTAGCAGTGATCTGGACAGAAGTGAAACTAAAGTCTTAAGAGTAATGAGTTGCCTTTTTCTCCCTGCTACCCCTTCATTGGTTCCCCATTTCCTATAAGGTAAAGGTGACGTTCCTCAAATAATCTTTGTAGAGTTTTAAAATCTGTCATAATTATTATTCTGTCTTGATGCCTTCCCACTCTTTTATATTCCAGCAATTCAAAAGTATTTCTATTTGCCAACAGAAGCGCCATACAATTTGCCAATATTGCCATCAATTCAATTTTTTACAAGCTTTGCTTTGTTCCCATTGTCTGAAATGACTAATTTCACTATTACTAGATGTGAAACTTCAAAACCCTAGACAGTGATCCTTTGAATCCCATTCAGACTGTTCTGAGAGCCCTTCAATGACTGTCCCAAATAAGGTAATTTTGCCATCATCTATATCTTTACTCTTAATATATGAAACAAGATATATAAGCACACAAAAATAACACAGTAATGACAATAATAATAAGTGTCTTC
Source organism: Erinaceus europaeus (assembly GCF_950295315.1). Taxonomy (NCBI): domain Eukaryota; kingdom Metazoa; phylum Chordata; class Mammalia; order Eulipotyphla; family Erinaceidae; genus Erinaceus; species Erinaceus europaeus. The sequence goes on from NC_080163.1 coordinate 150,525,147, forward strand.
TTGACACTAAACACTCATAACTTCCTCATACTTATATTTTTATACTCATATCTCAACATATAATTTTTGACACACACCTTCTCCACCCTCACCTGTTGAATTCAACTGAACTCCTTTGCCCAAGTTTATGATAAAGGAGGCACTTGGGAGTTTCAAATAGACTACATACAACATTATGTCAGTTACACAGGAATCAGTACTAAATTTATGTTTGCTTACTTCTAATCATAAAAGTGAATATAATTATAAAAATTACTCATAAATACAAAAAAATAAAATATTGTGAAAAAGGCAAAAAAATTAAATCTCTCTAAACAGAAAAAAAAATTTTTTCAACACTATGAGCCAATGCATATATATACATCTGAGTGTGAGTGTGTGTGTGTTCACATATATTTAGAAATAGAGAGTAGAATTTAGCTACTATGCTTTTTTTAAAAAAGAAATTTAGTTTAAATATTAGGAGTAAGTTGGCCTTTGTGGGCAAGAGTGGCACAATAGAAGAATAAGTATTCCCTCCTGATGCAGTAAGAAAGCGAAGCTTGCTGGGATTCATTTAACACAGTCAATCTATTATCTCCCAATTATGGAAGTGGAGAAATGAGATATTTAATCAGGACATATTTTAGAAAGTTGTAACATATTTGCGTATTTCCCTAAGGCCTGTAATGAAGAGCTCTTAATATTTCATTTTCATTATTACCAGAAGAGAAGAATTACAATAAAAATTCTCCTTGTGGTCTTAGCCCCAGAACAAAAAAAAAAAAAAAAAAGGAGGAGGAAAGAAAAAAGAAGAATTTTAGCATCTCTAGGTCATTCAAGCAATGACCCTCACAGTCAAACTACTACTCAAAAGCAAGAGTTCTAAATCTACTTCCCAATCCATTTCCAGTCCATCATTGTCTACATTCCTTGACCGTAAGTCACAGAAGGACGTTTTATATTTAGAAATTTGTTTGAAAAGTCATGGGAAATAATCAGTCTTAAACACAGATACCTTCCACTGAATACCAAATTCCTCCACAGGTTCATGAGCAAGAACCACATTCTCTCTGCCATGTGAAACTTGGCACAGCCTGAAGGGAAGGGGGAACAAATGAGCAAACAGAGCATAGTCCTGGGAAGATCAGAAAAAGGCTGAGGCAGATCATCTATAAAATATTTTCAAGCGAAAAAGTTGTCTGATCTAATGAATGCCAAACAATAATATTATCTGCTGAACCAGAGACAAAAATCTTTGAATCAATGAGTATCTTTTCTAGCATCAAAATGCTGATTCTGACTCGATTACTACTTCAGCTGCCAAATCCTCACAGTTTCTAAGAACTTAGATTTACATTTAGACATAGATTATAGCTGTGATTCCTATTTCGAAGCAGATCAAGATCACATAGCTGAGAATTGTGAATAATTGTAAACTGTATAGACAAATGATTCCTCTCTGAACAAAAACACAAATTTGGCCCTCTTTCCTGTATTTCTCAATGCATTGTTTTCACATTCTAGATTGAGTGCTAATCAGGCCAAGAAAAGAAGCTTCAATTTATATGGCAAGGGAAAGGGAATGCAACTCCCAGTGATGTCTGAGTCTAACCAGACAGTGATGCCTGCTTCCTACACCCACTGTGGTCTGTGGTGTTGTGCCTGATAAGGACAAGTGACAAAAGGCAGGTGGCATGATCACTGTGGTGAAAAATGAGAAATAAAAGAACAAGGTCCCAGCAGACCCTGGCATAGTGGTCCTAGATAGGTAAATTTCAACCATTCCTAAACATTTATGAAATGAAACAGATTCAATTCACTAGGTGCTTTCAATCTGCTTTTTCTTTTCTTGTCTGTATACCATAAAAGAGTGATAGTCTGGTTTTGGTAGAACTGATATAATTATCCACATCCTGCTATCTATTATGAAACTGAGAAGAAACAACAGAGACAAAAGCACAGAAAGCAGAAATATTTGGAGAAGTGAACTGGTATAACGGGAGAGAAATAAAACCATGCTTAGTTTCTAAAAAGAGAAGTCTTCTAAAGGTCAGCTAATAGTGTATGGAAGGAAAAACGACAGCAATTGCTAAATAAGCACACTGATCCGTTAAAAAACAAAAACAAAAAAAAACACCAATCTAGCATATAGCAAAGTGTTTTTCACAGCCAAGAGAATGAGAACTTCAGAAGCTGAACTGAGGAGGGGTTACGGATGAATAAACATCCCCACAAATATATCTAAGACATATCTCTCTCTCTCTCTCTCTGTATCTCTCTGTCTCTCTCTGACTCTCTCTCTCATGCATGTTTCCTTCCCACCTCTCTCTCTCAGTGTGTCTCTCTTCATCTGTCTTTTTCTACCCTTTCCCATAAGAATTCTGATTCATCACTGTCTTATTTCCTTGAATCCTAAAATAAAAATTCTGATTCCTTTTTCCTCGAGTGGCAGAGTAGGCTAACCAAGCCTCCCTTTGCAAAGTGAGGCAGACCCTAGCATTGCTGCTCTATGAGTTTATGATGATATTCTTGATGGAAGAGACAAGTTATGGTGGAGAGAGGGCTCTATTAGAGGTCTAAGCCCATCATATCTGTGTGGGAATCTGAGAATTCCCTGACTAGGACCCCAGATCATGAGGTGGCCTCGTATTGACCAAAAAGGCCATCATTAAGTAAGCCAGTCACTTTCCTTTTTCCAGTTTTTGCAGTCTTTTCTTTATCTAAGGATAATAGATTTTCTTCCAGTTGTAAGAGAGTTGAGTGTCCTTTGTTGTATCCAATTCAGTGTTAGATGTGTGGCGTCTGGCCTCAAGTTAGGGAGGAAATAAACCTAGGATTTTAGTGGGGTCTAAGTTTAGTGTGGTCTAAGTTTTACTACATTTACTTGTTTGATGATTTTAATAAGCATTGTCATAGGGACAATAATTGTCCTTTAGTTGATATATATATATATATATATATATCCAGTATATGTCTTGGCCAATTGTATACACTGTTTCTTCTAAAGATTATCAAGTGGGGAGTCGGGCAGTAGCGCAGTGCACGTGGCATGAACCACAAAGACTGATGTAAGGGTCCCGGTTCGAGCCTCCAGCTCCCCACCTGCAGAAGAGTCGCTTCACAGGTGGTGAAGCAGGTCTGCAGATGTCTATCTTTCTCTCCCCCTCTCTGTCTTCCCCTCCTCTCTCCATTTCTTTCTGTCCTGTCTAACAATGACAACAGAATAACAACAACAATAACTACAGCAATAATAAAAAGGGCAACAAAAGGGAAAATAAAAATAAATAAATATAAAAATAAAGATTATCATGGATTGACAATAATGCTAGTGCTATCAGAAGAAACTGGGTGATATATCTTACTTTCTTTTGTGTAGTTATTTGAACAGATAGAGTGACTGAGGAAAGCCCTATTCTCAACTTTGACACCATCTTCCAAGACAATCATTTTAGTCCACCTGCATGTTAGCTATCAATCTCAAGCAAAAATTACTAAAGTCATGGGCCCCTCGGGAAATACCTAAAATAGAATTTCTAGCTTCTTTCCACCTTAAGATCACCATCCTCAACTGCTCTATTCCTACTTTTTGGTTCACGCTTATTAAACATTTTTCCCTGCTTTGTATCTTTATATACTGCCTTTCAATACCAAGTTACAGATGCTAGGCTGCACTCATTTCAGGACCAGTCTTCCTTGAGTGGCAGAGAAAGATGACCCTGACTCCCTTCAGAGAGAGGGGCAGGCCCTACCATTGCTGCTCTACAATGAGGGCAAATTCCTGGAGAGGCCCACAGGAAGGATTACGCTGATGTTCCTGATGGAAATGACCAGTACTGGTGGAAAAGGGATCTATTAGAGGCCTAGGCCCATCAAATCTATGTGGGAATCTAAGAAGTCCCTGACTAGAGCTCAAGATGATCCATCTTCCTTTCTAACCTCTTAACCTCTTCTTTTTTATTGTTTTTTTTCCTCAAGGTTGATCACTGGGACTCTATGCCGGCACTATGAATCCACTGTTCCTGGCAGCCATTTTTTCCATTTTATTGGATAGAACAGAGAGAAGTTGAGAGAGGAGGGAGAGAGAGAAAGAGAGAGAGAAAGATAGACACCTGAAGACCTGCTTCAACACTTGTGAAGCTTCTCCCTGCAGGTGGGGGGCTTAAACCCCATCCCTGCAAGGGCCCTTGTACTTACTACTATGTGTGCTTAACCAGGTACACCACACCCCAGCCCTCCTTCTTTCTAACTTCTTATCCCTTTGCCTTTAGCTACACAAGTCAGTTGTATGAGAACATGCTGAAGTCAAAACTATATTGCTTAATGCTATAAACTTACACCAGAAAAACAGTCTGTACTATGATCTAAGACGTGGTACAATAGATAAAGTGTTAGACTCGGGACTGGGGAGATAGCATAATGGTTATGCAAAAAGACTTTCATGCCTGAGGCTCTGAGGTCCCAGGTTCCATCTCAAGCCCCACAATAAGCCAGATCTGAACAGTGCTCTGGTCTTTTTCTCTGTATCTCTCTCTCATTAAAAATAAAAGAAAATATCTTTAATTTTTAAAAAAGTGTTGGATTCTAGGCATGAGGTCCCAGGTTCACACCGGGCATTGTATATACCAGAGTAGTACTCTGGTTTACTCTTCTCCTATCCTCTCTTTTTTAAAAATAGCCTGTAAAGTTAAAACTACTATTTAACTGGGCTTCAAAAAAGGATAAATACTTCTTTATTTTATTTTATTTTTTTATATTTATTTATTTTCCCTTGTGTTGCCCTTGTTGTTTGTTTTTATTGTTGTTGTAGTTATTATTATTGTTGTTATTGATATCATTAGATAGCACAGAGAGAAATGGAGAGAGGAAAGGAAGACAGAGAGAGGGAGAGGAAAAATAGACACCTGCAGACCTACTTCACCACTTGTGAATCAACTCCCCTACAGGTGGGGAGCCAGGGCTTGAACCGGGAAACTTACGCCAGTCCTTGCGCTTCGCGCCACATGAGCTTAACCACTGCACTAGCCCCCCAAATCCCCAGAAGTACTTCTTATGAATATTCCATATTATATCTTACAAATGCTGACATAACCTCTGTCAGATTAAGTTATACCTCAAGATCAAAATTTTTAAAAGCACCAATATATTTAGTACACTCATACTTTTACCATGAGCAAGAACCAGGGCTCAAGCCCCCAGGTCCTCAGCTACAAGAGGAAGCTTTAAGAGTGATAAAGCAGTACTACAGGTGTTTCTCCCCATCTCTCTCTCCCTATTTCTCTCTGTTCCTATTAAAAACAAGAAAAAGCATTCCTAGTGGCCACTGTACAGGCACTGAATCCCTAGCAATAAGCCCGGTGGGGGTAAAACTCTCTATTTAGTAACACCTTTCTGATTGCTCACAGAAAAATGTAAGCCAGTCACAGCTGTAAAAGTGACTTTGTACTCCTGTCTTACCCACATGGGTTTAAAGCTCTGGTTTTCTACTGATTTGGGGCCATGTTACATTACACCTGTAAAGCAGAGGGGAAAAAAAGAAAAGAATTTACCTTCTGAAATTGTTACTGTGTGAAACAAATAAAGAAAATTCTACATTTTAAAATGCTGGCAAATGTCTCCTCTGCCTTGATAGGAGTGCCTCAGAGACTGCTGAAGTCAGTAAGAAAATGGCTCTCATTGGGAATTGTGTGGGAATATATCCCTCTTATCCTATAGTCTTGTCAATATTTCTGTTTTATAAATAAAAATTAAAAAAGAGTTTTGGAACATTTGGCAAATTCAAAACTACATAGGAAGCACTGTCACATGAAAAAAGTGCTTACTCTCTCAGCATATGACTGGACATTAAAATGAGTGATTCTAATTACAAAAAAAAAAAAAAAATGGGTTCTTATCATCTGGGAAGAATTCTGTAGCAAACAAAGGAGACTTCCAGAAAAAAAATCAACCATCCAGGTCTAGCCCTGACAGGTTCACAAGTTTCTAAAAGAAGCATTAGATAAATATCTGCTCCCTCACATCTACAAAGGTATGTTTGGGATAAGAGATTCAAGTAGAATATGTACCTGGGGGTGGGGGCTGGAAGCTGGCCCACCTATTACAATGCACACATTACCAGATATGAGGACCTGGGTCAAATCCTTAGTTCCCACCTTTGTGGAGAGGGGAATTTTCATGAGTGATGCATTGCCAGTATAGCCTGAGGGTGCTTCTTCCCCAGCAAGTGCTCTCTAGGTTAGAGAGAACTCAACTGGAGCCAACCTAGGCTGCTGCGTGGGAGAGGGATCAGGAAGGCTAGCTGGGCTAGCATAGCAGGAGAGAGACTCTGGGACTCTCCGAGCCAGAAGGCAATCCCAAGTGTGTCCAACCAGAAGAGCAGCTGTATATATATATTCACCAAGTAGGGTGGAAACCGGATGTGATGTAGAGAGGGTGGAGCAAAAAGAGATCGGTGAAAATCAGGGTGTGACAAGGGGAGGGGGCGGAGCAAAAAGACAGTTTGAACCAGTGGGATTAAACCAGTGCCCTGCAGGCAGGGCGGTTCTTAGGTAACAGGTTATGTAAATACACCGCAGGGTTAAATAGAGGGAAGCTGGCGTACTGCCCAATAATGCATCAGTGCTTTAGTTGTCTCCCTCTCAGTTTCTCTCAGTATATTGTCAGGAAAGGAAGGAAGGAAGGAAAGAAGGAAGGAGGGAAGGGAGGGGTTGCCAGGCTTCTGTAGTCCTTGTGCAGGCACCAAGTTCCAAAGATAGATAACCTCAGAGGCAGAAAAAAATATGATGTACCTGTAATTGTAGTGGAAGCTCCCAGTATTGTAGAGCTTGTTCGGGGCCAGGCAGTGGCATACCCAGTTAAGTGCACATAGCACTATTCACAAGGACCCACAAAAGGATCTGAGTTTGAGCACCTGATCGCCACCTGCAGGGGGGACACTTTCACTAGCAGTGAAACAAATCTGCAGGAATCTGTCTTTCTCTCTCCCTCTCTGTCTTCTTCTCCCCTCTCAATTTCTCTCTGTCCTATCAAATAAAAACAAATGGTAAAAAAGAGAAAGAGAGAGAGAGAGAGGAAGGGAGGGAGAGCAAGAGAGAGAGAGAGAGATTATTCTATACAGGACATTTTTTTGTTTATCCTGAGTTTAACAAAGTCCTTTCCAGATCTTACATGAAAAGAATGAAGCAACTGAATTTTGAATGTGTTATCACTAGTGGAAATTTCTTGTGTAAACTATATTATTGTATTAAAAAATTGTGACCTCTCTCTATCTCTGTCTCTCTTTTTTGATCTAAAAAAGCCAAAGCAAACTGGTAAAGCTCCAGTGACAAAAAATTACTGGAAAGCTGGGCGTTGGTACATCCAGTTGAGCACAAACATTAGCATGCACAAAAAACTGGGTTCAATCCCCTGTTCCCCACCTGCAGGGGTAAGATTCAAGAGCTACTTATTAGCTAGAGACAGAGAAATTGAGTAGGAAAGGGGAGACAGAGAGAGAGATAAAAAAAAAAAAAAACCACAAAACTGTTTCAACACTCATGAAGCTTTTCTTCTATGAGTGGGGACCAGGGGCTTGGACCTGGGTAATATGTGCACTCGACCAAGTTCACCACAGCCCAGCCTGTGTCAAGTCTGGGTACACTGAGATACCACAGCACTGGGGGGGGAGTTTTATTGCTGTGGTATCTTTCTCTCTCTCTCTCTCTCTCTATCTATCTGAAAGAAAAAAAAAAGCCCAGGAGCAATGAAACTGCACATGCATGAGACTCTGGTCCTGAAGAAAAAAAAAATTCAAATAACCTTTGATCCCTCTGTTTTCACAAACACAAACACAGGTAACTCTACCTAAATTAACTCTATAAAACTAAGGGACTGCTTTAAAGTCAGGAATAGTGCTTCTACTTTATCAGTTAATTTAGCCTGTTAGAACCCAAATTAAATAGATCCCCTCTTTCTTTCATTGAAGAAAAAATAATAATAAGCATTCCTGTTTTGTTTTGTTTTGTTTTGTTTTGTTTTTTGCCTGCAGGGTTATTGCTGGGGCTCGGTGCCTGCACTGCAAATCCACTGCTCCTGGAAGCCAATTTTCCCATTTTGTTGCCCTTGTTGTTGTTGTTATTGTTGCCATTGGTGGTGTTGTTGTTGGATTGGACAGGGAGAAATCAAGAGGGGCGAAGACAGACAGATACCTGCAGACCTGCTTCACCGCTTGTGAAACAACCCCCCTGCAGGTGAGGAGCTGGGGGCTCAAACCGGAATTCTTACACAGGTCCTTAGGCTTTACACCATGTGCGCTTAACCCACTGTGCTACTGCCCAACCCCTAATAATAAGTATTCTTTCTGTATATGTAACTTACCTACATAAACCAAAACCTCCTAGAGCACTGGGCAGTCAGCAAGAGAAAATGTTGGGGAGCCAGGTGGTGGCACACCTGACTGAACACATGTTACTGTGCACAACAGCCCAGGTTCAAGCCCCTTGTCCCCACAGGCAGGGGGGACACAAGGGGGGAAGCTTCCCAAGAGGTGAAGCAGTGCTGCAGGTGTCTCTCACTCTCTCTCTCTATCTCCTCATTCCTTCTTAATTCCTCTCTGTCTCTATCCTAAATAAATAAATATTTTTTTAAAAAAATATGATGCAGCTCTCAGGCCTAAATTCTTCAGTTTGGCTCTGAATAACCTCTTTAACAAAGCCAGCTTTTACGAAACTTTGAACTCACTTCACAGCAAATAAGGTGTTGACCGAAACAGTCACTAAGAAGCATTTGTGTTGGTTCCCAGAACATGAAAATAACAGCTGCCAGTTATGAAGGGTTTTCTCTGGCATCATATATTATTAAATAAGGAGTTCCTTTAGTCAAAGAGTCTGTCTTGATCTATGAATCTCCACCCATCTAGCAGATGGTTTGGCATGTAGAAGGATCTCAACACATATCTGCTGAATACATGAATGAGTAGGTGTAAGCAGGATGTCTGATGAGTAGCATTCACTACTACAAATAAATAACAGCCCAGATTCTTGGCAGATTCCAGATGATGAACTGTTGAGGCTGGTTCACAGAACCACAGGTTCAGACCCAGCTCCATGAGCCTGCTGAGTCATTTCTACACACTGACTGTATCTCGGGCAGCTCTGCATCCCAATCACTGGCTTAATCACCTCTGCTGGCTTCTTTCCTGCTTCTTGGGGAGTGACAAGTTTCTGCTGTTGAAAGAACAACTGCCTGTGATCCCATCCTTTCCATTTGGGCAGTCTCCTATTATCACCGATTCTCCCCCTGTTCTAACAAGTGGCTCCTGCTTCATCACAAAGCAGTCTGTGCTCACAAGTCCCTTTATCCTCATGTGGAGGGGAACAGAGCAGAGAGTCCCTCCCTGCCCACATTGTACTGACAGTGAAAGAGACACAATCATCAGGCAGGAAAGGAAAGATGGCTTTTGAATCAGAACAAATGCATTCCAGCTCAATTTTATGCTTCATTTAATTAGGAATCAGTTGGCTCTGGCCACCATGACTGAGTTCCACTTTTCATTAAAAAGAGAACTACTTCTCTTTCTCTCTCTCTTCATTTAAATGACAAGTGGAGAGTGAAGAGGAAGAATTGAATGGAGTTTAAAATAAAACAAGAAGCACCCTGCAGAAGAGAGCCAAAGAGAACAAAAACTAATACAATGTTGAAATTAATGACAATCCCCCGCCCCCACCCCAAATGCGTTGAGCAGCTACTATGTCTTTGAAACTATGCTAGGATAGCATAGTTTGAAAAACACTTATTCCTGCACTCAAGGACTATTGGGAAATAAGGTCATATGATGATTATTTTAACTAAGTTATATTATTTAACTTAAGAGAAAGACCTAGACATGGTATGAGCTTTGAGGTATATGAAAGGATACAGAAGTGGCTTTCTCCAAACTCTTTACAATTGTCTGCCAACTCTACATTATATAGCACCTACCTGACCATTTGTAACATAATTGTAAATGAGAATTATATATGGTACATGAAACCACGTTAAAAACTATCAATACTTCTGGGAAGCAATAACACATGTGTTTAAGTTCATCATCTATCATTAATCCTGCTCTATCTGCCCTGAGACAAAGCTAGATCCATGTTTCTTCATTTCCCAGTCACAAATACATATTTGAAACTCACCCCTACAAATTGCCACAGCCTTTAATAACATATAAGGACACAGGAAATCAAAAGTAGGATACACAACTTGATAGAATCAGAATTTGACGTTGATCATCTTTCACACACCCTCAGGAAATGTAACTTCAGTTGTCATATGAGGACTTTCCAGCCACAATGCATTATTGTCAAGATTTGTGACCTTTACCTCATCCTTTTAAATTCACACTTGCCATTTGTCATACCCAGTGACTCAGAACCAACTCCAAGTCCGTACAGTCCATCTACTTGGAGACTTGAATGTCTCTGTATCTAAGCCAGCTCTCTCCTTCTCTTTCTCTTTCTCTTACTCCTTCTAAATTAACAAGTCAATTTCAAAAAGCTTTAGTTTACTTATAACCCAGGGTTGTAAACATGCATTTAATAGTCATTATTCTTAAGAGCTGCAAATTAATGAAAATTCAACTTTAACAGGCTTAAAGAAAACAGAAAATTATTACATTGTATTACTAAAAAAGCTTGTATTATAGTCAAGTTTAGAGCCCCCCATTTCTCTCCCCCCCCCCAATGTCCATCCTGCCACAGATATTTTATCTCTACCCTTCTACCTCCCTTTCTTTTTCTAGTGTCTTGGCTCAACTTTCCTGTGCGTGTTTCATGTCAAAGATGGATGACCTCTGGAAGCTCTAGTCTTTCACCTTTATAAGACCCGTACAAAAGAGCAAAACAACTAACTGCCTTTCAATATTCCCAGTAAACATTCAAATGCCAGCTCTGATTGGATTGACTGAGGCATAAGACTGTCCCTGAAAAAAACAAGCTGTAAACTCTAGGAACCTGATCAAGTCATAAGACTGATCAGGCTAAATTCATCTATCCCTCGAATTTAGGGTAAGTCAATTTGTTATCTAAGAAAGGGGGTGTACTTCCCATAGGAGCCTCTGGAAACTGTTACTGGTAAAAGAATATATGAATGTAGAGAAAGGGAAAAGAAAAGAACAGAATTTTCTCCTTAATTCCCACCTTTGAACACAGAGTCAGTTTTCAAATATTTCAGAGGGGGAACATAAAAGAAAACCCTCTAAACCAATTGTTAGGTGTATAAGACTTGGCTTGTTTCCTTTTAGTTCATAATCCTGGAAGAAAGAATTGATAGAAAGTGAGGGTGAGAAAACAAGTTACAGGGAGAAGGATATTTGTTCTCGGTCTTTTCATGTGAGCAGAAAAAACAGACATTAATAGAGGCAATATGTGACAGATCAGACCACAATTAATTATTGGTATGACTATGGGACTGTGTGGTGGAGGCCTCTAGTTTGTTTTCATTTAGGATATCACACTGATGCCAATCTAGCCTATTTGCACAAAGAAATAAGTTGTATTTAAATAGTGCTAAACAGAGGATTACAACTAGGTTTGAAGTTTAGATTCTGCCTTTATTTTAGATGTGAGAAAAAATTATCACTCAGTGGTGCCTAAATTCTATCTCTTTACCTCTACAATCAATTACAAATGTCATGATATAAAGAAATATTTGCTATATTTTAATATCAGGGAAACATTTTGTGAAAGCATTTTTTTTTTGCAAGAGTGGGCTTTCTTATTGCCGTTAGGTTTGCTTTTCTCTTTCTTCACACCAATGGCCCACTAACTGAAGGCCACTGCATGTACATTATTTCAACCCTGTTTCTACTGTCTGGAATTTCATATATTTATGAAAACAATAAGTTTTACTCTTCCTAAAACACCAAATAGAGATTCTAGTAACAGTAATTTTAAAATATGATTAGCCTGATCATATAGAAAACTATAGAAAAGAATAACTATAGAATATTTATAACTACAGAAAAGAAACTTGATATGACATAGGAGTTGTATTAATAAGCAATTACTCTGTTTTGAATTCTCTGCTAAGTATTTTACCTGTATTATCACAATGAAGTCTTATAGCAAAACTATGATATTAACACTTTCTCTTATCCTTACACTGAAAATGAGGAAAAACTGAGACCAGAAAATTAATGCTTCAACTAATAGACAAAGCTGGTCAATATAGCATTCCCATCATGCATCTGTCCTCTACCCATTCCTCTGCCTACCGTGCTCTCTCCAGCATTTGCAGGTGATGCTATCTATTCCTGATACTTTCTGGGGAAAACTGTTTTTCAGGTGTCTTCAAAAATTATATGTGATGACCTATTCCTGCCAAGTAAATTTCTGCCATACTTTCAGCTCAGAAGTCATTTTCTCAGAGTTGGTTTCCCCAGACACAACTTCTTTCAATATTCCCATCTTTTTTTTCCAAATAACTGGTGGGGGGGGGGCTATTATCATTTACACTGCAGTTGTTGACAGGTGGGTAAAATTTCTCATTTCCTCATGATATGCGTCTGCAATACACTCTCACCTCCATCGTAGGTCCTTTTCTGCCATCATGTTCCTATCATTTTATAATGTACGGGAAGGAGGGTGTATTGCCAACTGTCACTGTCCCCCACTACACCTAAGGATCTGTTCAGTTTTTATTTAGAGTTGTGTCCTTAGCTTTTCACTCAGATTTATTCATCTATTCTATATGACTGAACAAGTGAGTGACTACCATCGCTACCCATGCAGCTGGCACCATCTTTGGGACTAATATCCTCTAAGCAGCTTCTCAAGATTTCCTCCACTACCCACTGTCATTCCTCAACCACTTTCAGATTTGAAAGACTACACGTCTATTCCAGATGCTATCTCCTCAACTGCCTATCATAGTAAAAAATAATAATAATAATGTTAAAGGTCAACCAGTTACAGAAAATAGATTTACACAAAGACTACCTAATAAACTATAGCATGTCTGTCTTATCTAACGGGTGCATTTGAGATTGAGAGCCAAATATTTGACAGAAGTTCTAAATATTCAAGAAGTCAGAAATATTGATGTTTAGTATCTTTTAAATATATATATATCTTAAGGGGCCGTGAGGTAGCACAGCAGGTTAAGTGCACATGGCGCTAAGCACAAAGACCCACTTAAGGATCCCCGTTTGAGCCCCTGGCTCCCCACCTGCAGGGGGGTCGCTTCACAAGTGGTGAAGCAGGTCTGCAGGTGTCTATCTTTCTCTCCCCTCCTCTGTCTTCCCCCTCTTCTCTCGATGTCTCTCTGTCCTGTTCAACAACAGCAGTTGCAACAAGGGCAACAAAATGGGAAAAATGGCCTTCCGAAGCCATGGATTCATAGTGCAGGCACTGAGCCCCAGCGATAACCCTGGAGGGAGGGGAAAAAAAAACATATATATGTATATACATATACACATATATTTTAATGTGTGGCTGAATGTGTAATACTGAATTTCTTGTTGAATGTGTAACAAAATGTTAATAAGAATAATAATATGTTTTTCAAAGAAATCTTGCAAATCAAGCAAAACATAACTACTGGGAACTTACTGTCTTTCAGGTTATCAAACTGGGGTCCCTATACACATTTTAACTGAAAGCCTTATCCCAGGCCACCTCAAGATGTGACATACCTCCCAACACCTTAATCCAATATAGTTTCAAAATAGTCCTTTCTCAGACCCCAGAGCCCCTAGTTTTCTAAAAAATCATGACTCCTCAGCCCACCCCTGATTCTCAAGACTACACCAAAAGGGACAGTTTGTAATGTCTGTTGTTACCCCACTCCATGGAGTTCTGATTGGAAAAACTTCCCCTAAAAAGCAAACACTTTAGGAAGTTCCTATTTCCTAGGCCTCAGAGGGGTCTCCATCAGCTGCCACCCACTTTTCAATCAACCTTATCTGTAATGTTTGCAGATTGCACAGACCACCCCTGTAGCCAACTACATTATCTGCAATCAGCAGCATAGTGAGGACTAAGGATAGGCACAGTGGAGAACAAGACCAAAGATAACCATTTTCAAATTAAAATCCTGGGGGGGAGGAGGGGGGAGGGAAAGCAAGATATGATGGGGCAGGTTTATTTATTTGCAACAATGAATCAAAGATAAAACAAAGGGGGAGGCTTTATGAAGGAGTTTGAAGTATGGCAAAATTGTTCTCATCCCCAATAACGTTGTCAAAACATAAATGATGATGCAAAGCAAATGCCTATCATGCAAACCCAAAGGAAGCTTATTTACACATTTGGGATGAGCAGCTTTGTCAATAATGGTTTAATTGGGGAAATCTGCCTAGTCATTTAAACAAGCAAACCTCAAAACAGATCTAAAAGTGGTGGAAGAAAATAAATTTAAGAATTTTTCCACTGTTTTACTATCCCCCTCCCTTCCCCTCCTGCCTCTCACTACTCTATTTTCATTTCCATTAGGAAAAACCACTTCTCAGCATTTCCCAGACTGCCCTTAACCTTTCTGACTTGCTCACTTGGAACCTATAAAAGACAAAGTGTTCTCTCAATGACTAGAGACAGAGTCTGGGCATTACCCTACACATGTAGACTGACCTTGGGGGCTGGGACAGTGGCCTCCTAAAAACACTGCAGAGGCTAATGGATTAAGGAGGTTATGTAAAATGTTTCACTCAATGTCCAGCAAACAAACATAATTTAACTAACACTAGTTTCTTACTCTGGCACTCAATAAGTAACTGGCAATTATTATCGGAAGAAAAAAATCACCTGTTCACCTCCATAATGAAAAACGCTATTACTATAGTAACAATTTTATTATATTATATATTTATGTTATATTTATATTATATGTTATTTTATTGTATTAATATAGTAACAATTTTTAGTTATGCATTAGTGGTTTGGTTGATATGGTTTCCTTGTTTATATTTTTATTTAGTCTTTCTAAGCTTTCCTGCAATGTGAAATGATTTTAAATTGTTTTAACTGAATGCTACTATCCTAAATATGTCACCCTAATCTTAAACTCACCTATCCCACCTAATAACCCATCTAATGAGCTTTTGTTTCTTAATTTTTTATTATTGATTTACAAAATAACAGGAGTAACTCCACACTATTCTCACCACCACCAGAGTTCTGTGTCCCCATTCCCTACACTAGAAACTGCAGTGGTTCTTTCTTTTTTTTTTTTTCCCTCCAGGGTTATTGCTGGGCTCGGTGCCTACACCATGAATCCACTGCTCCTGGAGGCCATTTTTCCCCCTTTTTGTTGCCCTAGTTGTTGCAGCCTCGTTGTGGTTATTATCGCCATTGTTGACGTTGCTTTGTTGTTGGATAGGACAGAGAGAAATGGAGAGAGGAGGGGAAGACAGAGAGAGAGGGGAGAGAAAGATAGACACCTGCAGACCTGCTTCACCGTCCGTGAAGCGACTCCCCTGCAGGTGGGGAGCTGGGGGCTCGAACCGGGATCCTTACGCCAGTCCCTGCGTGCGCTTAACCCACTGCGCCACCGCCCGACTCCCGCAGTGGTTCTTTCTAACAAGGTCACAGATATGGGCTATTATTTCTATAAATATATTGTTCTTTTCTTATCTTTCCAGTTTCCTGTACTTTTTTTTTTCTGTGATATCACATCACACCTGAGTATCAGTTTGAAGTAGAAGGAGAAAGTTTGGTTTCACCCAGAGTAAGGCATCACAATTATAGTCCATAGATTAAAATATGAGTCACTAGTCACACGCACAAAAAAAAATGTCACTAACCGCAGTCTAGATTTTATAGCATGGTACCCAGATTAAAGTGATCATGTAAGCAACCTCCAGATAGAACAGGACTGGAATAAAATTCCTGTCTATTTGAAAGTGCTGTTAACACACAAAACTGTGTCTGGTATTCAAACAAAACACAAGCAAGACCTTTCACCAAACCAAGGAGCAAAAACTACCTTTTCAAACTCTTGGTGTTGAAGAATGAGACACCTAAGAATATAAATATAGGAGACTTAAGTCACTCAATACCACCTGTCTCCTTTTAGCTTATTTTTGGCAGTCTAACAAAGGAATAGGAATTATGTTGACTTTTTTGCTTAGCATGAACTCTGCTACAGGATCAATGGCATATAATATGTATACCTGCTTTTCCAGCCACAAATCTGTGACACATTATCAAACTTTACAAAGTCATTCTCTCAGTACAACTGGAACACTTGTTTCTATCTTTTTTTTTCTGGGACAAGGGTATTCACTGTATCCTACTTGCATTGACTTTTTTGAATATTATATTAAAAACTGACATGGATTAGACAAATTCAGTGGTTAAATGGTTTCCCCCTTTCAAATTTCCTTTAGTATAATAATTTAATGAGAATGCATCACAGATTCATCACTAAACATGTGACCTTGCTTAATCAATGCTTAGCATTTTGTTCTGTAAAATACAGGTAACAATGAAACTCAAATTATAGGTTGTTATAAAAATTACAAAAATCCCTGAGATGTGTTTAGTGCAGTCCTTTGCACACACACACACACAAAAAAAAAAACACTCACATCTAAATGTTAACTATCTTTAGTAAAAGCATATCCAATTATAGAAACTGCAAAATGAAAAATATAAAGCCAGTATTGCACTTAGAATCTGGATAGACTTTAACTAAAAAGACATAAGTTATTCTCATTCTAACCTTGTTAGAGTTTTTTATGTAATTTAACTTTCATTAAAATTGAACTATAATATGTAAAGAGATTAATTTCTCTAAAAAAGTAAAAATGATCAGGATAGCATATAAGATCTCACAATGTGGAGTGTGAAAGCATATGCATCTATAGATTTAAGCAGGCACTAAACATTTAGTGAAATCTAGCTTTGTCCTAGAACTTCTCTAGATAATACAGATTCAAAGATGAACATGACTCTATCTCTTCTGTGAAAAACAGCTATCCTTGGGGCTGGGTGGTGGCGCACCTGGTTGAGTGCTCGTATTAAAATGTGCAAGGAACCCTTGGATAGGGCCCACTTTCCCGTATGCCTCTCCCAATCCATATCAAATAATATTGCATCTGCCGATCACAACCTAACCAATGCAACAATTGCCACCTCAACATGCTTCACTTCAGACTGTGTCCAGACACTTTACGTGTGGAATGACAACCCTTCAGCTTCATTACTCGGGTGAGACCTTTCCTTTCACAGTATTCTCTAATTCCATCCCAGGTGGTTCACTTTCTAACAAAGTCCCAAAACCTAGATATACACCAGTTTCTGTGAGAGAGAGCATATGTTCACACATATCCATAAACTACTGCAAAATATATACCTGAAAGCAGAAGTACACTAGAGTTTGCAGTGAGTACCCCCCTAACACTTCCTCTCCACTATTCCAAGCTTTGGGTCCATGATTGCTCAACAATTTGTTTGGCTTCATATGTTAACTCTCTTTTCAGTCACCAGGTTCCAGATGTCATCAGGATGCCGGCCAGGCTTCCCTGGACTGAAGACCCCACCAATGTGTCCTGGAGCTCCGCTTCACCAGAGACCCACCCTACTAGGGAAAGAAAGAGGCAGACTGGGAGTATGGACCGACCAGTCAATGCCCATGTTCAGCGGGGAAGCAGTTACAGAAGCCAGACCTTCTACCTTCTGCAACCCACAATGACCCTGGGTCCATGCTCCCAGAGGGATAGAGAATGGGAAAGCTATCAGGGGAGGGAGTGGGATATGGAGATTGGGTGGTGGGAATTGTGTGGAGTTGTACCCCTCCTACCCTATGGTTTTGTTAATTAATCCTTTCTTAAATAAAAATAAATAAATAAATAAAATAAAATGTGCAAGGACCCGGGTACGAGCCGCCGGTTCCCACCTGCAGAGAGAAAGCTTTGCAAGTGGTGAAGCAGTGCTGTGTCTCTCTGTCTCTGTCTCTCTCTCTCTATCACCCCTTCCCTCTTGATTTCTGACTGCTGCTATCCAATAAGTAAAGATAATTTTTTAAAAAGTATTTTAAAAGAAAAACAGCTATCCATGTAACTAGTAAGAGGGCAGAAAGATAGATCACAGGGTAGGGTAACTGTCTTTCCATGTGTAAAGTCCATGTAGAATGCCTGGACCCCAGAAGAAGTTCTAGTGCTGTGGGGTCTGTCCCTCTCTCCCTATAAGAATAGATATGTCAGCTAGAGCACTGAATTCACACAAACATGAGACCCTGGAGACATATACATACTGATATTTATGTTTTATGCATTATGTACAAGGTCACATAAGAAGACCTTAACAGGAATGACCAGCACAATTAAGGAGAGTTGAAGTTGGAGGCAGATTAGGCAAATCTTTGGACATAAAAAAGCATTTATGACTTACACTAGAATATGAAAATGAATAGGAGCTAACAAGCTAATTACAAAAGAAAAAGGATTCTGACATACAGCATATACAAAAGCAAGGCCTGTGGAAGAGCAGCGTGTCTGCAGGGATCCCAAAGTAGTTATATTACATTGTACCCAGGAGAAATGGTGAAAGTAAAGAGAGATATAGTAAAAAACAATGTTCATTAATAGTAGGCTGTAGTTATTTTTAAATGATCATAATGGAGTTATAAGCAGATTTGCATGAAATATTGTTACAGTAATACTAGACCACTTACCAAACTGTCTCTAAGACTTTGTGAGAAGTATGATAGTTGTTGTTGGGAGGAAAGGATCACAGAACTTCAGTGGTGACTTCAGTATGAAACTACACCCCTGTAATCTTAAAATCTTGTAATTAAATCACTAATAAAAATCAGACAAAAAGCTCAGATCACTTGTCCATTTTTACATATCTAGTTTCTCACAAAACTAAAACTTTAAACCGAGTCTGACAATTTCAATTATGCTACTCTGTCTTCTAGACCAGAGATTCAGAAAGATGAGTCCCAGAAATAACAGCTTAAGCATTACATGGGAAACTGTTAGCAATGTTCATTCTCAGGTCTCATTCCAGACCTACAGAATCAGAAACACTGGGTCCAGGAGAGAGAAGTGGGGGAGGGGTGTTAACTAGAACACCACGCAGCTCTGGCTATTGGTGATGCTGGGGATCAAACCTGGGACCTATGAAATTCAAATCCTGTGTGCTACTACTTCACTATCTGACCCTGAATTTTGAGATTTTATTTTTTTAATCCTTCCAGATAGTTTACTCTAAAATTTGAAAATCACTTCTCTTTCCAGGCTAGACTTCATAATCCTAAAGAGTTTTTTCATGGAGGAAATTAGAAGAAAAGAAATGGTTGCTTCTTTTTTACTTTTTTTTTTGTCAGAATCAGAGTAGACTTATTTTCATAATAAAATGTTTTATAACCAAGTATGAAAATATCTCTTTGGTTAAGTCCTTTTTTTTTATGGTCAATATCTAAAGGCCATAACATATTCGGGTATACACAGAAATCATTTACTCTCTGATAACTGGTAGGTACCACCTAAATGGAGACCCAAGGATAGATGTTTATGATACATTATAGAAGGAATCAAGAAGGAAATTTTCTCATAGAAAAGGATAGTGAAAAATCACCCTCTTTTCCCTAGAGTTTACTAAATTATACATTAGGGAATTTAAATAGCCCATTCCCGACATCACATACTTTTTTTAGGAGAATGTGAATAAAAGCCCTATTTTTCTAAGTATTTACTCACCTTCATGTTCATCTTAAGACTTAAATTCTCGCATTTCCTATATGTATAATAAAAGACAAAGAATATTAAAACAAATACTACTCTTTTGAGTGTATTTCTGCATAACACATAGAAAATGTTAATAGTCTGCTGAAAACAAAATTAGAGCCCATTTTGTATGACTGAATACATGGCATTTGAAGAAATGCAGTCTGAACACAATGGTGATAACATTGATTTTTCTGAAATTAAAACCATTCTGCATCCAATCAACCTGCCTCCCTGCTGCTGACACCAACCATTGAGGAGATGAAGAAAAATCTCATTTATGCCAGTATCTGACAAACTAACACAAGTTAATTTGTCAATTAAACTATCATTGTAATAGGGAATGTTACCAACTAACATTAGAAGGTTAAGAGAGGCAGGGTGTATAATTCATAAAGATAAATTCAAGTTCTTAAGAGGAATTCAGATGTAACTTAAATGAAGATGAACTAAATTAAAGGTAGGACCTGAGTGACCTCTAGTGTTATTGAGAAGGATATAAAGTAGGTATGCAAAAGAAAAATAAATGATGCATTTTAATTTGATGTAATCCCATTAGTTTATTTTTGTTTTAGTCTCCCTTGCAATTAGATTTGTATCACTGAAGATGCCTATGAAATTTAGAGAGAAAAGAGTGCCCAATATAAAAAAAAAGAAAGAAAAAAAGAATAGAAAGAGGAAGGTTGAGTCTACTGGTCTCAAATAACAAGTTTTTATTGATAAATAGGTGCAAGTGTTTGTTGTGCTTAGAATGAAAAATAAAGTTGTGTCAAATTTTTGACAACAAAAAAATGATGGGAACTAGAGTCCTAAAAATATGTTTTATAGACAATTATATATACATATATGCATAAGCATATCTATCTAAGTGAAATATCTATATATATATATGTGCATGCATGTCTGGAGCACAATTAGTTCCATTGGTATAAGTCACATAAGGGATATGTAGGGTTTTACATATCATTCTTCATTAAAACATTGACTATTCATACTTACTGGCTTACTATAATAATGTCTTTTTTGTGTGTATATGCAAAAGCTTTTTGTCATAACTTTACCATTCAAATGCCTTTGGGGAAAAGAAGTAATGGCTTATATTAAATGTTAAATAACAGTGGGTTTCCCAACTCTTGTTGAAAAAAAGGTCAAGGGAATGCAGAGAAGCAGTAAATTCATTCCAATTTTAGTAGGTTGAGAGAGAAAGAATGCTTACATTCAGTTGTTTCACCTTCTAATGTATACATTGATTTTTCTAAAAGCACAGCTCTGATCACTTTCAATCAAGTTTCCTCAAAAGTCCCCAATTGCCTACGAAATTAAGAACAAATGTTTAGATGTGTCATTCAAAGTCTCCTATAATATGACCACCTCAACCTTCATTTTTTCTCTGAAGAAGGCACTGTTAGATGTCATCGCACTTGTATTATTTCTGTGCATGCAGACTTCCCAATTAATACTCCTTTTAACTTCTGGCATTTTTGCAAAGCTTTGTCAAAAGATGGTCCCAAATCTGAGATGAACTTTCATCTTATTTCCAATAATTTTGTCATTTCACGACTTTTTTCGACCACTTGCTAAATACGTAATTTGGGGGAAATCACTTAGTCTAATACCCCATTTGGATCATCCTAAATATCAAGATAATGTATATCATGAATGACAACTACCTCTGCATAACAGAGAGTAAAAGAAGCAAGGTCAAATACCATCTCTGCCCTTGATTAACTCTGGGATGATCCTAGGCAAATCAATCAACTCTCTATTCTGGTTTTCATTTGTAAAACAGATATTAACTTCATGATATTAATACAAGGATTAAAAATCATATGAGTTATGTGGGAAAGTGGGTAGTATAATATAGATAGTCATTAAATGTTTAATGCTACATACTCTGGGACCACTGCTTCTACTCTCCTCTTTATTTGGATTCCAGGTAGTGAATTCCATTAAGCTCAGCTTCTGACCAGTCTGTACCTCCTTTTCCTACTATAAATGTAGTCAACCAAGAATTAAGTATATAAATAGCACAATAATGGGGCCTGGGGAGACAACATAATGGTTATGCAAAAAGACTTCCATGCTTGAGACTCTTTGATCACAGGTTCAATCCCCAGCACCACCAAAAGCCAGAGCTGAGCAGTGCTCTGGTCTTTCTCTCTGTATCTCTCTCTGTCTCTCATTAAAATAAAATAATACAATAATAAAATAAAATATTTTTTGCCTTCAGAATTATTGCTGGGGTTCAGTGCCTGCACTGTGAATCCACTGTTTGTGGAGGCCATTTTTTCCTTTTATTACCCTTGTTGTTTTTTTATCGTTGTTGTTACTATTGTTGTTATTGCTGTCATTGTTGTTGGATAGGACAGAGAGAAATGGAGAGAGGAGGGGAAGACAGAGAGGAGAAAAGAAAGGTAGACACCTGCAGACATGCTTCACCACTTGTAAAGCGACCCCCTGCAGGTGGGGAACCAGGGACTCAAAAGAGGATCCTTAGGCAGGTCCTTGTGCTTCTCGCCATGTGCGCCTAACCCACTTGCGCTTCCGCCCAGCCCCCAATAAAATATTTTTTAAATTACAATAATGGATGGTTATTATGAGCCATCTGATAATCTGCTCATACTTTAGTCAGTCCTCAAAGTTATGTGATCAGTAGAATTATTTTATATTATAATCTTGGTCTGAAGTAGGCTCAAAAAGAAAAGGTAAAACAAAGTGTTAATGTACAATCTCATAAGTATGAAGAATATAGAATAGTCAAATTCTAGATAAAAACAGAAAATGGAATGAGATCAAATTGTTAACACATTTTAATAATAATTTTTCTTTCTTTTTTTTAAAACAAATTAAATCACCTATAATCTTAGACCAGAAGCAAATGGTCTTTGTCAGTATATAAGATATAGTTACTTCTAAATAGTGTTAACACAAATCATGGTAAGGCCTTATATGGAACCTCTGGGGCTTTACTCATTGTCCTTCATGCCTCTTTGATCCATACCATTTGATACTACATATGCTGATCTCTACCAAATCAGCAGCCAGAAACACCTTGGCATGTCTCACTTCAGACTGTATCCAGAGATGCCAGACTTAGGATGTCAACCCTCCAGCTCTAAGACTAGGATAGG
Source organism: Erinaceus europaeus (assembly GCF_950295315.1). Lineage (NCBI taxonomy): Eukaryota > Metazoa > Chordata > Mammalia > Eulipotyphla > Erinaceidae > Erinaceus > Erinaceus europaeus. The sequence goes on from NC_080163.1 coordinate 150,547,947, forward strand.
TCACCTTTCCTAGCTCATAGGACTCCTAAGTTCCATTTCAGGTGGCACAGCTCCTTACAGAATTATAGAACTTAGATATAGACCAGGGCCCATGAGATAGGGTACACCGGTACATGTATGCATAAGTTAGGGGAGGATATATACCTTAAAGTAAAAGTGTACAACAGTCTATAGTGACTCAATAAGTGCAGCAAGCAAGAAGACCTAAATAATACTAGTAACAAAGCACTTAATCAAATATTTTCTACTTAGACATAGGTAACCCCCCTCATCTGTGTCCTATTTCACTTCCCTCAATCACTGTAAGCCTAGCTGGATAAGGGTAAGAGACTACCACTTTTTAATGATGGCCCTTCTGGTTACTACCAGTCTACCCCATCATCTGGGGCCCTAGTCAGGGAATCCTAGGATTCCCACACAGATATGATGAGCCTAGATCTAACAGATCCCTCTCTTCGCCATCACTGGTCATCTCCATCAGGAACAACATCATAAACCCACTTGTGGGCCACTACAGGGCCTTGCCCTCAATGTAGAACAACAGTGGTAGAAATTGCCCCCACTCTCCAAAGGGAGGCTGGGTCAACACACTGTCATTTGAGGAAGACTGGTCCTGAAATGAGTGCAGCCTAGAATGTTCCTAGCTGAGACCATGGAATGCAAGCTCAGACTGACGGGGATGCAGACATTACACAGGATCCTGTGCTAAATATAAGTAGATATGGGTCATAGGTCAGGATGATGGGGTTTACAGTTAATGGTATTTCTATACTTTCCCCATATTTGGGAGCTACTCTCTGCCCTGATCCAGTTTTCTAGGTCTAATTATTATGCAAGGACCGATGGAAGAAGTTATCTTTGTCTACAATGAGATATCACTTCACTCCTGTGAGAATGTCATACATCAGAAAAGGTAACAGCAGCAAATGCTGGAGAGAGTTTGGGGTCAAAGGAACCCTCCTGCACTGCTGGTGGGAATGTAAATTGGTCCAGCCTCTGTGGAGAACAGTCTGGAGAACTCTCACAAGGCTAGAAATGGACCTACCCTATGACCCTGCAATTCCTCTCCTGGGGATATATCCTAAGGAACCCAACACATCCATCCAAAAAGATCTGTGTACATATATGTTCTTGGCAGCACAATTTGTAATAGCCAAAACCTGGAAGCAACCCAGGTGTCCAACAACAGATGAGTGGCTGAGCAAGTTGTGGTATATATACACAATGGAATACTACTCAGCTGTAAAAAAATGGTGACTTCACTGTTTTCAGCCAATCTTGGATAGACCTTGAAAAAATCATGTTGAGTGAAATAAGTCAAAAACAGAAGGATGAATATGGGATGATCTCACTCTCAGGCCGAAGTTGAAAAACAAGATCAGAAAAGAAAACACAAGTAGAACCTGAAATGGAATTGGCATATTGCACCAAAGTAAAAGACTCTGGGGTGGGTGGGTGGGGAGAATACAGGTCCATGAAGGATGATAAATGACATAGTGGGGGTTGTATTGTTAAATGGGAAACTGGGGAATGTTATGCATGTACAAACTATTATATTTACTGTTGAATGTAAAACATTAATTCCCCAATAAAGAAATAATTTTTAAAAAGTTATCTTTGTCTAATAAACTATGATTTTGCTAATTGATCACACTCCAACATCACAAGTTCTGTACTATTTTGATTCCACATTGAAGAATGAGAGGGAAAACATATTTTTCAATTCTCTAAGCACCACCTCCCATGTATGAAGAATTGATTATAACTCATTTGATTAGAAATAAAAGAATAGAATATAGGGGGCCAAACGGTTAGTGCAGCGGGTTAAACCACATGGCACGAAGCTCAAGGACCAGCATAAGGATCCCAGTTTGAGTCCCTGCCTCCCCACCTGCAGGGGGGCACTTCACAAGTGATGAAGCAAGTCTGCAGATGTCTATCTTCCCTGCCCCCACTGTCTTCCCCTCTTCTTTTGATTTCTCTCTGTCCTGTCCAACAACAACAACTGCAATAACGAGGGCAAAAAAAATGAGAAAAAATGGCTTCCAGGAGCAGTGGATTCATGCATTGGCTCGACCTTCTCGTGGTGCATCCCGTGAGTACCCATTCATTGGGGAAACTGACGATCCTTCCTAGCTGACTGAATCCACATAGATCCCAGTCACTTTCAAAGCCAGCAACAAGCAGCTCCTGACAGCTTTCAACCTGATGCTGTTGACTGGCTACGGAAGAAGGGCAAACGCTAGAAGAAGAAGAAGTGCAGGCAGTGAGAGCCAGCAATAACCCTAGAGGCAAAAAAAAAAAAAAAAGGAATAGAAGAATAGAATAGAATAGAATAGAATAGAATAGAATAGAATAGAATAGAATAGAATAGAATAGAATAGAATAGAATAGAATAGAATAGAATAGAATATGATAGAATAGAGTAGAACTCATTCATCTTCTACCTGCAGTAACTTTGGCAGAACCTAGGACAAAACACCGGTATAAAAATGTTAAACTCTTTCCAATTATTAGCAGGCTTCTATGTGATTATTAAAATTATTTCTCAAAAAAGAACTGATAGCAACTCCTGTTATCCCAAAAACTGAGCAGAGGAAGGAATCCCAAAGCAAACTACAGACTTGTGTCCCTTCCTGCTGAATATACTGCAAGTATCAATAAAAATTATAAGTTCACAATGCTGCTTTCTCAGTTTAGGAATTCCAAATTACTTTTAAAGCCTCCTCATTAATGAGTCCCTCTAACAGCCTAACCCTGATTATTGGTCTGATATCCAAAATCCTTAGAACTTGATAAAAAGGAATAAAACTAAGGCGTCTTGGGTATAATAAGCTGAGATAACCCCAGTCATTTACCCCCAGATCCTTGTGTTTCTCCAAGTTATTGTCCTCTCTGATGCTGTTTCTTGTGTTCCTGGGTGAATCCTAGCAATTCCGGCTATTCTCTAACTCATGATGACTACTTCTTTTATATAGTTGTTTTAGCTTTTTGTTTGTTTGTTTTTTGCTGCCTAACACGCACATGCATACACACACACATATATATACAGAAAAGTATGCAAAAAGAATCATTCTACTAATCAATGCACTTCAGAAAGTGAACATTGATAACCAGCACTCAGTCAAGAGAACCACAGCATTGCCACAGTTTCCAGTACCACCTTTTCTTGTTTACTTTTAATTTCTCCTCCCAAGGGCAAGTCTACCATATGCTAACCTCTAACATTATACATTACTTATGTCTCTCATTTTTGGAACTTCATATAAATGAACTCACACAGAATAATCTGGACATTTGTGAGATTCATCTATACTGTTCTATTTAGCTATGGTTTGTCCTCTACAATGTAGAACTATGCCATGACATATTTGTGTATTTTACTATTGAAGCGATTCCTCGTTAATTTGTAATTTTCCCATAATATTTTATCTCAAATATGCATATATCATACTGTTGCACCTTGAGTTTTTCATAACACTTCAATGATACTCAAGGCAGTAATTGAAAGTTCTGTCTCTTGGGTCCCACTAGTCACTACCCCACATGGAGATTTAAAAACTATTGTTGCTGAGGGTTGGGCAGTAGCACAGCAGGTTAAGCCACACAACACGAAGCACAAGGGCCGGCTCAAGCCAACGGCTACACAAGTGGTGAAGCAGGTCTGCAGGTTTCTTTCTCTCCCCTTCTCCATCTTCCCCTCCTCTCTCCATTTCTCTCTGTCCTATCCAACAACAATGACATTAATGACAGCAATAATAATAACCACAACATCGATAAAACAACAAGGGCAATAAAAGGAGAAAAAAATAGCCTCCAGGTGGTGGTGGGAATTGTGTGGAGTTGTACCCCTCTTATCCTATGGTTTTGTTAATGTCGCCTTTTTTAAATAAATTTTTTTTAAAAAACCAATGGAAGTTCTGCCACAGTGAAAAAAAATAGCCTCCAGGAGCAGTGGATTCATGGTTCAGGCACCTAACTCCAGCAAAAAATATATATATATTGTTTCTGAGAATAAAATCTCTCTATATCTATAGATATTATTTCCTTAGAAATTATTTTTAAATACTGTTCTGTGAATTAATTGCTTCCAAGCAACATGCTTTATTCCATCCACATGCCAAGAGACTTCTGGAAACAAGGACATGGAGTAGCAGCTGCTGCATGTTGCTCCTTTGATCAGCTAGTTAAAGTAATGGAAAAAATCACCTGAAAACTCACCAAATTACAACTGGTATTTCTCCAGAAACTCTCTTAGCCACAGATGAATGCAGTCATGCATGGTCAGTGAATGGAAAAAGGGTGAAAGAGAGGGAGTCGGGTAGTGCAGCAGGTTAAGCACAGGTAGCACAAAGCGCAAGGACTGGCATAAGGATCCTGGTTTGAGCCCCCGGCTCCCCACCTGCAGGGGAGTCGCTTCACAGGTGGTGAAGCAGGTCTGCAGGTGTCTATCTTTCTCACCCCCCCTCTGTCTTCCCCTCCTCTCTCCATTTCTCTCTGTCCTATCTATCTGTCTTCCCCTCCTCTCTCCATTTCTCTCTGTCCTATCTAACAACGATGACATCAATAACAACAATAACTACAACAACAATAAAAAACAAGGGCAAGAAAAGGGAAAATAAATATTTTTTAAAAGGGGGATGAGAGAGAAATTCTCAGGACTTAAAGTAGCCATGCTTAGTAGCTGGCATTTTGAAGGTTATGTAGCAAGGCACATTGTCAGTGGCAGGAAAGTGAATTGAGATGCTTAACCTGTGAACTCACGCAATAGGATACTGAACTGTCCATAAAGACTCATTAGTCTTTAAGAAAAAAAAAAAAACAAAACCTGTCTGAGAACTAAAGCTCTGTGTTCTACTCAGGCCCTAGAAGTCAACTAGAAATATAAATCCTGCAGGGGCCAGGAGGTGGTGCACCTGGTTAAACACATACATTGCAGTGAGCAAGGATGCAGGTTCAATCCCCTGGTTCCCATCTGCAGGGGGAAAGCTTCACGAGCAGTGGAGTAGGACTGCAAGTGTCTCTCTGTCTCTCTCCTTGTCTGCCACTCTTTCCCCTCTCAATTCCTCTCTGTCTATCTAATAATAAATAAATAAATAACTTTGGGAAAAATGAAAAATAAATCCGGGTCCACTTCTAGTGACATAGCACTTCACCCCCCCCCTTCAACTAAAAGAATGAAAAAAATAAAACAACTGAAAACACCAATTACAACTAGGATTTCTTAATAAACTAACCTATCCCCAAGTAGATGATACATGATCAGTGGATGGAAAAGGGATAACAAAACAACTCAGGTCCCAACACACAGCTAAGAAAATAATTTTTCTTGCTTTCTGAGCACTCAGGAGAAAAAAAATTTTCCCATGCTATTACTTTCCATAGGCAGGAAACACAGAAGCAAGACCCTAAATTGACATCACAAGCACTGAACTGGCCAGTGACATGTGATAGAATCTCCTATCCCCACACCCCTATGATAACATATAAACAGTGAAATCCAACATCATATACACAGTGCCACCTGCCAGTTCAACAAAAGAAGTCATGCTCAATGCACAAGTTGAGAAATTCAGCAATATCTGAAATCTCAAATGAGCAGGCAGACACAGAGCTAGAAAAATAATGATATAGAATTCAGAAAACTCACTATGAAGACAAATAAAAAGAACTAAACATATAGACAAAAATTCAAGAACTCAGAGATCATTTCCCAAAAGAATTACAAAACATGCAAAGAAAAAAAACTACAAACACAGCTGCAAGTCATGAATAACAATTTGGAATGCAGTTCAGGCTGAAGTAAAGTACCTAAGAAGTAGACTAAGTCAAGTGGAGGAGGGAATATCAGGGCTAGAAGACATAACCACCAAACCCTAAGAACTTAAAGCTGTGTAAGAGGAAATATTTAAGAAAAATTAAGCACTTTTCCATGAAGTAGCAGGCTACATCAGAAAGACAGCTAAGAGTTATTAGGATCCCTGAGGAAGAAGAGGGGGAGAAAGGAGCAGAGAACAAATTCAAAGAAATCCTGGGGGGGGGGGGAGTATGGCATGGGACACAGTCTTTAGGTGGTGGGAATGGTGTTTATGTACACTCCTATTAATTTGTAGTCATATAAATCACTAATTAATATGAGTGGGAAAAATTGATTGACTGTCTCAAACTTTTTAAAGCACAGACCATTGGCTGAGTCTTTGATATGTTGACTCTCTTAAAAGCTTAGACCAGGAAGAACAGAAGCAACCGGTGGCACAGCCATATACAAATAATGTCAAAGGACATAAATTATGGTGATGTTGTATATGATACAGCAAATCCTAACACAGTGATTTTTCAAAGTTAACCCAACTGCCAAATAATATGATTTTAGCAATAACTATCTATTGCCTTCTTAAACCTTGAGACAGCAGGCACCTCCCACTTTCTCTATAGAGCCTATATTTCCCCCAATCCTCCTGCATGCATGTCTCAAGTCATACCAAATGATATTGCATCTGCTGATCCCGACCCTAATCAACACAAAGAGTACCACCTCAGCATACTTCACTTCAGACTGTGTCCAGAGACGTCAGGCATGGAATGTCAACCTTTCAGCCTCAATACTCCGATGAGACCTTTCCTTTCATGGTATTTTCTAATTCCAGGAGTGTCGTATGCTTTACATTGGTTTGTTCTAGCCCTCCCCCACCAAGAGAATTGGATGAGTCCTGTTAATTTCGCGGGCCTGCTTGGCCCCGCCCCAAGGGACCCCGAGAGAGAGTTCCTGAGTTCAGGAGTGCGAGAGTGCGAGAGTTTCTGAGTTCGAGAGTGCCAGAGTTCCTGAGTTCCTGAGTTCGAGAGTTTCAGGATTACAGAGTAAGAGAGAGTTCCACAGTGGAAGAGTTTCAGAGGGTTCTCAAGTACGAGAGTTCCAGAGTGCCAGAGTTGGAGAGTTCCTGAGTTCCAGAGTAAGAGAGAGAGTGCTTGTGCCGCCGCAAAGAGACAGCAGAGTTCTGTTTGGTGATTAGTTTGTCTTAGTTTGTGAATCGTTGTTCCTGAATAAAGAAATACAGCTTCCCTGCCCAGCCGTTGTCTCTGCGTCTCTGTTACCCACCCGTGAAGCTAGCCGGCCTGGCAAGAGCCTACAAATTTTAACAACAAATGGCGCCCAACGTGGGGCTGACCTGCGCATCTCTCAGATAAGTAAAGACAATTTGGCTACCTATGCACGATGGCCTTCTCTTCTGCTTGTGAAGAGATCTCCAAAGGCCTCTGCTCTTTCTTCACGAGACTGTTTTGCTGTTTCTGGAACATTTATCTCTGGACCACTCTGTGGTTTCCACTCGCTCGGGCAAACTTAGAACAGCCAGCGGGAAGAGCCAGCGGGCGGGAGGCGAGGCGCGGAGCTGCCGTTTCCACCTGGTTAAACAGCCAGCCAGCCGGCTGTGCCCAGACAACCCCGTGCACCGCGCCCACAGCCCCGCAGCCCCACAGCCCGCAGGAGGCCTACACCACCATGCAAGAGCCCGATGACAGCTCGCTAGAGCCCGATGCCAACATGCTGGAGCCCGATGCCAACATGCTGGAGCCCGAGGCCAACATGCTGGAGCCCGAGGCCAACATGCAAGAGCCCGAGGCCAGCCCACAGGAGCCGGCTCTCCACCGCGTGGCGCAGGGCACTGGACGCGTGATCCCTCCACACTGCTCGACCACTGCGAACAGGGCAGCAGACATGGCAGGGCCATGGGGCAGGGCTGCGGCGGCCTATCATGGCCGCCACCCCTGGGCACCTAGGCTCATGCCTTCTACAAAGATGGCCTGCCTGCCCTCTTTCTATGAATTCTGGAACCATCCCGGGCCTCCCGGACCCCCGGGCTCCCTGCCGAAACTGGGCACACGAGAGCTCCAGCCGCCGGTCCGGTCTGAAGACAGACAAGCTGGAGTACGCAGAGATTCGTGCAGAGATCGCAACCTGCAATTCCTAGAAGTGAAGCTGCGCGGGAAGCCACCTCCAGATGGTGAACCCCCCCCAACAACTAAGACAGTACAGACTTAAATTCGTGTTTAAAATGACATGTCTTCGTAACAAAGGTTTCTCTCCTTGTGTATTAATGACCATGTTTATGTGTACGTTTAAAGTTTGGTAAACAGTAGCTTTAAGGCTAAATTCTTACTAGTCAAAGTTAAATGAAAAAGGTTTTCAATATAATTCTCATAAAGATAAAATTAACTTACATTTAAAGTCTAAGGTAAAAATTAGTTAACAATCAATATATTTTAACTAAATTGGTCTAAACAAAAGGTTAAATAGACTTGTTGATATGTAAAACACTACCTTCTCTATTAGAAATGGTAGATCGCACAATGGCTATGCTAATTATTCTCATGCCTGAGGTTTCCTCTCCGGCCCACACCTAGGGTGTGTCTCCATCTTGAATGGGTGTAACAAAAGGTTAAAAGACGTTGTTGATATGTAAAAGTCTCAAATTCCTTCTCTATTAGAAACGTTGGATCGTGCAGTAGATATGCTAATAACAAGTTTTGTTTCATAGTAAGTAAGTTGCAGCCAGCTGCCTTTGGGACCCTAGGCCGTTCCCCGCCCCCATGCAATTGCCCGTCGAGGCAAGTAGCCCCCCAGAGGCAAGAAATGTTTTTTTTTCAGATATGGCCCCCTCAGGCCTTCCCTTGGCAACATGCTGGTTTTTGTTATATATGTTTCTGTTCACCCCACACCCTTGATACTATAGTCATTTAGTTAAAAAGAAAAGGGGGAATTGTCGTATGCTTTACATTGGTTTGTTCTAGCCCTCCCTCCGCCAAGAGAACTGGATCAGTCCAGTTAATTTCGCGGGCCTGCTTGGCCCCGCCCCAAGGAACCCCGGGAGAGGGTTCCTGAGTTCGAGAGTTGCTGAGTTCCTGAGTTCGAGAGTTTCAGGGTTTCAGAGTAAGAGAGAGTGCCTGAGAGAGAGAGTTCCTGAGTTCCTGAGTCTGAGAGTTCCTGAGTTAGAGAGTTTCTGGGTTACAGAGTAAGAGAGAGTTCCAGTGTGCCAGAGTTTCAGAGGGCTCTCAAGTACGAGAGTTCCAGAGTGACAGAGTTCCTGAGTTCATGAGTTCATGAGTTCAAGAGGAAGAGAGAGAGGGCCAGAGAGTTCCTGAGTTCGAGAGTGAGAGAGTGCTTGTGCCGCCGCAAAGAGACAGCAGAGTTCTGTTTGGTGATTAGTTTGTCTTAGTTTATGAATCGTTGTTCCTGAATAAAGAAATACAGCTTCCCTGCCCAGCCGTTGTCTCCGTGTCTCTGTTCACCACTGTGAAGCCAGCCCGGCCAGCTGGAGCCGTCCGGAAATTTTAACAACACAGGAGGTTCACGTCCTAGTAAAGTCCCAAAACCTAGATACTGACCAGATCACGTAAGATAGAGCATATGTTCACATGTATCCATAAATTAGGGCAAAATAGATACCTGAAAGCAAAAATACACAATAGTCTGTAGTGAGTCAGCATCAAGTTCATAATGAAATAGTGCCTACTTAGACTTAGATATCCTCCTCACCTACTTCCTATTATATTTCCCTCACTCACTCCAAAGCTGACCTTATCAAAGCAAGGACTGCAAAAGCTGAATAAGGGCAAGAGACTGGCATACTTTAACAATGACTCTTTAGTCACTACCAGGCCACACATATCAGCTGGGACCCTATTCTGGGAATCCTGAGATTCCCAAACAGACATGATGGGCCTAGACCTCGAATAAATCCCTCTCCCCAATATTACCAGTCATATCTATCAGGAACAACACAATAGGCTCCTTTTTGGACCTCCATAGGACCTTGCCCTCAACTTAGATCAACAACAGTAGAGAATGCTCCATCCTCTGAAGGGAGGCTGGACAACATACTCTATGTTCCATCTGAGGAAGACGGGTCCTGAAATCAGGGCAGCTTGGAACATTCCTACTTATGACCACAGAATGTGAGCTCAGAGCTATAGAGATACAGAGGCCACATAGGCTCCTAAGCTAAATATGGGCCCCAGATCACATCAAATTGATGAGGTTTACAGTCAACAGTATGTATTACCCTTTCCCATATTTGGGAGCTACTCTCTTCCCTGATCCAGCTTTCTGGTTCTTTTTCCAGCCATGACATCATATCCCCAGACAATAACTAGTATCCACCTGCATATCAGATTGCAGACTCAGGGGAAAAAAAAACTAGTATAGTCATGGGCCCTTTGGAATATAAAATAGTCCTACTAGGAAGTCGGTCAGTAGTGCAGCAGGTTAAGCACACCTGGCAAAAGTGCAAGGACCAGCATAAGGATCTAGTGTGAGCCCTGGCTCCCCACCTGCAGGGGAGTCGCTTCACAAGTGGTGAAGCAGGTCAGCAGGTGTCTATCTTTCTCTCCCCCTCTCTGTCTTCCCCTGTTCTCTCCATTTCATTTCTCTCTGTCCTCTCCAACAACAACGACATCAATAACTAACAATAATAGCTACAACAATAAAACAACAAGGGCAACAAAAGGGAATGAATAAATAAATAAATATTAAAATAAAAACAGTTCAAAAAAAATAGTCCTAGTATCTATCTACCAACAGAGCCCTCCCCCCCCCCCAACTCTTCATCTGCACTATTCCAGCTTTTAGGTTCATGATTAGTCAACAATTTGTTTGGCTTTATATGTTAACTCTCTTTTCAGCCACCAGGTTCCAGATGCTAACATGATGTCAACCAGACTTCCCTGGACAGACAACCCCACCAATGTGTCCTGGAGCCCTGCTTCCCCAGAGCACCGCCCCACTACGGAAAGAGTGAGGCAGGCTGGAAGTATGGATCGACTTGTCAATGCCCATATTCAGTCAAGAAGCAATTACAGAAGCCAGACCTTCCACCTTCTGCATCCCACAATGGCCTTGGGTCCATACTCCCAGAGGGGTAAAGAATAGGAAAGCTATCAGGGGAGAGATGGGATATGAAGTTCTGATGGTGGGAATTGTATGGAGTTGTACCCCTCTTCTCCTATGGTTTTGTCAATGTTTCCTTTTTATAAATAAAAAATTAAAATAAATAAACAAATAAAATTTCAAAGAAATCATAGAAAAAATTTCCTGGGTGTCACACAGTAACTAGTGGGTTAAGCGAACATGGTGCAAAGCACAAGGACCGGCATAAAGACCCCAGTTCGAGCCCCCTTTTTGAGCCCCTGGCTCCCCACCTGCAGGGGGTCGCTTCACAGGCACAGAAAGTGTCTATCTTTCTCTCCCCCTCTGTACTCCCCTCCTCTCTCCATTTCTCTCTGTTCTATCTAATAACAATGACATCAATAACAACAACAATAATAACTCTAACAATAAAAAACAAGGGCAACAAAAGGAAAAATAAATAAATATAAAAAAGAAAAAAAAATCCTCACCTACCTGAGAAATGTTCAGAACACAGACATTCAGAAGCTGAATGAACACCTGAATCCAAAATGGCACACATCAAGACATCTCATAGTAAAACTATCCGAAATCAAGGGTAAGGAAAAAAATATTACAGACTGCTAGAGAAAATAAGAAACTTACATACAGAGGTATATTTCTCATTCCAAATCCTAGAGGCAAGGAGGGAGTAGGATGACGTATTCAAAGTATTAAAAGACAATAATTGTCAGCCACAAATATTCCATCCTACTAAATTAGCCTTCAAGTGGAGGAGAAGTAAAGATCTTTTCAAATATTCAGAAACTGAAGGAATTTACCACTACCAACCTTGCCTTGCAAAAAATACTGAGAGGAGCCCCAAATGAAAAGAAGCAAATTCCAACTTTTAATGATACAAATAGTGGCAGGATGAAACCAGGAATACAGCAACAAGGGGAAAAAAAACAGACACAGGAAAAGGGAGGACAAAATGGACAGAGCAATGCAGTCAAATGACAGTGAACCAAGGCCAAGTTAAGACTGTTATAGGTATTGTAAGTGAGGCATTATACTCAAGATAATCATAAAACATAATATAGCACAGAGACAAATAGGGAATAGTTATACAATAGGCAAGACCATCAGAGAAAACTATCCTCACAAAGTTAACAAGCAAAAGAAAACAGAGATAAACAATAGCATGTAACAACCTCAAAAGAGAAATTAAAATAGCCATAAGCAAACCACATTTAATCAATAATCCAAGGCCACGTGTTGTGTTTAAGACTTGAATTTTAGAACCCCTGCAAACCACTAGCATCGTATACCATTGAAGATACTGAACCAAAGTTTGAGAAGGCCAAATATAAAAAGCCTACAAAAAGTTACCACGTAATAGGAGCAGACAAGGCATCTCTATCAAGCTTGCAGATGATCTGCAAACCCCATTCATATTGTGGCTAATTGATCTGATCAACTTTTCCTAGGAGATAAATACTTCTGCAGATATTTTATCCATGTTAAACAACCAACCACATCATAAAGTAGGTGAGCCTTTAAATCACAAAGTTCAGTAAAACAACCTAAAACTCTAGTGTCAATCACATATTGAATGACTAAAAATGTAATACTTGTGATTTTCCTGTTTGAAAGTAGAAATTGACTCCTGGAAAGGCAGAGAAGCCAATTTGCAAAGAGCAGCTTTCATTTTCTACTCTTAATTCAAATCTTTATAAAATTGTTTGAAGTGTTAGCACAAGTAGTGGCATTCCAATGTAGCCTACAAAGGGCATGTGGGGAAGAAATATTTCATGTAAAATACATACATCATATAGACCGAAACAGTCCGTGTTCTCTGAGTCCTAAATTAGTCCTAAATAAATTAGAAGTAGAAAGGTCTACTTCTAATCGTAAAAAATGAAAATAATGACAATGGCATGTATTGATGAAAATGAAGTGTATGATCCTTCCCACACTCTTATTTGAATTCATTATGTCTTTTCTGTGCAAAGGTAAGTAAGAGAGTCTCACTCGTTCATATACAAATACTGGAATTTAGGAGTTCCAAGAGTATGTGCAGCTTAGAGTCCTCTAATGGGAATTACAGTCATGGAATCAAATAACATTACCCAGGCTAAATAAGAGAGGGAAAAAATGTGTAATGTCTTAGCCTGCCTTATCCAATAGAACAGTTGGAAAGAGGAGGATGAGACACTTAAAAGGAACGACCTATGGAGGAGACATAGTGGAGTATGAGGAGTCTTCAAATTTTGTGAGGGAAAATGTTCTATTGAGGTAAGACTAATCAACCATCCCAAACCTTCTTAAAGGCCAAATGACACAAAGTTTGAAAAATGACCTATGCAACTAACAAGCTAAAGGCACCAGTAAACATGACAAATATGATTTCAGGGACTGGGATGAATAAAACTAGACAGGAAGTATACAGTGAAAAATTGGGGAAATAAAGCAAACAGATTTCACAGAGATGTGAGTCTGTACCCCTGAGATGATGTCTTATAAAACATTACCTCAGTAAATAAAAAATAAATAAAAATAGGATACAGACTTAGAGGAATTTGCTATAAAGAAAAATGCAAGGTGGCCAGAGACCTGGGGCAGTGGATAAAGCCTCGGACTCTCAAAAAATAGGTTTCAAGTTCAATCCTCAGCATTGTGTATATTATAGTAAACCTTTGGCTCTCCCTCACCACCACTAGTAAAACAAATAAATCTTTAAAATAAATAAAAACAAAATATTTTGAAAGAAAGGAAGGAAGGAAGGAAGGAAGGAAGGAAGGAAGGAGGGAGGGAAGGAAGGAGGGAAGGAAGGAGGGAAGGAAGGAGGGAAGGAAGGGGGAGTCAGGCGGTAGTGCAGTGGGTTAAGCTCAAGTGATGCGAAGCACAAGAATCAGCGTAAGTATCCCAGTTCAAGCCCCCGGCTACCCACCTGCGGGGGGGTCGCTTCACAGGCAGTGAAGCAGGTCTGCAGGTGTCTATCTTTATCTTCCCCTGTCTGTCTTTTCCTCCTCTCTCCATTCCTCTCTGTCCTATCCAATAACAATGATATAAATAACAACAACAATAATAACTACAATACAACAAGGGCAACAAAAGGGAATAAACAAATAAATATTTTCAAAAAAAATTTTTTAAAGGAAGGGTGGATGGAAGGAAGAAAGGAAGAGAAAAATACAAGGTGGAGAGGAATCAGGTGATGGCTCAACAGACAGGACACAAACATTACCATGAGCAAGGACCTGGGTTCAAGACCCCAGTCCCATGTACAGGGAAGTACTGCAAATGTCTCTCTTCTCTCTATCTCTTCCATTTCTGTCTGTCCCTTGTTCTCTGTTAAAAATAAATAAAAAGGGGCAAATGGTGTATACACTGGAATGGTGTATCTGTGCAGGCACTGAGCCCCAGTGATAGCCCTACTGGTAAAAGTATAGAAGAAAAGAAGGGAAGGGAAGGGAAGGGAAGGGAAGGGAAGGGAAGGGAAGGGAAGGGAAGGGAAGGGAAGGGAAGGGAAGGGAAGGGAAGGGAAGGAAAGGAAAGGAAAGGAAAGGAAAGGAAAGGAAAGGAAAGGAAAGGAAAGGAAAGGAAAGGAAAGGAAAGGAAAGGAAAGGAAAGGGGAGGAGAAATTAGGAAGTGATTCAGTGGTAGTGTGCCAAGGCTCTGCATTTTATCCCTAGCCCTTCTCACAAACAAGAAAGACAACATTATCATAAATGATAGACTGGTACATATCTATCTATCTGTCTCACCATAAAAAATAATAAAATAGATTGTGTTTTCAAAAATGCATATATTAATAGAATCTGAACAAGACATTTTTTGGGAGGTGGGGGATTTCTTTTTTTGTTGTTAGTAATTTACAAAGTTACAGAATAACAGGAATACAATCTCACATCATTCCCACCACCAAAGTTCTGTGTCCCCATCCCTCCACTGGAAACTGCAATGGTTCTCCCAAGGTCACAGATATGGGTTGACTGTTATTTCTATGACTAGATAGATAGATAGGTAGATAGATAGATAGATAGATAGATAGATAGATAGATAGATAGATAGATATAGATATTGCCCATTTTTTCTATGTTCCTGGCTTCTCTTCCTTTAAGTCACACCTATACCTATTAGTACTTCTGAATATCCTTCCTTTTTTCCATTTCTCTCTCAGTAGAATTGGAGTTCAGAGCCCACTAGTCATCTTCCTCTAACATTTCTTCCCCTCTGAGAATATGGACCAAAATTCTTTTTGAGGTGCAGAAGGTAGACGTTCTGGCTTCTGTAACTGTTTCTCTGCTGCACATGTCTGTTGGCAGGTTAATCCATAACCCCAGCCTATTTCTATATTTCCCTAGTGGGGTAGGGCTCTGGAGAGGTGAGGTTCCAGAGCACACTGGTGAGGTTGTCCATGCATGGAGTTCAGGATGGAATTATAGTAGCATCTGCAAAGTGATGACTGAAAGGCAGTAAGTGATGAGGCAGGACAAAATGTTTAATAAATAAAAACCAGGAAGTAGGAATAGACCAAGTAGGAATAAGGATCTAAGGGTGGTAAGAAGCTAGAAAGTCTATGTTAGGTAGGTCCCTAGGGGCCTATGACTTTAGTAATTTTTCCTTGAACTTGATAGTTAATATGAAGGTAAACTAAAATTATTGTCTGGGAAGATGCAGTCAGAACTGAGAATAAGACTAGAAATATGGATTAGGGCAGAGAACAGCCCCCAAACTTGGAAGAAATATATAAATACAATTAACTGTTTACCCAATCAATCTGACCCAGAGCCCATGTATATTCATATTTAGCATAGGAGCCTGTATACCTCTGATTCCCTTGTCAGTCAGAGCTCACACTTTGTTTTTGATAACTCCTTTTTTAATTTTTTTATTATCTTTATTTATTGGACAGCCAGAAATCAAGAGGGTAATAGGGAGGGAGAGAGACACCTGCAGCACTACTTCACCACTCGCAAAGCTTTCCTCCTGCAGGTAGGGACTAGGGGTTTGAACCTGGGTCCTTGCACACTGTAATAGATGCACCCAACCAGGTACACCACCACCCAGCCCCTAAGCTCACACTTTATGGTCACAGCTGGAAACACTCTAAGCTGTAGTCATTTCAGGACCGTCTTTGAGTGGCAGAGTAGATAAACCAAACCACCCTGCAGAGAATGGGACAGTCCCTACCATTGCTGCTCTGAATGAGGGCAAGGTCCTGGAGAAGCCCACAAGAGAGCTTATGATGATGTTCCAGATGGAAGTGACCAGTGATGGTGGAGAGAAGGGTCTATTACAGGTCTAGGCCCATCATATCTATGGGGAATCCTAAGATTCCCTGTCTTGAGCCCAATGTGATGGGGTGGCCTGATAGTGGCCAAAAAGGAACACAATTAGATGAACCAGTCTCTTGGACAAGACTTCTCAAAATGAACTAGATTAACTCATTTTATGCTGGTGAAAATAATCTGGCCAAAAGGTGGGAAATTGATGATCCAGAAGAGAAAGAGTAAAGGCAGACTTGAAGTACCTGGGTAGGTGATAGATATAAAGTCTAGTTTACAAGGTATATGAGGAAAGGAAATTAGATATGAGCTCCACATTTCCTCCTCTGGAAAAGAAAGATCAGCTGAAGGTGCCTGCATATGGCATATTTGTCATGGGGAAGCTGGAACAATTTTCTTCTGATTACTTCAGTTTGTTTCAGTGAAATAAAAAGGGGGGGTGTCATAAGCTAAGACAGGAGGTAGAAGGGGTGTTGAAAATTTGAAGAGAATGGGGGAGAGTTTTAATCATTTAGATAACCTAGTTTTCTGTCTTAATGCTGCTACTGCAAGCTATGTGGCCTTACACAATTAAATTAACCTCCCTGATCCCTAGCTTCTTCATCTAAAAAACAAGGATAATGACAGTTTCGTCATGGGGTTAGCACAGCACCACAGAATGGTTTTTGTTTAGCTTGAGTTTCTCTCCTATAAAGTAATCATCATGGCTCTACGTAAATGATATCCTGAAACCAATTATCACATGAGTTTCTATTTAATGAGAACACACATGTACACAGAATAAATGGCAAAAAGAGGGCTCTAGGGAACATCTACAACTAATCTTAGATTCCACAACTAGAAGAGTTTGTGGGATTACTGTAGAGAAAGCGCATTGCCAAGAAGTTAAATCTACCCCTGGTAAACCACTGGCTCACTGCTTGCCCAAGGATATCATGGAACTTTTCTGTGCAGACACTTCTGAGCTGGAAAATGAAATCCTTGGCTTAATTATCTGGCTCTTTCCAGCTCTGAAAAAAAAAAAACTACTCCATTCATACCCATCTGCTCTTAGTCTACCCCAGGTATGGTTTGAAGTCTTTATATTGATACCCATACTCTCTTTAAACATTGAGATCACAGGATCTGTTTATCTACACTTGATCTTAAGGTAAATGATAAACATTCTACTAAATTAAACAGCTTAATTAGTGTATCACTGGTGTTGCTACAAATAGCACAATATATTTATTCTAAGTCAACATAATAGAGTCCTAGGGGGGAATATTCAAATATATTGGGGAAAAATTCTTTAAATATATTGAGGATCAAGGAGAGAACTCAGCATTGCAACATAGGATTTGCATGGCAGAGGCACTGACAAATACCAGAACTAAGCAGTACTCTGCTCATTCTTTTTCTTTCTCTCATGAAAATACATTAAAAGTTTTTTTTTGATGTTTTGGGATTGGGAGATACTTCACTCAGTAAAAGCATTTACTTTGCCATGTGTGAGGACCCAGATTGAGTTCTGGCACTATACTGGAGCACTAGTACAGTAGGTGCTATAGTCTCTCCTCTGTCACTCTTCCTCTTTGTCTCTGTCTTTAATTTTTAAAAGGAGGACTGGGTGGTGGCACAAGTGGTAGAACATATATCTTACCCTATGAGTGAGTGAGGACCCAGGTTCAAGTCCCTGGTCCCCACCTGTGGGGGGGGGGACTTCACAAGCAGTGAAGCAGTGCTGCAGGTATCTCTCTCCCTTTCTTGCTCCATCTCTATTGCTCTCTGTGTGCATTAGAAAGAAAGGGAGGAAAGGCCAGCAGGAGTGATGAAGTAGTCATGCAGGCACCAAGCCCCAACAATTACTCTGATGGCAAAAGAAAAAAACAATTACTCTGATGGCAAGCCCCAACAATTACTCTGATGGCAAAAGGAGGGGAGTGTGTAAGAGTCCCCTAAGGAGCAGTGGAATCATATAGGTATAGTGACCTGGAGTGCCAGAAAATAAATACACGAATAAATAAAAAAGAATCAGTGCTGAGCATGACTTAGCCATAAGAAAATGTAATTTTCACCACTTAGCTAATTTATGGAGAACTTCTAATTTATTCTTCAATGGTAAATTGACAGATTAAATCAAAAAGAAAAAAAGACTACCTAAATAACTAAGTTTTTTAAATGGTACAATCACATGTATAGTCACATGATTTTTACTTACTTGAAATGAGACATATTTCTAGTGAGCCCAGCAATCAAATAAGCACTGTCATGACTAATTTTTGTCACTTAGACTGGACTTCCAGTCACGGGACTTTTATAATAATAAACATTATGGTCAATGTGTTTTGGCTAACCAAATTTACAAACCCCTCTGCCAGGAGCAGTAGCAATCGAGAAAACATTACCCTTTCATTGAAGCCTTTGTCCTAATTCTTTTATAGGATAATAATGAATTTAAATATGGTTAATATTCTCATCACAAAGACTTCCAAGGTTTTCCTTGTGCTATCTACCACTGCACCCCCTCCCTTTTTTTTTATAGGCAGGGAGGTGAATCAATAGAGCAGATACTTTACATGCACTAGGCACCAGATGAGGTCCCAGGAAATGCATATGGACGAACTGTACTCTACCACCTCTTTCTCTCTCTTTTTCTCTCTCTCTTTCTCTCTCTCACTCTCTCTCTCTCTCAAAATCAATAAAGCTTTAAAAAAAAAATTCCAAGGTTTCATTATTTGTTTTTCACTCTCCTTTTGGTGTGTCTATAAACCCCATGAATTGAATTGTGTGAAAACTTCAAATAACACTTTCTTTGTAAAAGTGTCAGGTTTAGCAAATGGAAATGCAGGAAGTTCGTTTACATTTAAATGTAAAAAAACAAATAATTTTTTCTTTTTTTTAATATTGTATTTATTTATTTATTTATTCCCTTTTGTTGCCCTTGTTGTTTTATTGTTGTAGTTATTATTGTTGTTGTTATTAATGTCATCATTGTTGGATAGGACAGAGAGAAATGGAGAGAGGAGGGGAAGACAAGAGAGGGAGAGAGAAAGACAGACACCTTCAGACCTGCTTCACCGCCTGTGAAGCGACTCCCTTGCAGGTGGGGAGCCGGGGGATCCAACCAGGATCCTTACACTGGTCCTTGCGCCTCGCACCACGTGCGCTTAACCTGTTGCACTACTACCCGACTCCCAAAACAAATAAATTTAAATGTCAAATACACAACAAATGGTATTTTACTACATTTATGTCCTAAATATTATATGGAACACAATAAATACATGAAATCATTGCCTGATGTTTATCTAAAATTCAAATTTAACTAAGTGTCCTTTCTTAAATCCAACAGCCCTGGCTCCTAGTCCACCGTAACCATTTGATAAGCTCTAAGAAGTACTCTGAGTCCACGGTAATAATGGTAATAGCATCTGATTTTTTATAAAAGGTTTATTTTAGGGGAACAAAATTAGTGAGATTTTTCTGATTGTATAATTTAGTATGATTTGCTTAAATTAATCAAAAGGAAACATTAATCTATTTTATGTTTGAAAAATTCATGCAATCTATTAGCTAAAGTCCTACATTTTGCTAAATGTAGTGGGGAAATAACAGTGAACAAAGCAGAACAGTGTTTGCAACATGGAGCCCGAGTTTGTAAGGAAAAAAAGCACCCAAAAGCACAACTATGGAGAAGAAATAAAGTGAAGAAAATAACAGGTGCCCTGAGAGAATATATAAGGAGACCTTACTTGTTTAGCAGTGTCATAGGAATGCAGAGAAGTCAGGTTCTGCAGATTTGAGGTTCTGAAAGCTGGGATTTGTGTAGGCACTGGTGACAATAGGGACAACAGCTAATTTAGCAAGTGGAAGAATTTAGCAACTAAGAGAAAACCTGTGTGAATCAGAACATGATGAGAAAGGAAACAAAGCAGAAAATAAGTCTAAAAATAGGTGGAAAAGGACCCAAGCTGGGGTCCTTTTTTTGTAAACACCTATCATGGGGAGAGGGGAAAGTGTCCCCATGTGTCAACAACTGTATTGTAAATCACCCCCAATAAAATAATAAAAGAAAATAAAGAAATAAATGGGGGCCAAACCGTATGGGATTCTCTGAGACATGTTAATAATTTAGGATTTTGTTTTGTTTTGTTTTTTAGGATTTTGTTGGTTTTTTTAATTTTTTTATATTTATTTATTTTCCCTTTTGTTGCCCTTCTTGTTTTTTATTATTGTTGTTGATATCATCGGTGTTGGATAGGACAGAAAGAAATAGAGAGAGGAGGGGAAGACAGAGAGGAGGAGAGAAAGATAGACACCTGTAGACCTGCTTCACCACTTGTGAAGACTCCCCTGCAAGTGGGGAGCTGGGAGCTCAAACCAAGATCCTTATGCCAGTCCTTGTGCTTTGCGCCACATGCGCTTAACCCACTGTGCTACCACCCGACTCCCTAGGATTTTATTTTTTAATGAGACATATATACATACACACACACAAATGGAATACTACTTAGCTGTAAAAAAAGATAAGATTTTTCTTTTTTTATTTTACTTATTTATTCCCTTTTGTTGCCCTTGTTGTTTTATTGTTGTAGTTATTATTGTTGTTGTCGTTGTTGGATAGGACAGAGAGAAATGGAGAGAGGAGGGGAAGACAGAGAGGAGGAGAGAAAGATAGACACCTGCAGACCTGCTTCACCGCCTGTGAAGCGACTCCCCTGCAGGTGGGGAGCCGGGGTTCGAACCGGGATCCTTATGCGGGTCCTTGTGCTTTGCGCCACCTGCGCTTAACCCGCTGCGCTACAGCCCGACTCCCAAGGTTTTGCTTTTTACGATAGCATGGATGGGATTGAAGGAGTTCGTGACAAGCGAAAAAAGTCAAAAACAAGACAAATACCAAGCGATATCACACATATGTGGGGTTTAAGAAACTAAGCAAAGGAAAAGACAAGATGAAACCAAAACAAACCCTATTACATGTCTGTAGGTCTAAGATTACTAAAGAGGAAGGGGGAGGTTTATAAAAGGGAAAACAGATCAATGTCACATGCATGGGAAAGCAGGTACCCTCCCAAGTGACCTAGCTTGCTGGCCAAGTTTTTTTCTTGACTCCTTTCTACATCTGTTATTTATTTGACTGATAAAACACAAATAGTTTGCTTTTATAGTTGGACTCTCTGTAAGACCAGTAACCAACAGTCTGACAAACAAAACTAAAACTATTAAGCAAAGTAACTGAGTTTTCTGCCTCATTCTCAGCACTTCCAAAAAAAATAACGGAGCATTTACATGTGTTGTTCAATATTGGTGACCTCATTTTATTCTACGGAGAAAAGTTCTACTATGAAAGAAGAGTTTTGGTTTTCTTATATTTTTCCTTCACATATATCCTAAGGTAGGGTGATAACTCCATCTAGAGTTTATCACAGGAAAATGAATACTAGAGAGAAATGGCTTTAAAAAAAAAAATACCAAGATACATTTGTGTGGTTTCTGCATATGTTTAGCAAGTGTTTCATGTGGTAAAATTATATCTTATTGATAAAATAGGTGCCAATGTATATGGGTATACATGTAAATATCTGAATAAGTTTTTGCAAAAATCTTCCTGTTATGAAATGAACAGGATGTATCTCACATGCTAATATTCTTGCACAGCAATTACTAATCCACATGGTACTTTTGAAACATAACTATCCGGGAGTAAGGCAGTAGCGCAGCGGGTTAAGCACACATGGCACAAAGCGCAAGGAGTGGAGGGTGTAAGGATCCCGGTTCCAGCCCCTGGCTCCCCACTTGCGGGGGGAGTCGCTTCACAAGTGGTGAAGCAGGTCTGCAGGTGTCTGTCTATCCCCCTCTCTGTCTTCCCCCTCCTCTCTCCATTTCTCTCTGTCCTATCTAATAACGAACAACATCAACAACAATAATAATTACCACAACAAGGCTACAACAGCAAAGGCAACAAAGGGGGGTAAATGGCCTCTAGGAGCAGTAGATTCATGGTGCAGGCACTGAGCCCCAACAATAACCCTGGAGGCAAAAAAAAGAAAAAGAAAAAAACTCTAAAAGTATATCTCTTAATGTCTTCATAGGAAACAGTGTGTTCAGTCTATTCTTTGAAATAAAAAAATGTCAACCACCATTTCAGTTCTTAGAAATGAGATGTTAAAAGTCTGTGGTGTCAAGAATGGGCTCATTGTGAGCTGCTGATAGTGCAGACTCCTACAAACATTCCATTGTACTTCTGATCTGTGCTAACGATCCATGCCTAATGGATCATAAAGAGCATTCTGAAGCCACCTTTTCCCTGAACATTATCAACTCTCAATACCTTGTCAAAAAGTGCCAGTAGCTGTCATACTAATGTCCCTTAAGTGTCCCTTTCCCAGTACAACCATCAAATGCATTTAAAGTCTTTGGGAAAGACAGAAAAATTCAAGGGGAGTTCACCAGAGCATGTCTGAGCTTTGTAAAAAAAAATAAGACTGATGAGAGTATGAATCGATTTGCCAATGCCCATGTTCAGCAGAGAAGCAATTACAGAAGCCAGACCTTCCACCTTCTGCACCCCATAATGATCCTGGGTCCATACTCCCAGAGAGATAAAGAATAGGAAAGCTTTCAAGGGAGTGATGGGATATGGAGTTCTGGTGGTGG
The DNA here is from genome assembly GCF_950295315.1 of Erinaceus europaeus. NCBI lineage: Eukaryota > Metazoa > Chordata > Mammalia > Eulipotyphla > Erinaceidae > Erinaceus > Erinaceus europaeus. The sequence goes on from NC_080163.1 coordinate 150,570,759, forward strand.
GAATTGTGTGGAATAGTACTCCTTTTACACTATGGTCTTGTTAATATGTCCATTTTATTAAAAAAAAAAAAAGAATAAGAATCTTCCAGTAGAGGGGGTAGGATATGGAACTCTGGTGGTGGGAAATGTGTGGAATTTTACCCCTCTTATCCTATACTTTTGTCTATATTTTCTATTTTTTATTTTATAATAAATAAAATATAAAAAATAAGCCTAAAATAATATTTGAGAAATGGGCCTTCACAGTGAAAAAAAAATTTTATAAAGAAATTTCATTTTTAGTCTATTGGGATAAAATAATAGCTATTAGTTATACAGCATTTTCAAGTAATATGTTTTATATTTATCTCTATTAATATTACAAGTTTTCTATAAATGCCATTATAGTTCTTATCTGAAACATGAGGTTCTCAGAAATATCCAGAGACATTTTCAAGAGAGATTCCACATTCAGTAAATGGTAAACTGTGGTTCAAACCCAGGTCTCCCTAATTGTAGAGTGTGAGCTTATACAGCACACTCCAAGATCTGTGCTTTCCATAAAGAAAGTTATAGGTTTATTCGATATTTTTCTTTCAGGGCAGGTTTGGTGATAGTTGACTCCTTCAACTGTTGCTTGTCTGAGAAGATTTTGATGCCTCCATCTTGTCTGAAGGACAGTCTAGCAGGATACAGTAGTCTTGGTTGAAAGCCTTTTCATTGAGTACTCGATAGATATCTTGCCATTCTCTTCTGGCCTGTAGTGTCTGTATGGAGAAGTCTGGTGCTAATCTTATGGGTTTTCCGAAAGGAGACCACCCGGACCGAAACAAGACAGAACTAGAATGACTACAGAAACCCAGTAAATCACCCGTGAGTACAAACACGCGTGGCTGGTGACAGAGAGGAGAGAGGGGCCTAAGGAGAGATTAAGTGACTGCTAACAGTTCGACAGTTTGTCAGTGGAGACACCACCTCCAGTCTGCTCCACCAACAAGGGGACAGCTGAAGGGAGGAAAGGACTCCCCAGAGACTCACCAAGTGCAACTCTGAGTCTCCATTGCTACTACCCTCAGAATCTGGAGCAGCAACAGGGAGGGACACCAGGGTACAGAGATCTAACCGGGAAACTCAGGAGAAGACCTATACCTCGGTGGCATAGCTGAGGGGCTGTGAAAGTCTCTTTGCATAACCACTGGATTATCTCTGCCACACCCTGCTTTATCTCTTGGTCAGGAGTCAGTGATTAAGCTAAGAAGCCTATTGATAGTTTAAAAGCCCTCAGGCTCCCATAGCCTACAGGGAAAAAAAAAAAAAAGGCTTTTACACCACTGAACTCCAACTCAGGGATTGAAAAAACTGTTAACTTATATAAAATGGTTAAAACAACAAGAAAAAATATTGGATACTCGAACCAGGACAAGAGTCCAGCTAAAAGTCCTCCAGAGGGTGAAGCACAAAACGAGTTCAACATCCAAACATTAGCTAAGGAAATAATAACAGGAGTGAGTAAAGAATTTGAAAAAATTGTAATCAGAAATGCAGGAACAACAAATGAGAATATGGAAGAAAATTCTAATAATCTCATGGTTATTAGAGAGCTGAAAGCTGAAATCGCTGAGCTAAGAAGGCAACTAGCTGAACAAGCTAAAACAGTATCAGAGCAGGGCAACAAAATAGATGAACTCCAGAAAGCAGTAGAGGGCAGAGAGAATAGAATCAATGAGGCTGAAGACAGAATTAGCAAGATTGAGGATGAATTAGAGACAACTAAAAAAGAAGTAAGAGACCTCAAAAAGAGATTAAGAGATGCTGAAAACAACAACAGAGTCCTATGGGATGACTTCAAAAGAAACAATATACGCATTATTGGCTTACCAGAGGAAGAAAGAGAAGGGGAGGAAGAAAGCATTCTCCAGGCCATAATAGCTGAAAATTTCTCTAGTCTAGACAACACCAAAGACATAAAGATTCAAGAAGCCCAGAGGGTCCCAAACAGAATTAACCCAGACCTAAAGACACCAAGACATGTCATACTTAGATTGGAAAGGAATAAGGATAAAGAAAGGATCCTCAAGGCTGCAAGAGAAAAACAAAGAGTCACCTACAAAGGAAAACCCATAAGATTAGCAGCAGACTTCTCCATACAAACACTACAGGCCAGAAGAGAATGGCAAGATATCTATCAAGTGCTCAATGAGAAAGGCTTTCAGCCAAGAATACTATATCTTGCTAGATTGTCATTCAGACTAGATGGAAGCATCAAAACCTTCTCAGACAAGCAACAGTTGAAGGAAGCAACCATCACCAAGCCTGCCCTGAAAGAAGTTCTGAAAGGTCTCCTATAAACAACCAGACCACCACAAATAGGACATATATCAAAACACTCTAAAACTCTACAAGAATGGCGTTAAAATATCTTCAATCTTTGATATCAATAAATGTCAATGGCCTGAATTCACCTATTAAAAGACACAGAGTAGGAAGATGGATCAGAAAACACAACCCAACAATATGTTGTCTACAGGAAACTCACCTAACGCAACAAGACAAACACAGACTTAAAGTGAAAGGATGGAAAACTATCATTCAAGCCAATGGCCCACAAAAAAGGGCAGGAACAGTTATTCTCATATCTGACATGATAGACTTTAAAATAGATAAGATTAAAAAAGATAGGAATGGACACTACTTAATGCTCAGAGGATCAGTCAATCAAGAGGACTTAACAATTATTAATATCTATGCACCCAATGAGAAGCCATCTAAATACATCAAACTTCTACTGAAAGAGCTACAGCAATATATTAACAGTAACACAATCATAGTAGGGGACTTCAACACCCCACTATCTCAACTTATGGGTTTTCCTCTGTAGGTGACTCTGTTTTTCTCTTGCAGCCTTCAGGATCCTTTCTTTATCCTTATTCCTTTCCATTCTAAAAGGATGTGTCTTTGTGTCTTTAAGTCTGAGTTAATTCTGTTTGGGACCCTCTGGGCTTCTTGAACCTTTATGTCTTTGATGTTCTCTAGACTACAGAAGTTCTCTGCTTTTATATCCTGAAGAATGCTTTCTTCCCCTCCCTCTCATTCTTCCTCTGGTAAGCCAATAATGCATATATTATTTCTTTTGAAGTCATCCCATATGTCTCTGTTATTGTTTTCAGCATCTCTTAATCTCTTTTGGATATCTCTTTCTTCTTTTTTAGTTGTCTCTAATTCATCCTCAATCTTGCTAATTGTGTCTTCAGCCTCATTGATTCTATTCTCTCTGCCCTCTACTGTTTTCTAGAGTTCATCTATTTTCTTACCCTGTTCTGATACTGTTTTTTAACTTGTTCAGCTAGCTATGTTCTTAGCTCAGCTATTTCAGCTTTCAGCTCTTTAATAACCTTGAGATAATTAGTGTTTTCTTCCAGATTCTCATTTGTTGTTTCTGCATTACTGATGACAATTCTTTCAAACTCTTTACTCACTCCTGTGATTATTTCCTTAGCTAGTGTTTGGATGTTGACCTCATTATTTTGTGCTTCACCCTCTGGAGGACTTTTAGCTGGACTCTTGTCCTGGTTCATTTCTCCAATATTCCTTCTTGTTGGTTTAACCATTTTATATTGTATATTATGAGGTCCCTGTCTCAGTACTTTTCAAATTACTGATCACTCTTGCCTGGATTGACTTTTGTCTAAGTAAGGTAATTAAAGGGTTCACAGTTGTGGAAATTGACAGTTGTTTCAATAGTATTTTAATCCCTAAGTTGGAGCACAGTGGCTTAAAAGCCTTTTTTGTACTTCTTCTTCTCTGTAGGCTATGGGAGCTTGAAGGATTTTAAACTATAAGTAGGCTTCTTAGCTTAATAACTGACTCCTGACCAAGAGATAAAGCAGGATGGGGCAGAGATAATCCAGTGGTTATGTAAAGAGACTCTTACAGCCCCACTACTAGGCCACCAAGGTATAGATCTTCTCCTGAGTTTCCTGGTTAGTTCTCTGTCCCACTGGAGCTAGAAGGAATTATGTTAAGTGAGATAAGTCAGAAAAATAAAGATGAGTATGGGATGACCCCACACATAAATAGAAGTTGAGAAAGAATAACAGAAAGAGAAACTCAAAACAGGATCTGACTAAATTTGGAGTAGGGCACCAAAGTAAAAACCCTGGTTTGAGGCTGAGGGTGGATGTTCAGCTTCATGGGGCAAGGGGGAAAAGAGAGGGAGGCTGGGATGGGACAATCTTTTGGTGGTAGGAATGGTGTTTATGTACATTCCTATTAATCTGTAGTCATATAAATCACTATTTAAGTAATATGAGAGGGGAAAATTGATTGAATGTCCCAAAGTTTTTAAAGCACAGACAATCTTTTGAATACATAGGCTGAGTCTTTGACATGTTGACCCTCTTTAAAGCTTAGTCCAAGGAGAACAGAAGCAACCGACAGCATAGCTATATACAAATAATGTCAAAGGACATAAAATATGGCGATGGTGTGTGTGATACAGCAAACCCAAACAAAGGAATATTTCAAAATTAACCCAATTGCCAAACAATGTGATTATAGCAATGACTATCTATTGTCTTCTTAAACCCTAAGACAGCAGGAATCTTCTGTTTCCTCTATAGAGCCTGTATTTCCCCCAGTCCTGGAACCTCTAGGATGGGGCTCACTTTCCTGCATGCTTCTCTCAATTCAAACCAAATAATATTGCATTCACTGATCCCAACCTAATCAATGAGTACCACCTCAGCATGCTTCACTTCAGACTGTGTCCAGAGATGTCAGGCACAGAATGTCAACACTTCAGCTTCATTACTCAGGTGAGACCTTTCCTTTCATGGTATTCTCTAATTCCATTCCAGGCAGTTCACTTCCTAGTAAAGTCCCAAAACCTAGATATAGACCAGATCCCATAAAATAGAGCATATGTTCACATGTATCCATAAATTAGGGCAAAATATATACCTGAAATCAAAAATACACAATAGTCTATAGTGAGTCCATAGCAAGTTCATAATGAAATAGTGTCTACTTAGACTTAGATACCCACCTCATCTATTTCCTATTACATTCCCTCAATCACTCACAAGCTATCCTTATCAAAGCAAGGACTGCAAAAGCTGAATAAGGGCAAGAGACTGGCATACTTTAACAATGACTCTTTAGTCACTATCAGTCCATTCCACCAGCTGGGGCCCTAATTGGTGAGTCCTGAGATTCCCAAACAGATATGATGGGCCTAGAACTTGAATAAATCCCTCTCTCCATTGATACTGGTCATTTCTATCAGGAAAAATAAAATAGACCCCTTTGTGGGCCCCCATAGGACCTTAGGACCTTGCCTTCAACTTGGATCAACAATGGTAGAGAATGTTCCGTCCTCCAAAGAGAGAATGGACAACATACTCTATGCTGCATGGAATGTTCCTACTCATGACCACAGAATGTGAGCTCAGATCTAGAGGGATGCAGAGGTCATATAGGCTCCTAAGCTGATTATGGGCCCCAAATCACATCAAATCGATGGGGTTTACAGTCCACAATATTTACACCCCTTTCCCATATTAGGGAGCTACTGTCTTCCCTGATCCAGCTTTCTGGTCCTTGTTCCAGCCATGACATCATCTCCCCAGACAATAACTTGGATCCACCTGCATATCATATTTCAGGCTCTGGGGCAAAAAAGAAAAGGGAAAAAAAGAAAAAAAAAAAACTTATATATCCACAGGCCCTTTGGAATTTAACTAGAATATACCTACCAGCTATCTAGAAAATGGAGGACCCCCCCCCCCAACTCTTCATCTGCACTATTCCAGCCCTTAGGTCCATGATTGGTCAACAATTTTTTTGGCTTTGTATGTTAATGCTCTTTTCAACCACCAGGTTCCAGATGCTAGCATATTGCTGACCAGACTTTCCTGGACAGACAACCCCACCAATGTGTCCTAGAGCTCTGCTTCCCCAGAGTCCTTCCCCACTAGGGAAAGAGAGAGGCAGGCTGGGAGTATGGATGGACCTGTCAACGCCCATGTTCAGTGGGGAAGCAATTACAGAAGCCAGACCTTCCACCTTCTGCATCCCACAATGACCTTGGGTCCATATTCCCAGAGGGTTAAAGAACAGGAAAACTATCAGGGGAGGGGATGGAATACAGAGTTCTGGTGGGGGGAATTGTGTGGAGTTGTACCCCTTTTATCCTATGGTTTTGTAAATGTTTCCTTTTTATAAATAAAAAAAGAAAGAAAGAAAAGAAAATTCAACAAAGCCAACATAAATAAATTAATTTTAAAAAAAGAAGAGAGAAGAGAATAAAAGAAAACAAGAGAAGAGAAGAGAAGAGAAGAGAAGAGAAGAGAAGAGAAGAGAAGAGAAGAGAAAAGAAAAGAAAAGAAAAATATAGAACTAGGGGATTGGAGACAGCTCACCCAGTAGACCAAGCACTTTGCCATGTAGAAGGCCCTGGTTTGAGACCTAGAATCACATGGGAAAACAATGATACTGGAGAAAGTTTAGATGATGGAGACGTCTCTCTCTCTCTCTATCTATCTCTCTCTGTCATTTTCTCTCTTTCTCTCTGTTACTCTCTCTCTCTCTGTCTCTCTCTATATATATATATACATACATATACACACACATATATATGACAAAAATAATCAAAAGGTCCTCTAAACCACCAGAAATGTTACTATTAATGTAAATCATCATCGATGTGTCCAGTATATATAAAATACTCAATTCATTCCTTTCTTCCATTTTCTGATTTTAGCTTTCTAGACTTGGTGTGAATATGTCTTAACTGATAGCTAAAGTGTTGAGGGGGTTTTTTTCTGCCTAATTTTAATAGAAAAATTAGATAAACCAAATATTTATTAAAGCAGATGGTTATTATTTCATTTAGTTGCTGTTTTTTTTTTTTCCAAGATCTGTCAACAGGGACAAAAAATATCATACACCATAAACAGAAGATTCTTTGATGGGGCCAAGGAGACAGCATTAGAACACAGGATTTTTATGCCTGAGACCTTATAGTTCCAATATCCAATACCTGGCATCATCATATGCCAGAGTGGAGAAGTAGTCTGCTTACTTTCTTTTTCATAAAAATTAATAAATCTGGGAGTCCAGCGGTAGCTCCGTGGGTTCAGCACACATGGTGCAAAGCGCAAGGACCCGTGTAAGGATCCCTGTTCCAGCCCCTGGCTCCCCACCTGCAGGGGAGCCGCTACACAGGCAATGAAGCAGGTCTGCAGGTGTCTTATCTTTCTCTCCCCCTCTCTGTCTTCCCCTCTTCTCTCCATTTCTTTCTGTCCTATCCAACAACAACGACATCAGTAACAACAACTATAATAGTTCCAGAGGCGGGGCTACAGAGCAGCAGCAGCTGTGCTTCTCTCCTCTCCTCTCCCTGGCCAACTAGGAATACCAAATGAGACCACCTGTGACCGCAGCAAGACAGGACTGGAACGACTTTGGGAACCCACCAAATCACCACCACCAGGTTCCAGATGCTAGCATGATGCTGACCAGACTTTCCTAGACAGACGACTCCACCAATGTGTCCTGGAGCTCCGCTTCCCCAGAGCCCCACCCTACCAGGGAAAGAGAGAGGCTGGCTGGGAATATGGATCAACCAGTCAATGCCCATGTTCAGTGGGGAAGCAATTACAGAAGCCAGACCTTCCACCTTCTGCATCCCACAATGACCCTGGGCCCATACTCCCAGAGGATTAAAGAATAGGAAAGCTATCAGGGGAGGGGATGGAATACAGAGTTCTGGTGGTGGGAATTGTGTGGAGTCATACCCCTCTTATCCTATGGTTTTGTTAATGTCTCCTTTTTTAAATAAATAAAAAATAATAACTACAACAATAAAACAACAAGGGAACAAAAGGAAATAAATAAATATTTAAATAAAGAAATCTATTTCAAAAAGTTGATATCATTATTTGATGATGGTCTCCTCCACTCCATTTTTTAAAAATGGATTTATGTGTCTTCTCCACATTCTGTGAATGCCTCTGCATATGAGAATGCACACAGACACAGGTACTTTTCCCTAACCTTTACATTTATGCACACTTTGAAATTAAAATTTTCATTAAATTCATTTATCTTTTGGGTTATCTAAAAGAGAGCCTTGTAGACATTAATGCAATATAGAAAATCAATATATCACAATTAGTAAGAGGCAATTGGAAAGCCTCTTGGCTTTTATTTTATTTTTCCTCGCACACATTCAGTTTTTTTCAAACAAAGAACAGCTTTTGCTATTCATTCAATGCACCAGAATTCTTGAACCAAAGAAGCCAATGGACACTAATGAAAAAGCATTTTTCATGTCCGTTACATTTGACTCAACACCAAGTCGTTTAATGAATTACATTTGGGTTTCACCTTTTAGTTCATTAAATATTTAAGATTTGGAACAAAAACACAACTGCATTTGGTAGGTCAAGTGTGAGCCACAAAGTGGCTTCTAACAACCAATTCGTAGAGGAGTGCATCATAGGAAACACTATTAAAAATTACCTCACCCAATTCTTCTTCTAGCGTTTGCCCTTCTTCCGTAGCCAGTCAACAGCGTCAGGTTGAGCCTGATGTAAAGTTTCGAGACCTCCTTTGAATCTGGAGAGGTGGCAGTCATTGACTATGTGGGTCATAGTCTGTCTGGAGCTGCAGGGGCAGTTCAGGTCGTCTCTGGCTCCCCAGCGATGGAACATAGCAGCGCACCGGCCATGGCCTGTTCGATAGCGATTGAGGAGGGCCCAATCATAACGTGCTAGGTCAAAGCCGGGTTGACGCTTGCAAGGGTCTGTGATGAGGTGTTTGTTCTTTACCTCAGCTGACTGCCAGCTCTGTTTCCAAGAGTCTGGAACAGAGAAGTTCAGTGTAGGCATAGGGGACCAGATTGGGTGACGAGACGTCAAGCGTTGGACAGGGTGGGCGAAGATATCCGCATATATTGGCAGGTCCGGTCGAGCGTAGACGTGGGAAATGAACTTAGATGATGCCGCATCCCAACGAATATCTGGCGGGGCGATGTTGCTAAGAACTGGCAGCCATGGAACCGGGGTGGAACGGATGGTTCCAGAAATTATCCTCATGGAGGAATATAATTTGGAATCGACCAAGTGGACATGGGGGCTACAGAACCATACTGGGGCACAGTATTCTGCAGTGGAATAGCATAATGCCAGAGATGATGATCGCAGTGTGGAAGCGCTCGCACCCCATGAGGAGCTGGCCAGTCTTGCAATGATGTGATTCCTTGCGCCCACCTCACCCAATAAAACAATATTTTAAACTAGAAAGCTGAAACCGAGAAAGTCAGGTAGCGTCCTCAAGATTGTGGGGCTAGGTTTTTGATCTGGCACTCCTGTGAGCTATATATTAGGCTCATTTTGAGAAGTAGAAAATGGGACTTGTTTCTCTGACAATGCTCAAATCCTAATTTTCAGAGATTGGCCCTCCTTTTGAACAGGTGTAGCCTATACCTGACCCCAGAGCTCACGTGTTCCTAACAATTCCAAATGAGGTTTCTGCTCTAAGGGAAAGATCTGAGTTTTAGCTGCTGCCTTCAGGTAATGTAGAGTTAAGTGCCAACACATTTGAGCTCAGGACTTATCTTGAGGTTCCCAGCTCTAGCTAGTTGCAGATGTAAAAGATAAGACACCCATTTCAAAAAGAACAGAATGTAGCAATGTGACCATAAAATGTGTTCATTGTGCTTGTTCCCTGTCCAAGGACAACTGGCCATATATGGGGGGAAAGAGCTTGATAAAATGCAATAGCCTTTAAAAAAAAAAAAAAAAAAACATTCTGGGAGTTGGGCAGTAGCTCAGCGGGTTAAGCACACGTGGCACGAAGCACAAGGCCCAGCTTAATGATGCCGGTTCAAGCCCCCAGCTACCCACCTGCAGGGGAGTCGCTTCACAGGCGGTGAAGCAGGTCTCCAGATGTCTATCTTTCTCTCCCTTTCTGTCTTCCCCTCCTCTCTCGATTTCTCTCTGTCCTATCCAATGACAGCAACAACAATAATAATAATAACCACAACAATGATGGAACAACAAGGGCAACAAAAGGGAAAAATGGTCTCCAGGAGCAGTGGATTCATGGTGTAGGCACCAAGCCCTGGCAATAACCCTGGGGGGGGGGGGAACCCATTCTTTCTCATTTAAATGTCATTAAGAAAATTAATACTTGGTTCTGATTTGAGGTAGATAAATTTTAAAACTTGGATAAATTGTAAAGCTCCTCAGAGAAAAAACTCTTCCAAGTCAATTAATAAAATAATTTTATGGCATTATTGAGATATAACTTGATACAATGACACTACACATATTTAAATGGGATGATTTGACCAATGTCAATGTGTATAAATGCTCATGAAGCACCATGACCACCATCATGACCAAGCTGATAAACTTCTGGGAGGGTCAGCATAATAGCAGGTTTAATCCCCAGCATCATCATGGCCAGAAATCAAGCCACAGGTGAGTGCAAACACGTGTGGCTCATGGATAGAGGGACTTAAGGAGAGATTCCTGGGGCTAAAAGTACTCGGGAGTCCAACAATCTGCCAGTTGAAATACTACCCTCCAGTCTGAGTTGTTATCAACAAAGACTGCTGAAAGGAGGAGAACTTAAGCCTCACCAATTTACAACTGTGGGTCTCCACTGCTGAGAGAACAAGGAGAACAAAAGCAAAAATAAACAGAATGGGACTATATCAAACTAAAAAAGGGGGGGGGCTGTAGAGTGAAAGAAACCATCACAAAAAAAAAAAAAGAAAGATAACCTACTAAATAGGAGAAGATATCTGGATATCATCTATCCAACAAGGGGTTAATATTTAAAGTATACAGAGAACTGGCACAACTCAATAGCAAAGAAATACAACCCAGCCAAAAAAAAAAAAAAAAAGCTATTTTACTTAATACTAGAGAAATGCAAATCAAAACCACACCCGTGAAAATGACCCATGTCAAAAAAACTGGAAACAACAGATACTGGTGGAGTTGTGGAGAAAACTTTGAAATTCTTATAACTGCTATGGGAATGTAAATTGGCACATACTCTATGGAAAACAGCATGGAGATTCTTTAAAATACCCTGGACTGAAAACCCCACCAATGTGTCCTGAAGCTCCGCTTCCCCAGAGCCCCACCCTACCAGGGAAAGAGAGAGGCAGACTGGGAGTATGGACCGACCAGTCATCGCCCATGTTCAGCGGGGAAGCAACTACAGAAGCCAGACCTTCCACCCTCTGCAACCCACAAACGACCCTGGGTCCATGCTCCCAGAGGGATAGAGAATGTGAAAGCTAACAGGGAAGGGGATGGGATATGGAGATTGGGTGGTGGGAATTGTGTGGAGTTGTACCCCTCCTACCCTATGGTTTTGTTAATTTATCCTTTCTTAAATAAAAAAATAAATTCAATAAAAAAGAAAAAGAAATAAGATGCAAAATTTTTTTTAAATCCTAAAAAGGAGCATGTGAAATATGATCCAGTTATAACACTCATGAATGTCACCACTTTGGGCTATTTTAGATTAAAAAAAAAAAAAAAAAAAGAGCGAGGATTTGAAGGAGAAAGCCTAAACAGTAGACTTTTTATTTCTGTTTTTAATTAACTTTAGTAGACTTGAAATTTGGTACTTGAAAAGCTGACTAGTATCTCTTGATTCAGCACTCATAAATAACTTTAGTTCTTGTTCTGGAAGGTTATTGTGTTCCAATTCTACTAGCAATATGCCTTGATGGTAAAATTTTAGAACTCTCTAGGAAAACAGTCAGCCTTTGTAATAAACACTGGAGTCTAATGTTACCAATTGATTGACTGATTCAGTATCCAGAATCAGAAAAAAGTATTCACATATTTCCTGGACTTTGTTTTCATTAATGACTTGGCACTTTCTAGGATTTGCAGAAAATGACATGACCTTCTGAATTCTAAAGGAGTTCAGAAGAAAACAGAACACCAAGAAAGATGTAACATCCTGGAATCCTAAGAATCCATCACTCTTGTTTTATTCACATTTTAGTAAGTGGTGGTAAATCTTTGATGGATTAAGAAACACAGGTTTAGGGCGTCAGGCGGTAGCGCAGTGGGTTAAGCTCATGTGATGTGAAGCGCGAGGACCCGCATAAGGATCCCGGTTCGAGCCCCCAGCTCCCCACCTACAGGGGAGTCGCTTCACAGGTGTCTATCTTTCTCTCCCCCTTTGTCTTCCCCTCCTCTCTCGATTTCTCTCTGCCCTACCCAATGATAGCAACAACAACAATAATAATAACCACAACAAATGGTCTCCAGAAGCAGTGGATTCATGGCACCGAGCCCTGGCAATAACCCTGGGGGCAAAAAAAAAAAAAAGAAAGAAACTCAGGTTTAGATTATGCTTAGTGAACGCAATGATTGCCAACTCAACATGCTTCACCTCAGACTGTGTCCAGAGACTTCACGTGTGGAATGACAACCCTTCAGCTTCATTACTCGGGTGAGACCTTTCCTTTAATAGTACACTCTAATTTCATCTCAGGTAGTTCACTTTCTAACAAAGTCCCATAACCTAGATATACACCAGTTTCTGTGAGAGAGAGCTTATGTTCACATGTATCTATAAACTACTGCAAAATATATACCTGAAAGCAGAAGTTCACTAGAGTTTGCAGTGAGTACCTCCCTAACACTTCCTCTCCACTATTCCAAGCTTGGGATCCATGATTGCTCAACAAATTGTTTGGCTTCGTATGTTAACTCTCTTTTCAATCACCAGGTTCCAGATGCCACCAGGATGCTGGCCAGGCTTCCCTGGATTGAAGACCCCACCAATGTGTCCTGGAGCTCAGCTAGGGAAAGAGAGAGGCAGACTGGGAGTATGGACCGACCAGTCAACGCCCATGTTCAGCGGGGAAGCAATTACAGAAGCCAGACCTTCTACCTTCTGCAACCCTCAATGACCCTGGGTCCATGCTCCCAGAGGGCTAGAGAATGGGAAAGCTATCATGGGAGGGGGTGGGTTATGGAGATTGGGTGGTGGGAATTGTGTGGAGTTGTACCCCTCCTACCTTATGTTTTTGTTCATTAATCCTTTCTTAAATAAAAAATTAAAAAAAAAAAAGATTATGCTTAGTGAAGTAAGGAAGTGAAAGACGTGGTTTCACTCATGTGTGGAATATAGAGAATTGAAACATATGAGCTTGCCAAAAGGAAAAGGAAAAGAAAAAAGTAGCCAACTCCTCTCTAAGAACTTGGAAAGACAAGTTATTGTGGTTATCCTTGGGGAGTGAGGGCACAGAACTCTGGCAGTGGGAGTGGTATGGAACTATAGCCCTGTTTATATTATAATCATATAAATCACCGTTAAACTTTAGTTAATTAAAAAAATATTAGAGAAAGCGGGGGAGATAGCATAATGGCTATGCAAACAGACTCTCATGCCTGAGGCCCCAAAGTCCCAGGTTCAATCCCCCAAATGACCATAAGCCAGAGCTGAGCAATGCTCTGGTGTTTCTCTTTCTCTCTCTCTCTCATTCTCTCTCTCTCTCTCTCTCTCCCTCTCTCTCTCTCTTCCTCTGCATCTCTCTCAAAAATAAATAAAATATTTTAAATAAATAAAATTTAGAGAAACAGGTACAGAAATAAAAACCTAATCTCAACCCAGGTGTCCAACAACAGATGAGTGGCTGAGCAAGTTGTGGTATATATACACAATGGAATACTACTCAGCTGTAAAAAATGGTGACTTCACCGTTTTCAGCCAATCTTGGATGGACCTTGAAAAAATCATGTTGAGTGAAATAAGTCAGAAACTGAAGGATGAATATGGGATGATCTCACTCTCAGGCCGAAGTTGAAATACAAGATTAGAAAAGAAAACACAAGTCGAACCTGAAATGGAATTGGAGTATTACACCAAAGTAAAAGACTCTGGGGTGGGTGGGTGGGTGGGGAGAATACAGGTCCATGAAGGATGATAAATGACATAGTGGGGGTTGTATTGTTAAATGGGAATCTGGGGAATGTTATGCATGTACAAACTATTGTATTTACTGTTGAATGTAAAGCATTAATTCCCCGATAAAGAAATAAATTTTTTAAAAATCTAATCCATTTTCACAAGCTCCATGAGGACACTGTCCTCACTATAAAGGCTTCTTAGACATGTCAAGAGAATCATAAGCTCTGGCTTATGATGATGCTGGGGACTGAATCTCTGCTGGGGCATGAAAGTCTTTTGCATAACCATTATGCTAACTCTCAATTTCTCTTTTCTCAGTCTTCTAACCAACTCTTTCATTTTTCTAAAAAATAAAAAGTCAAAGTCATGTCTGTGTCTGGTGGAAGAGAGTTTTGATTTCATTACTTCTCTCAATCTTACTTTCTCAGAGCCTTTTCTGTGAACTCAGGAGATTATTTTCCATGAAGAGGGGGGCATCTTTAATCAGAAATTTTATTTTCTGAGAATCAGACACCTTATTTTCAGCTCTATCTCTAATATTAATGTAAAGTGACTTTTCCTTCTTTGAATATGAGAAATAAATCCCCTTCTGTCTATGAAAACCCATGTAAAATGTTCTAAAGGAAAAATGCCCTCTTACTGTACCAGCAGAAGATCATAAGGGTATTCAGATGGATGGGTTTATTTGAGATTCATAATCAATATATGTTAACAATGTGTGTGCTAATACCCTGAATAAGACACCAACATTCTCTTTGCCTCAGTGTCTCTACTCTACACAACTAACACAATGAGGATGAGCTCTTAGCTGCATTTCCACCCAAATGAGTCAGCTACCCCCATGATGTCAAATAATCTCCACAAAGTTGAAGAGGTTTCAAAGAAGTCACTTGGAGCAATGTTCATAAACAGAAATTCTAAAAAAAAAAAAAAAAAAAAAACAGTCGAGTCCGGGTGGTGGCACACACCTGGCTAAGCACACATGTCGCAATCCACAAGGACCCAGGTTTGAGCCCCCAGTCTCCACCTGCAGGGGGAAAGCTCTGTGAGTGGTAAAGCAGTGCTGCAAGTGTCTCTCTGTCTCTCTCCCTTGTGTACCACCCGCTTCCTTCTAGATTTCTGGCTGTCTCTATCTAGTAAATAAAATTTAAATTATTTTTAAAAAACTTTTAAGTCATATTTTTGCCAGAGAAGATGTCTTTAGCAAAAGTAGGAAAGGCTTATGCCAACTTTGAATTCTGGTGTGTATTTTAAACTACTGAATATCTTCCCCTTTTTTTTCTTTTTTGCCTCCAGGGTTATTGCTCGGTGCCTACAACATGAATCCTCTGCTCCTGATGGCTGTTTTTTTTCCCCTTGTTGTTTTATCGTTGTTGTTGTTGTTGCTGCTGTTGTTGTTGGATATTACAGAGAGAAATGGAGAGAGGCGGGGAAGACAGAGAGGGGGAGAGAAAGACAGACACCTGCAGACCCACTTCACCACCTGTGAAGCAACCCCCACTGCAAGTGGGGAGCCAGGGCTCAAAGCCAGATCCTTGAGCTGGCCCTTGCACTTGGCATCATCTGCACTTAACCCACTATGCTACCACCTAGCCCCCCTAATATTGGGATAATTAGTTATTCTTTCTTTCTATCATTTTATTGGGAAGTTAATGATTTACAGTACAGTTGTTGATACATGGGCAATAATTTCTCATCTCCTTGCAATAGTTGTCTGCCAAGCACTCTCATCACCAGCATAGATCCTTTTCCATCATCCTCTACCAAGACCACGGGAGAATCTGTTATTCTTTTTTTTTTTATTCCCTTTTGTTGTCTTTGTTGCTTTATTGTTGTAGTTATTATTGATGTCGTCATTGTTGGACAGGACAAAGAGAAATGGAGAGAGGACGGGAAGACAGAGAGGGAGAGAGAAAGACAGACACCAGCAGACCTGCTTCACCGCCTGTGAAGCGACTCCCCTGCAGGTGGGGAGCCGGGGGCTTGAACTGGGATCCTTACTCCGGTCCTTGCGCTTTGCACCATGTGAGCTTAACCCGCTGCGCTACAGCCTGGCTCCCAGAATCTGTTATTCTTAAAAGAAGTAAAATGATCCAGGTTCAAACACAGAAATACACTCACTCAGCCTCAGTAGCTCTATATCAATACAGCAAATAGACACAAAGGAAGAAGGATAACCTTTAAAATGAAGCAGACCCTAACTTGGATTCAGGTTGTCAACTGTTTAGAATAGTTTAAAGTATTGATTGTTTCTAATATCTTATTAAACCTGGAAGCTGGAGGGGGCTGGGCGGTAGCGCAGTGGGTTAAGTGCATATGGTGCAAAGCACAAGGACCGGCGTAAGGATCCCGGTTCAAGCCCCCGGCTCCCCACCTGCAAGGGAGTCACCTTCACAGGCAGTGAAGCAGGTCTGCAGGTGTCTATCTTTCTCTCCTCCTCTCTGCCTTCCCCTCCCCTCTCCATTTCTCTCTGTCCTATCCAACAACAAGAACAATTATAAGGGCAACAACAAGGGCAACAAAATGGGAAAATAGCCTCCAGGAGCAGTGGATTTGTAGTGCTGGCACCAAGCCCCAGCAATAACCCTAGAGGCAAAAAAAACCTGGAAGCTGGAGAAGTGACTTGGTGAAGAAGGATTTGCACACATGGTGCTCTGGGTTGAATCCCTGCATTACATATGATAAAGAAGAGCATTGCTCTTTATCTCTCCCTCTCAATTTAAAATAATAATAATAAATTAATCTTGAGTCTGCTATTTATAAACTGTGTGACTTTGGACAAATTAATTCTGTCTTCACTGTCCCAATACAAAATGGAGGCAAAAACAATGTCTATCTTAATAGGGTTTCTTGGATTTGTTAAGCAATAGAACTTACACAAAGAGCTCTAGAGCGCATGTAGCATATAAGTAGCATGCCATTAAGTCCTAATTATTGCCATCATTATTAACTAGCCAAGTATTCCCAATACAAATTACCTACTTCCCCCATGCTTCAGTTTCCCCCCTCTCTAAAACAGGTAGAATGAAATTATTATCACAATGAAATGAAACTGTGGGGCAAGGAGTTGTTCAAGACAGTGCCTGGGTAAGGAGGCCTTGGCTCAGTTCTCAAGTGGATTATCAACTGAGTGTCCCAAGTTTAATGGTGACTAGTGAAGAAACACCATGCACTTTGAGGCCACTAGAGGTGGCAAGACCTGGAATAGTAGCCAGCTTTATTTATTGTCAAGGCCAGCAAATTCATCAACTCTCCTCATTAAAATTTGCCAGTTAATGAGCAGTGGCGTACCCCTTAGCAAAGGTCAGCAGCAGCCTAAGCAAACTTATCAAAAATTCAAAGAGGTACAGAGTTTGGGAAAAGTTCATTCTTCCCTTAATTAACGGATCTAATTACAATCCTGACATAACAAAATGCAAAATGTGCTCTTCAAAAGACACTGAGTCAAAGGTTTAACAGCCCAGATAACCTTCTCCTTTAGTACAGACTGACCCAAATGTAGAGGAGGGAAGAAGAAGGGATCTTAACATATAGTCAACAGGGCTGAAACAGCTTTTCAAAAAAAAAAAAAAAAAGAAGAAGAAAAGAAATTAAAGCTTAGTAGCACATCAGAATCTCAGAGCAACAAAAGAATTCAAAGGGAACAAAAGCGCTCCCACATCCTGGGATCTGGGTGAACACAGAGTCAAGGTTTTCACTAATCTCCTTCTTAGTCGTTGTCAAAGTATTTACTTGGTGACCTTTCCTGGCTAGTTATGAATAGTACGTTAGCATTCTAAAAGGTCTGTATTTGTAATTGTTATCTCAGTTAGATAAAAACCAGACATACAGTAAGGAAGAATGGATATGCTGTTTCCGAAACAGTAAGCCCAGAACTTCTAACCAGATTCCACTAACCAAAGGCTTAGAGAAAAGGCAGCCTGGCCACCAGTTGGTATCCTCAGGAAACCACCTTCCTAAGAGAGTAAGTGGCACCACAGTGTTGGTTTCATGGCATAAGATCAATTTCATAGGGGATTTCAGAAACTATGAAATTTTCAATTTTGATTCTTTTTTTTTTTTTGCCTCCAGGGTTATTGCTAGTGCTGAGTGCCTGCCTGCACTATGAATCCACTGTTCCTGGAGGCTACTTTTTTCCATTTTGTTGCCCTTGTTGTTACCCTTGTTGTGATCACTATTATTACTGTTGTCGTTGTTGTTGTTGGATAAGACAGAAAGAAGTCAAGAGAGGAGGGGAGGTAAAGAGGGGGAGATAAAGACAGACACCTGCAGACCTGCTTCACTGCCCATAAAGAGAGAACCACCTGCAGATGAGGAGCTGGGAACTTGAACCGGGATCCTTACGCAGGTCCCTGTGCTTTGCATCATGTGCACTTAACCCACTGCGCTACCACCCGACCCCCTATTTTGATTCTTCTTTGAATATTTTTATTTATTTATTTTAGATAGAGACAGAGAGAAGTTGAAAGGGAGAAGAAAGAGGGAGAAAGAAAGAGAGAGACCTGCAGCACTGCCTCACCACTCATGAAGCTTCCCCCTTGGCAGGAGAGGACTGGGGATTTGAACGCAGGTCCTTGCATGCTGTGATATGTGCACTCAACCAACTGCACCACCACCTGGCCCCTCAATTATGATTCTTTACCTGAAAGTAAGCAGATGGAATAATGATAGGAACCATTAGGTCTTAGAGCTTCCCACCACTTTCAAGTATGTTCCAAGCAAGACAGCAAGAGGGTACACCACTTACAGTGTCTCAGAAAGTTCTTCAAAAGTTCCTTCATGGGAAGCACCCGCATGGATTAGTATCAACATATTACAGAAAACAACTGATCTGGAGACTGGGGAGATAGCATAATGGTTATGCAGAAAAACCTTCATGGCTGAGGCACCAAAGATTCTAGTTTCAATCCCCAGCACCACCAAAAGCCAGAGTTTAGCAGCTCTCATAAAAATATTAAAATAAATAAAAATGAAAACTTGAGGGGTACCAAAGCATACCTGGTAGAGCACACACATTAACATGTGCAAAAACCGGGATTCAGACCTGCAGGGGGACGCTTCACGAGTGATGAAGCAATGCTGCAAGTGTCTCTCTTTCTCCCTCTCTACACTACTTCCCTCTCAATATTGCTTTGTCTTTATCAAAAATAAATAAATAAAATGTATAATAAGAAAATAATGGGAGGGGTCGGGTGCTAGCGCACTGGGTTAAGTGCACATAGTGCGAAGCACTAGGACCTGTGCAAGGATCCCGGTTCGAGCCCCCAGGCTCCCTACCTGCAGAAGCAGTGAAGCAGGTCTGCAGGTGTCTATCTTTCTCTCTCCCACGCTGTCTTCCCCTCCATTCTCAATTTCTCTTTGTCCTATCCAGCAGTAGCAACAACAATGGGAAAATGATGGCTGTCAGGAGCAGCGGATTCGTAGTGCAGGCATTCAACCCCAGCAATAACCCTGGAGGAAAGAAAGAAAGAAAGAAAGAAAGAAAGAAAGAAAGAAAGAAAGAAAGAAAGAGAGAAAGGAAGGAAGGAAGGAAGTGTGGGGGTAGATAGCATAATGGTTATGCAAACAGACTCTCATGCCTGAGGCTCCAAAGTCCCAGGTTCAATCCCCTGCACCACCATAAGCCAGAGCTGAGCAGTGCTCTGGTTAAAAAAATAATAATAATTTTTTTTAATTTTTTAAAAAGGAAGAAAGGAAGAAAGACAGGAAGGGAGAGAGAGAAAGGAAGGAAGGAAGAGAGAGAGAGAGAGAAAGAAAAAAAGACATGAAGGGAGGGAGGAAGGGAGAGAGAAAATAATCTGGAAATGGGGGGAGTAGATAGCATAATGGTTATGCAAAGAGATTTTATATATAATCACCATGGAAGAGGAAAAGCTGAAACTATGAGAGAAGAAAAGTCATCTAAGATCAAGCAGAAAAGTAGTAATAGAGAACCCTCCCTCCACAGGATCAGATGTAGCATGTTCATCAACATTTATTGAACATCTTTCCTGTGTTGGGTATTATTCAGTTATCAGACCGTGATGAAAAGTTGTAGTCTGGCCTCTCTGATTTGTTCTTGCTCATGACATCAATAAATATACTTAAATCATCCTGGTGGAGATGAATTGTGGTTGTAGAGAGGTATCATGGCAGGTAAAGTACATGCCTTGCAATGCCCAGTGTCCTGAGTTCAATCCCTAGCACTACATATATCAGGATGCTACGATCTCTCTCTTCCCTCCTCCACTCCTCATCTCTCGCTCTCTCTCTCTCTCTTACTACTCATGAAAAAAGAAGAACTAAGAAAGCACCATTCTTTTTTTTTTTTTTTGCTTCCAGGGTTATTTTTGGAGCACAGTGCCTGTACCATGAATCCACTGCTCCTGGAGGCTATTTTTCCCCTTTTGTTGCACTTGTTTATAGTTGCTGTTATTATTATTATTGTTATTATTGTTGGATAGGACAGACAGAAATGGAGAGAGGAGGGGAAGACAGAGAGGAGGAGAGAAAGATAGACACCTGCAGACCTGCTTCACCGCCTGTAAAGGCACCCCCCTGCAGGTGGGGAGCCAGAGGCTCTAACCAGGATTCTAAGGCCTGTCCCTGCGCTTCACATCATGTGCACTAAACTCGCTGCGCCACCGCTCGGCACCCCGAAAGCAACATCCTAATATATGTGTAGAGATTGGACTAAAGGAAGGGGAAAGGTAGAGTGGGGAGCTGGGAGAGATGCAGAGTCCAGTAAGAAGTCACAGCTCGCAGCCAGGCAAGAGATAAGAGTGGAGGGGCCAGCGGAGATGAAGGTAAGATCAACAGAACTTGCATATGAGTTGATACACTGTGGAGGTAGTGAGAAAAGAGTGAAGCATCACTGTGAACTGTAGGACTATACTAGCAGTGATGACTTTTACTGAAATGAGAAAAATAGTCCAAGGAAAAGCAGCAAAGGTGGGAGTAGAAATAGTTCTATTTGGCCAAATTTGAGACACCTATCAGATACCCTGGGGAGATATAAGCTCCATAACTGGACATAGAAATATATAAGCCTGGGATTCTGAGAAGATGTTTGGGATTGAGGAGTCCAATTGAGAGTTGCCACCTCAGAGATCCTACTTAGAGTCAGAGGACTAGATGAGGTCATCCAGACAAAAGGGAGAATTTTTTTTTTCCAAAGGAGCAGTCCACTCCGCTGCTTTCCTGGAGGAACTCTGCTTTCTTCTCTCACACACAGCTGTTCTTTGACAGTACTTGAAAACAACAAAGGAAGGGAGGCGACTTTCAGCGTCCTTAGACGCTGCATGTTTGGAGTTGGTGCCTCTTCCCTGTAATCAAAAGGCCCTCGGAGGTGAGATGAGAAAATGCACACTTTCTGTGATGTGCTGCAGAGTGAACCCTGGTCCCCCACTCAAGTCCTCCACAAAGAAAAAGAAAAAAATCAATCGGATTCTACAGGACTCTTGAGTTTTACTTACTGTGCACATACTGCGGAAATAAGAAGCCACAGCGATCAGAAGCAATCCTCCCTCAGAGCCCGGTGTGAGGCTGCCCCCTTGTGCCCACTAACATTTAGGAATCACGCGTCAACCAAAAGCACACACAGCTGCCTCTCTATCCTCTTGATTTATTTTTTTCTCAAGTGAGCGCCATTTCCTAGATACCAATCCCATGTGTCCCTAGTACAGGAACACAGATAAGAAAATCAGAAAACTTCAACTACCAAAAGTAGGTTTTAAAAAAACATATTAAGGAGAATAGGTGGTGGCGCACCAGGTTGAGTGTACTAATTACAATGCACAAGGACCCAGGTTCAAAGCCCCATCCCCCGGACCAGAGGGCGTGGAGGAAACTTCAAGAGTTGTGCTGCAGGTCTCTCCCTCTTTATCTCCCCTTCCCTCTCAATTTCTTTCTGTCTCAATCCAAAATATACATACTTTTATAAAAACTTAACTTTCCCAGGGTGGGAGTAAATAGCATAATGGTTATGCAAAGAGATTCCAATGTCTCAGGTTCAATCCTTTGCACCACCATAAACCAGAGCTGAGCAGTGAGATAAAACAAAAGGATCAATATGGAATGATCTCATTCATAGACAGAGTTGAAAAACAAGATCAGAAGTGAAAACACAAAGCAGAACTTGGACTGAAGTTGGCATATTGCACCAAAGTAAAAGTGTGCAAAGTAAAAGAGGTTTAGGCCCTGGAACATGATGGCAGAAGAAGATATAATGGGGGCTAAATTGTTATGTGGAAAACTGGGAATTTTTTTTTAATTTCTTTATTGGGGGATTAATGTTTTATAGTTGACAGTAAATACAACAGTTTTTACATGCATAACATTTTTCAGTTTTCCACATAACAATACAACCCCCACTAGGTCCTCTGTCATCCTTTTCCAGGACCTGTACTCCCCCACCCCACCCCCACCCCAGAGTCTTTTACTTTGGTGCAATACACCACCAACTCTAGTTCAGGTTCTATTTGTACTTGAAAATTGGGAAATATGCATGTGCAAACTATTGTATTTTACTATCCATTGTAAACCATTAATCCCCCAATAAAGAAATTTTTAAAAATTAAATTTCCCTGTCATACAAGTGATAGTCATTTTTTTAATTTATTTTATTAGTAATATAATAATATAGTTTACAAGATCATAAGACTATACAACGCATTTACCATGGCAGTTCTGTGCCTTCACCGCCCAAGTCCCCCACTCCTTCCCCTTCATGGTAAAAACTATATAGTTTTCACAAAGTTTAGCAACGGTTTGGCTACTTTTTTTTTTCACAAGTTCATGTTACAAGTCTTTATATTATTGCATAGATAAGCAAAACCACCAGGTGGTTGTCATTCCAAGAAATGAAGGTCAAGGCTGGGGGGTTATGCAAGACTTTCATGCCTCAGGCTGTGAGGACCCAGATTCAATCTCCAACACCACCATAAACCTGAACTGAAAAGCATGAAACCATGCTTTCCTCTTTTTCTCTCTTTTTCTTCTTCTCTCCTCTCTCATTAAAATTAAATAAATAGCTCAATCCAAGTAATTTGGTAACAGTAAGAGTCCTTAAACAAAAACCTGAAGGTTAAGACTCCTTGACTTGACCTTTCCCACTTTCCAGCTTTTTTTTTTTTAAAGCAGAGCCAAGGGATGGAAGGTAGTACCATTGTTATGCAAAAGACTCTCACTCTGGAGACTCCAGGGTTTCAGATCCCATGCTAGGCACCACCACAATGCAGTGGGTTTTTTTTGTTTGTTTGGTTCGGTTGGTTAGTTGGTTGGCTGGTTGGTTGGTTATTTTTTAATTTTTTATTAGTGATTTATTATTGATTTAGAAAATTATAAAATAACAGAGACACAATTTCACTCCTTCCCCACTACTAGAGTTCTGTGTCCCCATTCCCTGAGTTGGAAACTGCATTAGTTTTCCCAAGATCACAAATATGAGTTGACTGTTATTTCTATAACTACCTGTCTATATGGGTATATAGATGCCCATTTTTTCTGTGACCCTCCCTCCTCTCCCTTTCCAAGTCATACCTACTGAGTGTCCTTCTCTTTTGTTTATATTTTTTTAATATTTATTTATCCCCTTTTTGTTGCCCTTGTTGTTTTAATTGTAGTTACTATTGTTGTTGTTATTGATGTCGTCATTATTGGATAGGACAGAGAGAAATGGAGAGAGGAGGGGAAGACAGAGAGGGGGAATGAAAGAGAGACACCTGCACACCTGCTTCACTGCCTGTGAAGGGACTTCCTTGCAGGTGAGGAGCTGGAGGCTCGAACCGAACTGGGATCCTTGCGCTGGTCCTTGTGCTTTGTGCCACCTGCACTTAAACCCTCTGCGCTACTTCCCGCCTCCCTTTTTCTCTTCTCTTTCTGGGTCCTGATAGAATTGGAGTTCAGTGCCCTTTGGTCATCTTCCCCTAACATTTACCTTTCTGGGAGTCTGGAACAAAATTCTATTCATATTTAACACAAGAGACTGTATAACCTCCAAGTCTATGTCGGTCTGTGTTCATAGTCCATGGTCACAACTGGGAACATTCTAGGCTGCACTCATTTCAGGACCAGTAGGATGGCCCACCTCCCTTGGGAAAGTGAGGCAGTCCCTCCCATTGGTAGTTCATAGAGAGGGTGCAGTCCTGAAGAAGCCCACAAGAGGGTTTATAGTAATGTTCCTGATGGAAGTGACTAGTGATGGTGGAGAAAGGGATCTATTAGAGGTCTAGGCTCATTGACAAGCCAAAGTTTTTAAGTTTGGGGGGGGGGGTCAGGGGGGAATAGTATAATAGTTATGTAAAAGACTTTCATGCCAGGGGTCAGGCGATAGCGCAGTGGGTTAAGCTGGCATGGCACGAAGCGCAAGGACCCGAGTAAGGATCCGGGTTCAGGCTCCTGGCTCCCCACCTACAGGGTCGCTTCACAAGCGATAAAGCAAGTCTGCAGGTGTCTTTCTCTCCCCTTCTCTGTCTTCCCCATCTCTTTCTATTTCTCTCTGTCCTATCTAACAACAATGATAGCAACAACAATAATAATAACGATAATGATAAACAACAAGGACAACAAAATGGGAAAAATGAATTCCAGGAGTAGTGGATCTGTAGTGCAGGCACTGAGTCCCAGCAAGGGACTCATGAAGGGAAAAAAAAAAAAAAAAAAAAAAAAAAGACTTTCATGCCTGAGGCTCTGAGATCCCAGGTTTAATATTCAACTCCACCAAAAGCCAGAGCTGAGCTATGATATGTTAAATACATAAATAAATAAATACTGAAACCCCTGGCAACCCTTTAAGATGATTTAAGGAGCCTGAACTTGCTGTGACATATGAAGCTGGTTGGTAATTAGTGTCTAGATTTGGACTTCTCTGAAAGTGGAGGCCCACCAGAGAATTTAAGAACAGGTGATGTCAGAAGTAAACATATGGAGGGTGGGAGTAAAACAGAAAAGCAGGGACAATGAGAAACACATTGTTGAACTGTTTACTTCTGCATCAATCCCACCTGAAAATTTCTGAGAACCCATGTGGAAAGCACCCCTCAGAATTGTCCCTCTAGGTCTGAGGAAACAACATAATGTTTATGCAAATGTTCTCTTGCCTGAGACTCTGAATTCCCAAGTTCAATTCCCAGCACTATTATAAACCAAAGCTGAACAGTGCTCTGGAAGGGGAAAAAAAAAAAAAAAAAGTAAGTGTCCGTCTAAAGGACAGAGAAATCTGATGCTTTTTTTTTTTTCCAGCAACTCTCACTCCCCACTGGAGAGGTATTACTCCCTTGCATATCTGAATTGAGTCTATAAGAAGTTGACTATCTGGGAGCCTGGCAGTAGCTCAGCTCAGCGGGTTAAGCGCACGCACGTGGAGCAAAGCGCAAGGACCAGCATAAGGATCCCGGGACCAGCATAAGGATCCGGGTTCCAGTGCCCAACCCCCCACCCCCCCACCTGCAGGGGAGTCGCTTCACAAGCGGTGAAGCAGGTCTGCAGGTGTCTATCTTTCTCTCCCCCTCTTTGTCTTCCCCTCCTCTCTCCATTTCTCTCTGTTCTATCCAACAGCAATGACATCAATAATAACTACAACAATAAAACAATAAGGACAACAAAAGGGAATAAATAAATAAATATTTTTTTAAAAGAAGTTGACTATCAGGCAGGGGTAGATAGCAAAATGGTTATGAAAAAAAAAAAAAAAAAAAAACTCTCATGCTTGAGGCTCCCAGTTTCAATCCCCACACCACCATAAACCAGAGCTGAGCAGTGCTCTGGTAAAAAATAAATAAATAAATAAATAGAAAGAAAGAAGAAGAAGTTGACTATCCTTCTGTAGCTTGGGATAAATTCCTAAGACCAAAAAGAGATGAGGGAACACATACTTGAGGGGTGGGAGCAAGAACCAGAAAACTTTTCAACTAAACTAAAAAAAAAAAAAAAAAAAAAAGGCCAAAGTTCTCACATAGCTTAGCAAATGGCAAAAATGTGCTACTCTGTCTTCTACAGGCTGTAGCCCTGTCCTGACAGGCATCTGGATCATCTAGGGAGAGTCTTAGGCCATATTACTAGGGAGGCCATGTTCTGTAGAAGGCACAATAGCACATTTTTGCTATTTGCTCAGCTATATGAGAACTACGCAGTTTTTTCTCTGGGCTTTAATTCCTTTATCCATAAAGTAATTATAATTGTAACTATAATTAAATGTTCTTCTAAATAATAAATGTGTTGATATATGTGAGGTGCCTAGCACAAGGAGAAAAGCACATTAAGTTGCTATAGTGTTGTTAATAAAATAATAATTATAAGACTGATCTCTCATTTGTTTTACCGGCCTCCAAGTCTGGTTCACATTTATTAACTCCACTTTAGTTTTGTTCTTAGTAACTTCTATGTATTTAGACATATCCTAGTTGCTGTGACTTGTTTGCTTCATTCCTCCTTCCTTCCTAACAAATAATTGTTGAGCCCTGAGCTTCAGATATCGCGCTTACCTGAGTCTACAACTCTACCTTAATTCTCAGGCTAAATTTTGCCTTCTTGTTTGAAGTACTAAAAATCCAGTTTGTATAAATACTACTCATAGCTACCACTGATCCTGCACTATAGAAACGCTTTAGTGTGGCCCGGGGAGTTGACACAGTGGATAAGGTATTGGACTCTCAAGCATGAGATCCTGAGTTCAAACCCCGGCAATACATGTACCAGAGTGATGTCTGGTACTTTCTCTCTCTCCTATCATTTCTCATGAATAAATAAATAAATTCTTTTTTAAAAAAAATAGAAATGCTTTAGCAGAGCCAGTAAGATAGCTCACCAGAGAGGGCTCCTGCTTTGCCATGTACCCAGACCATGTACCCTGTGTGCTGTGGTGTTTTTTTTTTTCTCTCCCTCTGTCTGTCTGTGTCTCTCTATATATGAAAAAGTCAGCCCATGATAACAACAACCAAAAAAAAAAAAAACTTCAAAGTCACTACATGTGACAATAGATAGTTCAGAACTTACATCTGAATACCCTTTCTCACTTTGCAAAGTTTCACAATTCACCTTCTTCACCCCTTACATGCGGTCTATTAGAGAAGATATTATTCAATGCCTCTACAAATAATCATCATTTCTAAGAAGTTATTCCCACAAATTCCTATTACAAGAACATTGATAAGGAAATAAGAAGGCTTTAACCACCAAAAGGTATGCTTCCTAAAAAACACATCTTTCCCTATCATACACAGTATAATTCTCAAGCAATATCATTGGCCTAATAGATACTGATATATGGTGGTCCTTTAAGACACTCTAGGGTCTGGGTGGCAGTGGCAGTTGAGTGCACAAGGATCTGGGTTTAAGCCCCTAGTCCTCACTTATGTGTGTGTGTGCGGAGGGGGGTACTTCACCAGTGATGAAGCAGTGCTGTAGGTGTCTCTCTTGCTATCTCCCTTCCCACTCCATTTCTAAAATAAATAAATAAACTTTTTTGTTGTTGTTGTTATTGATGTCGTCGTTGTTATACAGGACAGAGAGAAATGGAGAAAGGAGGGGAAGACAGAGGGAGAGAGAAAGATAGACACCTGCAGCACTGCTTCACCACTTGTGAAGCGACTCCCCTGCAGGTGGGAAGCCGGGGGCTTAACCTGGGGATCCTTACAGGCGTCCTTGTGCTTCGTGCCACATGTGCTTAACCCGCTGCGCTACTGCCCAACTCCCTAAATAATTTTTTTTAATTTTTATAATTTATGTATTCCTTTTTGTTGTCCCTCCTAAATAAATATTTTTTAAAACACTGAAAAGTAGAGTATATTGATGTGACATATGGGGCTGACTGATTAACTCATTATCTATACTTGGGATCCCCTGAAAGCAAAACCTGCAGCAAGATGTGGAAAGCGGATGACCCCGAGCCAGGCAGTGGCACACCTGGTTAATCACTCACATTACAGTGTACAAGGACCCATGTTCAAACCCCTGGTCCCCACCTGCAGGGAGAAAGCTTCACGAATGGTAAAGCAGGGCTGCAGGTGTCTCCGTCTCTTTCCCTCTCTATCTCCTCTGCCCCTCTCAATACTCTGTCTCTATCCAATAAGGAAGAAAGAAAGAGAGAGAGAGGGAGGGAGGGAGGGAGGAAGGAAGGAAGGGAGAGAGAAAGAAAGTTTCCTTTCTTAGATATTAAAAGATTTGGGGTTTGTTTTTTTCCCCCAGGGTTATTGCTGGGACTCAGCGCCTGCACTATGAATCCACTGTTCCTGGAGGCTATTTTTTCCTTTTTTGTTGCTCTTGTTTATTATTGTTGTTGTTACTGATGTCGTTCTTATTGGATAGAACAGAGAAAAATCTAGAGAGGAGAGGAAGACAGGCATCTGCAGAACTGCTTCACTGCCTGTGACGACTGCCCCCCACACCCTCTGCACCGCAGGTGGGAAGCTGGGAGCTCAAACTAGGATCTTTATGCTGGTCCTTGCGCTTCGCACACCATGTACATTTAACCCGCTGAGCTACCACCTGACACCCAGAGTTGTTTTTTAAGAGTCTTATGGATAACATTGAGTTGAAAGATGGATAGGATTTCAACAGGCAAAAATGTAAAAGAAAGAATGTATTGTGGGAGTAGTTAGCATAATGGTTATGCAAAGAGACTCTCACACCTGAGGCTCCAAAGTCCCTGGTTCAATCCCCTGCATCACTACAAACAGCAGTGCTCTGGTTAAAAAAAAAAAAAAATTAATTACAGGACTAGAAGATAGCCCACCTGTAGAACACATACTTTGCTGTCCACCATAACCCAAGTTCAAATACCCACAGTCACCACATAGGAGCATCATGCAGAGAAGCTTTCTAAGTGGTGAAGCAGAGCTGTGACATCTCCCTTTCTCTACGTCTATCTCCCTATTTCTCTGTCTCTTTGTCTCTCACCCTCTATCAAAAAAAAAAAAAGCCACCGGGAGCAGTGAGTATGCAAGTAGAAATTCTGGCAGAGAAAGTCAGACTAGACCCAAAGACCTATGGTAAAGAAAGATGATATTTTGGTCATGGGTAAGGAATATTGACAGATGTTTGGGGGAAATGTAAAACTGTAGCCCTGAGCAACAGTTCTGTAAAACTACATTTCTTTAAAAAAAAAAAAATTAAGAACACAGTAATAGCAGTAAATAAAATAAAATAAAATAAACATTACAAGAGCAAAGAAAAGGAAAGGGCAGAAAATATGCAAGCACATCCAAGAATAGGATATGCAAGATGATAAGAATTTAGAGTAACTATCAAGGAACTGAAGAAAAAGCCAGAAAAGAAGCTTTAGACCAATTAAATAAATAGTAATGATAGGAATCTGCTTATCATCAAGTGTAATTACTTGGACACAGTTGGAAGAAGTTTTACATTTTGTTATTTAATAGAAAAATACCATATTTTGCTTTAATGTAGAGGAGACTTGTCCAAAACAATGATTTTTATCACTTAGGCCATAAGCTCATGGAGAGAAGCATTTAAATAATACACGTTGTGTAACTCACTATCCAAAAAACATTGTGTATAGATTGAATGTTTGCCCATGTATTGTAAATCTATAAATAGGGTTTTATAAACAAAATAATTCATTTATAAAGTGTATTATATATTTTTTCAGTGATTGGAGACAAAAAATTGTATCACTCTCTTGGTAATAAAAAGAGACACATCAAGATCTGTTTCTCTCCTATCCTCTACTCTCCCGGATCAGCTAGGAATACCAAAGGAGACCACCTGGGACCGAAACAAGACAGGAATAGAACAACTTCAGGAACCCACCAAATCACCGGTGAGTACAAACACATGTGGCTGGTGGACAGAGAGGAGCCTAGGGAGAGATTAAGTGGCTGGTAATAGT
The DNA here is from genome assembly GCF_950295315.1 of Erinaceus europaeus. Classification (NCBI taxonomy): domain Eukaryota; kingdom Metazoa; phylum Chordata; class Mammalia; order Eulipotyphla; family Erinaceidae; genus Erinaceus; species Erinaceus europaeus. Next base: position 150,600,520 of record NC_080163.1, read on the forward strand.
CCAGCAGTTTATCAGTTGAGACACCACCTCCAGTCTGTTCCACCAACAAGGGGATGGCTGAAGAAGACTCCCCTGAGACTCACCAAGTGCAACTCTGAGCCTCCATTGCTACTGCCCTCAGAATCTGGAGCAGCATCAGGGAGGCACTGGGCTGACACCAGGGAACAAAGATCTAACCAGGAAACTCAGGAGAAGACCTATATCTTGAAGGCATAGCTATGGGGCTGTGAAAGTCTCTTTGCATAATCACTGCATTATCTCTGCTACACCCTGTTTTATCTCTTGGTCAGGAGTCAGTGATTAAACTAAGAAGCTTTTAAACTTATAGTTTAAAAGCCCTCAGGCTCCCATAGCCTACAGAGAAGAAAAAGTACAAAAAAGGCTTTTAAACCACTGTGCTCCAACTTAGGGATTAAAATACTATTGAAACAACTGTTAATTTCTACAACTGTGAACCCTTTAATTACTTTACTTAGACACAAGTCAATCCAGGCAAGAGTGATCAGTAATTTGAAAAGTACTGAGACAGGGACCTCATAACATACTATATAAAATGGTTAAACCAACAAGAAGGAATATTGGAGAAATGAACCAGGACAAGAGTCCAGCTAAAAGCCCCCCAAAGATTGAAGCACAAAATAATGAGGTCAACATCCAAACACCAGCTAAGGAAATAATCACAGGAGTGAGTAAAGAGTTTGAAAGAATTATCACCAGAAATACAGAAACAATAAATGAGAATCTGGAAGAAAACACTAATTAATTATCTCAAGGTTATTATAGAGCTGAAAGCTGAAATCACTGAGCTAAGAACACAGCTAGCTGAACAAGCTAAAACAATATCAGAACAGGGTAACAAAATAGATGAACTCCAGAAAACAGTAGAGGAGAGAGAGAATAGAATCAATGAGGCTGAAGACAGAATTAGCAAGATCGAGGACAAATTAGAGATAACTAAAAAAGAAGAAAAAAGAGATCTCAAAAAGAGATTAAGAGATACTGAAAACAACAACAGAGACCTATGGGATGACTTCAAAAGAAACAATATATGCATTATTGGCTTACCAGAGGAAGAAAGAGTGGGAGACAAAGAAAGCATTCTTCAGGCAACAATAGCTGAAACTTTCTCTAATCTAGAGAACATCAAAGACATAAAGATTCAAGAAGCACAGAGGGTCCCAAATAGACTTAAAGACACCAAGACACATCATATTTAGAATGGAAATGAATAAGGATAAAGAAAGGATCCTGAAGGCTGCAGGAGAAAAACAAAAGAGTCACCTACAGAGGAAAACCCTTAAGACTACCAGGAGACTTCTCTACACAAACACTACAGGCCAGAAGAGAATGGTAAGATATCTATCAAGTGCTCAATGAGAAAGGCTTTCAACCAAGACTACTGTATCCTGCTAGACTGCCCTTCAGACTAGATGGAAGCATCAAAATCTTCTTAGACAAACAACAGTTGAAGGAATCAGCTATCACCAAGCCTGCCCTGAAAGAAGTTCTCAAAGGTCTCGTATCAACAGTCAGACCACCATAAATAGAACACTCTAAAAATCTACAAGAATGACGTCAAAATATCTTCAATCTTTGATATCAATAAATGTCAGTGGCTTGAATTCACCTATTAAAAGACACAGAGTAGGAAGATGGATCTGAAAACACAACCCAACAATATGCCATCTATAGGAAACCCACCTAATTCAACAAGACAAACAGACTCAAAGTGAAAGGATGGAAAACTATCATACAAGCCAATGGCCCACAAAAAAGGGCAGGAACAGCTATTCTCATATCTTACACGACAGACTTTAAAATACATAAAATTAAAAAAGATAGGGATAGACATTACTTAGTGCTCAGAGGATCAGTCAATCAAGAGGACTTAATAATTATTAACAGCTATGAACCCAATGAGAAGCTATCTAAATACATCAAACATCTGCTGAAAGAGCTACAGCAATATATTAATAGCAACACAGTCATAGTAGGGGACTTCAACACCCCACTCTCTCAACTTGACAGATCATCCAGGCAGAAAAACAATAAAGACATAAGGGTGCCAGGGGCCGGGTGGTGGCGCACCTGGTTAAGCGCACATGTTATAGTGTGCAAGGACCCGGGTTGAAGCCCCCGGTCCCCACCTGCAGGGGAGAAGCTTCACGAGTGGTGAAGCAGTGTTGCAGCTGTCTCTCTATCTCTCTCCCTATCTATCACCCCCTTCCCTCTCAATTTCTGGCTGTCTCTATCTAATACATAAATAAATATAATGAAAAAAATTTTTTAAAGACATAGGGGAGCCAAATGAGGAGATAGATAAACTAGAACTATTGGACATTTTCAGAGTCATTCATCCCAAGAAACTGGAATACATATTTTACTCAAGTCCACATGGGTCATTCTCAAGGATAGACCATATGATAGGCCACAAAGATAGCATCAGCAAATTCAAGATCATTGAAATCATCCCAAGCATCTTCTCAGACCACAGTGGAATTAACTAACACTTCAAAGTCAACAAAAGATTAGTAATAGTCCTAAAATGTGGAAGCTCCACAGTACACTACTTAACAATTACTGGGTCAAAGAGGAAATAAAGGAAGAAATCAAAATGTTTCGAGAGTTAAATGAAAATGAAGACACAAGCTATCAAAATATTTGGGACACAACTAAGGCAGTACTGAGAGGGAAGTTCATAGCCGTACAAGCACACTTTAGGAAACAAGTAAAAGCACAAATAAACAGCCTGAATGCACATCTTAAAGACCTAGAAGAAGAAGAAAAAGGGAATCCTAAAGCAACCAGAAGGACAGAAATCACTAAAGGTAGGGCAGAAATCAATAACATTGAAAATTAGAAAACCATACAAAAGATCAACGAAAGTAAATGTTGGTTCTTCGAAAGAGTGAACAAAATTGACAAACCTTTAGCCAGACTCACAAAACAATAAAAGGAGAAGACCCAAATAAATTCGATACTAAATGAAAGAGGAGATATCACCACAGACACCATAGAAATCCAACATATCATGTGAGGCTTCTATGAACAACTATATGCCACCAAGCTAGAGAACCTGGAAAAAAATGGACGATTTCCTAGATACCTATCAACTTCCAAAACTAAGTAAAGAGGAAGTAGATAACATGCATAGGCCCATCACAGCTAATGAAATTGAAACAGTTATCAAAAATCTTCCCAAAAACAAAAGTCCTGAACCAGATGGTTTTACAAATGAATTCTACAAAACCTTCAAGGAAGAACTAATACCTCCAATTTTAAAAGTCTTCCAGAAGATTGAAGACACTGGAATATTTCCTGCCAGCTTCTATGAAACCAACATCACTCTTATACCAAAAGCAGACAGGGACACAACCCAAAAAGAAAATTACAGACCAATATCTCTGATGAACATAGATGCGAAAATATTGAACAAAATTCTAGCCAACCGAATACAGCAATATATTAAAAAGATTGTTCATCATGACCAAGTGGGGTTTATCCCAGGCATGCAAGGTTGGTTTCATATATGTAAATCAATCAATGTGATCCACCACATCAATAAAAGCAAGACAAAAAAACCACATGGTCATATCAATAGATGCAGAAAAGCCTGTGACAAAATACAACATCCCTTTATGATCAAAATGCTACAAAAAAAGGGAATAGATGGAAAATTCCTCAAGATAGTGGAGTCTATATATAGCAAACCTACAGCCAACATCATACTCAGTGGTGAAAATCTGGAAGCATTTCCCCTCAAATCAGGTACTAGACAGGGATGCCCACTATCACCATTCCTATTCATCATAGTGTTGGAAGTTCTTGCCATAGTAATCAGGCAGGGGCAAGGAATTAAAGGCATACAGATTGGGAGAGAAGAAGTCAAACTCTCCCTATTTGTAGATGACATGACAGTATACATAGAAAAACCTAGGGAATCTAGCAAGAAGCTTTTGGAAATCATCAGGCAATACGGTAAAATGTCAGGCTACAAAATAAACATTCAAAAGTCAGTGGCATTCCTCTATGCAAACAAGTTAGAAGAAATTGAAATCCAGAAATCAATTCCTTTTACTATAGCAACAAAAACAATAAAATATCTAGGAGTAAACCTAACCAAAGAAGTGAAAGACTTGTATACTGAAAATTATGAGTCACTACTCAAGGAAATTGAAAAAGACACAAAGAAGTGGAAAGATATTCCATGTTCATGGGTTAGAAGAATTAACATCATCAAAATGAATATACTACCCAGAACCATATACAAATTTAATGCTATACCCGTTAAGATCCCAACCACAGTTTTTAGAAGAATAGAAAAAATGCTACAAATGTTTATCTGGAACCAGAAAAGACCTAGAATTGCCAAAACAATCTTGAGAAGAAAGAACAGAACTGGAGGCATCACACTCCCAGATCTCAAATTGTATTATAGAGCCATTGTCATCAAAACTGCTTGGTACTGAAACATGAATAGACACACTGACCAATGGAATAGATAGCCCAGAAGTAAGCCCCCACACCTATGGATATCTAATCTTTAACAAAGGTGCCCAGACTATTAGATGGGGAAAGCAGAGTCTCTTCAACAAATAGTGTTGGAAAAAATGGGTTGAAACATGCAGAAGAATGAAACCACTATATTTCACCAAATACAAAAGTAAATTCTACTACTCAGCTGTAAAAAATGGTGACTTCACAGTTTTCAGCCAATCTTGGATGGACCTTGAAAAATTCATGTTAAGTGAAATAAGTTAGAAACAGAAGGATGAATATGGGATGATCTCACTCTCAGGCAGAAGTTGAAAAACAAAATCAGAAAAGAAAACACAAGTAGAACCTGAAATAGAATTGGCATATCGCACCAAAATAAAGCACTCTGGGGTGGGTGGGTGGGGAGAATACAGGTCCAAGAAGGATGACAGAGGTCCTAGTGGGGGTTTTATTGTTATATGGGAAATTGGGGAATGTTATGCATGTACAAACTACTGTATTTACTGTTGAATGTAAAACATTAATTCCCCAATAAAGAAATTTTTTTTAAAAAGTAAATTCCAAGTGGATCAAGGACTTGGATGTTAGACCACAAACTATCAGATACTTAGAGGAAAATATTGGCCAAACGCTTTTCCACATAAATTTTAAAGACATCTTCAAGGAAATGAATCCAATTACAAAGAAGACTAAGGCAAGCATAAACCTATGGGACTACATCAAATTAAAAAGCTTCTGCACAGCTAAAGAAACTACTCCCAAAACTAAGAGACCCCTCACAGAATGGGAGAAGATCTTTATATGCCATACATCAGACAAGAGGCTAATAACCAGAATATATAAAGAACTTGAAAATCTCAACAATAAGACAACAAATAACCCCATCCAAAAATGGGGGGAGGACATGGACAGAATATTCACCACAGAAGAAATCCAAAAGGCCGAGAAACACATGAAAAAATGTTCCAAGTCTCTGATTGTCAGAGAAATGCAAATAAAGACAACAATGAGATATCACTTCACTCCTGTGAAAATGTCATACGTCAGAAAAGGTAGCAGCAACAACAAATGCTGGAGAGGTTGTGGGGTCAAAGGAACCCTCCTACACTGCTGGTGGGAATGTCAATTGGTCCAACCTCTGTGAAGAACAGTCTGGAGAATTCTCAGAAGGCTAGAAATGACCTGCCCTATGATCCTGCACTTCCTCTCCTGGGGATATATCCTAAGGAACCCAACACACCCATCCAAAAAGATCTGTGTACACATATGTTCTTGGCAGCACAGTCGGTAATAGCCAAGCCAGGTGTCCAACAACAGATGAGTGGCTGAGCAAGTTGTGGTATATATACACAATGGAATACTACTCAGCTGTAAAAAATGGTAACTTCACCGTTTTCAGCCGATCTTGGATGGACCTTGAAAAAATCATGTTGAGTGAAATAAGTCAGAAACAGAAGGATGAATACGGGATGATCTCACTCTCAGGCCGAAGTTGAAAAACAAGATTAGAAAAGAAAACACAAGTCGAACCTGAAATGGAATTGGAGTATTACACCAAAGTAAAAGACTCTGGGGTGGGTGGGTGGGTGGGTGGGGAGAATACAGGTCCATGAAAAATGATGAATGAAATAGTGGGTATGTATTGTTAAATGGGAATCTGGGGAATGTTATGCATGTAAAAAAAAAAAAAAAGTAGAAACGCAAAGCAGAAATTGACTGAGTTTGGAGTATGGCACCAAAGTAAGAAAGCAGAAGTACACTAGAGTTTGCAGTGAGTACCTCCCTAATACTTCCTCTCCACTTTTCCAAGCTTTGGGTCCATGATTGCTCAACCATTTGTTTGGCTTTGTATGTTAACTCTCTTTTCAGTCACCAGGTTCCAGGTGTCATCAGGATGCCGGCCAGACTTCCCTGGATTGAAGACCCCACCAATATGTCCTGGAGCTCAGCTTCCCCAGAGACCCACCCTACTAGGGAAAGAGAGAGGCAGACTGGGAGTATGGACCGACCAGTCAACGCCCATGTTCAGCGGGGAAGCAATTACAGAAGCCAGACCTTCTACCTTCTGCAACCCACAATGACCCTGGGTCCATGCTCCCAGAGGGATAGAGAATGGGAAAGCTATCGGGGGAGGGGGTGGGATATGGAGATTGGGCGGTGGGAATTGTGTGGAGTTGTACCCCTCCTACCCTATGGTTTTGTTAATTAATCCTTTCTTAAATAAAAAAAATAATAAATTAAAAAAAAAAAAGAAAGGATCCTGAAGGCTGAAAGAGAAAAACAAAGAGTCACCTACAAAGGAAAACCCATAAGATTAGCAGCAGACTTCTCCATACAAACACTACAGGCCAGAAGAGAATGTCAAGATATCTATCAAGTGCTCAATGAGAAAGGCTTTCAGCCAACAATACTATATCCTACTAGACTGTCATTCAGACTAGATGGAGGCATCAAAACCTTCTCAGACAAGCAACAGTTGAAGGAAGCAACCATCACCAAGCCTGCCCTGAAAGAAGTTCTGAAAGGTCTCCTATAAACAACCAGACCACCACAAATAGGACATATATCAAAACACTCTAAAACTCTACAAGAATGGCATTAAAATATCTTCAATCTTTGATATCAATAAATGTCAATGGCCTGAATTCACCTATTAAAAGACACAGAGGAGGAAGATGGATCAGAAAACACAACCCAACAATATGCTGTCTACAGGAAACCCACCTAACTCAACAAGACAAACACAGACTTAAAGTGAAAGGATGGAAAACTATCATACAAGCCAGTGGCCCACAAAAAAGGGCAGGAGCAGCTATTCTCATATCTGACATGATAGACTTTAAAATAGATAAGATTAAAAAAGATAGGAATGGACACTACTTAATGCTCAGAGGATCAGTCAATCAAAAAAAAAAAAAAGAAACAGAAGGATGAATATGGGATGATCTCACTCTCAGGCAGAAGTTGAAAAACAAGATCAGAAAAGAAAACACAAATAGAACCTGAACTGGAATTGGTGTATTGCACCGAAATAAAAGACTCTGGGGTGGGTGGGGGGGGAGAACACAGATCCAGGAAGGATGACAGAGGACCTAGTGGGGGTTGTACTGTTATATGGAAAACTAGGAAATGTTATGCATGTACAAACTACTGTATTTACTGATGAATGTAAAACATTAATTCCCCAATAAAGAAATTTAAAAGAGAGAGAGAGAGAGACATCCAGAGATAACCAAATGGAAAACAGGATCTTCCTAGATATTAAGATCAAGGTAATTTGGAGCAAGAGAACTAAGACATCAATGTGCCTATTTTTCACCTTGAAAAACTGCTGTTTGCCATATAAACTTTTATTGGAGAATGAAGTGGAAGGAGTATGAACTAGAAGTTGGAACCTCAGGTGGTTATAGTAGTGATTTAAGTAAAGGACACTGAATGTCTGAAGATGATATGTGGGGAGGCAAGCTTGAGCCATTATGTATCAGTAGAAACTTCTAAATAATAAGATTAGTAGCATTTAGAAATAAGGCATAGGTTGAAAATATCTCCCAGGCCGGATGGTAGAGCAGCAGGTCAAGTGCACATGAGGTGAAGTGCCAAGGACCAGCGCAAGGACTCATATAATGATGCAGGTTCAAGCCCCCAGCTCCCCACCAGCAAGGGGGTCACTTAATAAGTGGTGAAGCAGGTCTTCAGGTGTCTATCTTTCTCTCCCCTTCTCTGTCTTCCCATCCTCTCTCAATTTCTCTCTGTCCTATCCAACAACAATGACAGCAATAACAACAACAATGATAAACAAAAGGGCAACCAAAGGGGGGGGGATGGCCTCCAGGAGCAGTGGATTCGTACTGCAGCCCCAGCAATAACTCTGGAGGGAAGGAAAGAAAGAAGAAAGGAAGGAAGGAAGGAAGGGAGGGAGGGAGGGAGGGAGGAAGGAAGGAAGGAAGGAAAGAAGGAAGGAAGGAAGGAAGGAAGGAAGGAAGGAAGGAAGGAAGGAAGGAAGGAAGGAAGGAAGGAAGAAGGAAGGAAGGAAAAAGAAATATCTCCAAAACTTTGGAGGGTGAGGGCATAGAACTTTGCTGGTGGGTGTGTTATGAAACCACATACCCTGTAATCTTACAATCTTGCAAACCACTACTAGTCACAAAAATATGGCTTGTAAAAATAATAATAATAGTAATAGAAGTAGTAGATCTCTTAGTTTCTCACTTGGAAAAAAATGTATGAATCGTCATGCCTTTTTCTGCATTACACTGAAAGCCAGTGTGAATTGATAGGAGGAGTGGTAGGTGATGAGTTTAGGTTTCTTAAATGTAGGAATACTTGAAACACCCAAGAGAAACTATCTCACTACTCGTCAGCAGCATGTCCTAGTGACAGCTATGCAATTTTGGATTTAAGCACTTACTTATAAGAACAAAATTTGTATTTTTTTTTAAAAAAAAGTTATTTTCTTCCATAAATCTGAGTAAAAAAGGTCTCACTAAGGTAATTCAAGTTTTACAACTCTGTTCCACTGGGTAGGCATTCTGTCTTACTCATCTGTCATTACAACCAAGAATTGCCCCTGGCCTAAAGGAAACATCCAGGAAATGGTTTCTGAACTAACCAATTAATGTTAGAACAAATTTCATTCTTATTCTCTAGAGTCCAGAGAACTACTTGAAAATAATACAAGCCTGCAATCAGAGCTTCTTGAGAATAAAAAGGGAGAAGGAGGAGCTAGGGGACTTGTTTTTTTTTTGTTTGTTTGTTTGTTTTGTTTTTTGTTTTTGTTTTGTTTTGTGAAGCACTTAGTATCTCCAGAATATAGCCAGTTTCCTCCTACACACATTACCTGTCCACTTCATTTCCCAGAGTCTTAGACTAGACATGGCACATTTTAAAGAGAGGAAAGCATAGAAAAGATAAAAAGAGATAATCTGCAGCAGCACAGCTTCTTTATTTTTTTGTTCCAGACATTTATGAGACCTGATTTTAAAGATGTGAGTAGATTATGAGAGGAAGTCAGGACAGAAAGAAGGTCCTTGACAGGCGATTGGGCCCTAGCTCAGCGACTTAAGCACACCTGGTGTGAAGCACAAGGAGCCGTGTAGGGATCCCGGTTCTATCCCCCGGCTCCCCACCTGCAGGGGAATCACTTCACAAGCGATGAAGCAGGTCTACAGGTGACTCTCTTTCTCTCCTCCTCTCTGTCTTCCCCTCCTCTGTCCATTTCTCTCTGTCTTATCCAACAATTACGACATCAATAACAACAACAATAATAACCACAGCAATGATAAAAAACAACAAGGGCAGCAAAAAGGGAAAAAGGTCTCTAGAAGCAGTGGATGTATGGTGCAGGTACCAAGCCCCAGTGATAATCCTGGAAGCAAAAAAAAAAAAAAAAAAAAATTAAAAAAGAAGGTCTTCAATAGAGTGACTTAAAACTAAAAGATGTTTTTTAAAGAAAATGTACAAGTTAATGTTTACTGATTTGCTCATAGTCTCTCTCTTTTTTTTCTCTCCAATACCACTTAATTAAGGAAATATTGATTTTTGGACTTTTGTTGTCATGAAGGTACATTTTCCTAAGATATCAGTACATTTTACCCTCTATCAAGCAGTCTTCTTTTTTTTTTTTAAACATATATCTTTTTTTTTAATATTTATTTTATTTATTTATTCCCTTTTGTTGCCCTTGTTGTCTTATTGTTGTAGTTATTATTGTTGTTGGATAGGACAGAGAGAAATGGAGAGAGGAGGGGAAGACAGAGAGGAGGAGAGAAAGATAGACACCTGCAGACCTGCTTCACCGCCTGTGAAGAGACTCCCCTGCAGGTGGGGAGCCGGGGTTCGAACCGGGATCCTTATGCCGGTCCTTGTGCTTTGCGCCACCTGCACTTAGCCCGCTGCGCTACAGCCAGACTCCCTCAAGCAGTCTTCTTATTCCATCATAGGGACTTAGGCCCCCAAGCTCCCATTAGTAATCCTCCCTTCCCCTTTCTGAGTCTCCAGATCTTCTTGGATAGACTGTGGTCCACTGAGGATGCACATTATATTGTCATTTGCTTTGTTTCTGAGAATCCATCTGTGAATAAGAACATGGAGTATTTACCAGTCTTCTTCTGGTTTCTATTGTTCAACAAGAACAAAGAGATTTAAAAAAAAAAAAAAAAAAACCACTGGATGTCAGCGGAGTTGTTTGTTTTTCTCAATTTTCTTTTTCTTTTCAGGATCCAATATTAAAAAGAGGTGGCATTTGGCTTCAAGTTCAAAAGCCAGAGGCAGCATTTGAAATAAGGAGGGCCCAAATTTTGGCTTGGTGACACATACGCTCCTGAAGAATAACTAACTCAACACTGGAGGGAACAAAATCTGACAAATATAAATAATCTACTAGCTAGTCAGTCCTGGCCACAGCCTACCTGTCTGTGAGAAAAATGAAAAGGAGACATAGGGGGTCAAGCGGTAGCACAGTAGGTTCAGCACATGTGGCCCAAAGCGCAAGGACCAGCCTAATGATCCCGGTTCGAGCACCCGGCTCCCCACCTGCCTCAGGGAGTCGCTTCAAGGTGGTAAAGCAGGTCTGCAGGTGTCTATCTTTCTTTCCTCCTCTCTATCTTCCCCTCCTCTTTCCATTTCTCCCTGTCCTATCCAACAACAATGACATCAATGGCAACAATAATAATAACCACAACAACAATACAAACCAGGGTAACTAAAGGGAAAAAATGGCCTCCAGGAGCAGTGGATTCGTGGTGCAGGAACCAAGCCCCAGCAATGACCCTGGAGGCAAAAAAAAAAAAAAAGAGAGAGAGAGAGAGAGACATAACAGGGGGCAACGTGGTGGTGCATGTGGTTAAGCACACACATTACAGTGCACAAGGACCCAGGTTCAAGCCCCTGGTCCCCACCTGCAGAGGGAAAGCTTCATGAGTGGTAAAACAGGGCTGCAGGTGTCTGTCTCTCTCCTCTCCCTTTCTCTCTTGATTTCTGGCTGTCTCTATCAAATAAATAAAGATAATAAATTTAAAAAATATTTTTTAAATAATTAAAATTTTTTAAAAAGAGACATGACAGGGAAAACTGAACACTGAAGTGGGCAGATATAGATTTGAAATGAGTAAATTCAGATAATCCATGGAATAGATCACTTGGGACACTCTACTGAGACGCTGATGTAACACCATGAGAGCTAAGCATGGATGTTAAAATTCACTTCCTATAAACTTTCTTGTAGTAAAAATATACTTGAATTTTTGAAAAAATATTCATTATCACAGAATTCTCTGGAGAAGTTGAAAAGTCACTTGCCTCCAGCTGGTACTTTGCTCTGTTAATGATTTGTATACATGTGAACAAAGGGTTCAGTGCTCCTATTAATTACCTAGAAAGTGATTTATCTCCTTTTCCACTGTAGAACTAGGGCATCAAGAGGTACAATGCCTAAACTTTCTCTGTATCTCAGATATCAAACTTATCATACTCTTCCCCTGTTTTTTTATTTGTTTGTTTGTTGTTTGTTTTATTTTTATGTTCCTGTTTTGGACTCCCATCCTGCGAATTGAAAAGAGATGAAAATCATATCCATCTTGGTTTTTTTTTTTAATATTTATTTATTCCCTTTTGTTTCCCTTGTTTTAGTGTAGTTATTATTGATGTCTTTGTTGTTAGATAGGACAGAGAGAAATGGAGAGAGGAGGGGAAGACAGAGAGGGGGAGAGAAAGATAGACACCTGCAGACCTGCTTCACCGCCTGTGAAGATCCTTGCACTGGTCCTTGCGCTTTGCGCCACGTGCGCTTAACCTGCTGCGCTACTGCCCAAATCCCATATACATTTTGTTTTTGCTAAAACCTGATGGTAAAAATGGTGAGATACAAACTGTAAACTAGGGCACACATGTTAGTAATCATACCCTTCACTCCACCATCAGAATGCCCCCTTCTCTCTTCATGCCCCCATCTTACTCCCTATGTAAGCACTTCACCTAAATTTGCTATGGAATCTTTAAAGTTTCTTTTTCTCCTCTTTCTCTCTCTCTCCAGAGTTATCCCTGGGGATCAATGTCTACACAGTGATTCCATCATTACCAAAAAGCTTCTTTTTTTTTATTTTCCTTTCTTTTTTTTAACTTTTTTTAAAATATATTCTGATAGAGATAGAAAGAAATACAGGGAGGTAGGAGGGGAGAAAAAGAAAGAAAGAAAGAAAGAAAGAAAGAAAGAAAGAAAGAAAGAAAGAAAGAAAGAAAGAGAGGGAGAAAGAAAGGGAGAAAGAAAGAAAGAAAGGGAGAAAGAAAGAAAGAAAGGGAGAAAGAAAGAAAGGGAGAAAGAAAGAAAGAAAGAAAGGGAGAAAGAAAGAAAGAAAGGGAGAAAGAAAGAAAGAAAGAAAGAAAGAAAGACATGGCAACTCTTCTCCCATTCATGAAGCTTCCCCTAACTACCTACCCCCCAAAGGTGGGAACTAAGGGCTTAAACTCTGGGCTATCAGACATGGTGGTATGTGCATTCTACCAGATATGTCACTGTACAGCCCCCAAAGTTTCTTTCTCAAAAACAAAACAAACAAACAAAAAATACTACTGGGTTTAACTTTGTTTTGCTTATGGTTATTAAATTTAATAGCCTCCAGTCTTGAGATTAGCCTTCCCATTCTTTAACCTCTACTCTATAATTTGGATTTTTCTTTTTTATCTTTATTTATTTTTTTTATTGAATAAAGTCAGAGAAAAATTGAGAGAGGGAAAGAGACAGAGAGACACCTGCAGCCCTACTTCACCACTTGTGAAGCTTTTCCCCGCAGGTGAGGACCAGGGGCTTGAACCTGGGTCCTTGTGCACTGTAATGTGTGCTCTTAACTAGGAGCACCACCACTTAAGCCCTTGGACTTTTCTTTATTTTCATTTCCCTGTGCAAAAACCCCAACAGATAGAGCACTGCTTTGGGTATGTGTTTGTTTGTTCTACCAGAACACCACTCAGCTCTGGTTTATGGTGGTGCAGGGGACTGAACCTGAGATCTCAGAGCCTCAGGCATGAGAGTCTATTTTCATAACCATTATGCTACCTCCCACACCCTTAGAGATGTTCTACTGTATTCAAGTTGACAGAGGACTGTATGGGTGGTCACCTCATATAATGCTGAATAAAATTTATATTAAATAAGGTCATTAGTAAGATAATTTTTGTTTTTCTGAAGATTATAAGTATCATCAAATTATGTTTGGAAGCACTTGTAATGGATTAGATGAAGACACAAATAGAAAGAATTCATGAAAATGTGAAGGAAAATGTTATTGAGGACTGGGGGAATGGTACAGCAGTAGCACACAGGACTTGCATGTGAGAAGTTCCAGGTTTGATCCATAGCATTGCCAATAGCTAGAGTTTAGCAGTTTTCTGTTCAGTAATGATAATAACAATATATTTTTAAAAGTTAAAAGTGACTGAGTGGGTCAGAGGTAGATAGCATAATAGTTTTGCAAAGAGACTCTCATGCCTGAGGCTCCAAAGTCCCAGGTTCAATCCTCTGACCACCATAAACCAGAGCTGAGCTGGTAAAACAAATTTAAAAAATTAAAAAGTCAGCAAAGTAACTGAGTGAAGTGCAATAAACATCTGTTATCTATCATTAAACTGTTTTATATTTAGATCATACCATTCTATGATAAAGCATCTCTATAGAGATTGTTATTGTTCCTGTTATTGTCATGCCTCTATTTCATAGAAGAAGTATTAGGTTTTAGGCTTAGGGCACATGTGAAAATCTATTGCTGTTGGAGGAAAGGAACAGAACAAAGCCTTCATGAGAAAGGGCAGGAATGTGTTTGAACACAGACCACTAGAGATCTCCTTTAGCTGAGTGGAAAGGAAAGGGAGCAGGATCCCTAGAAGACCCCATTCCCAACACCCAAGACAGAGTTTCCCTTTTTTTTAAAAAGTTGCTTTTTTATTATTTTTTTAATTTATTTTCCCTTTTGTTGTCCTTGTTGTTTTATTGTTGTTGTAGTTATTGTTGTTGATGTTGTCATTGTTGGATAGGACAGAGAAAAATGGAGAGAGGAGGGGAAGACAGAGAAGGGGAGAGAAAGAGAGACACCGGCAGACCTGCTTCACTGCCTGTGAAGCGACCCCCCTGCAGGTGGGGAGCCGGGGGTTTAAACTCGGATCTTTATTCCTGTCCTTGCACTTCACACCAAGTGCGCTTAACCCGCTGCGCAACTGCCCGACCCCAAAGACAGAGTTTCTATCTAATATTGAGGTTTGTTCAGAACAACAGAATATATGACCCCTTCCTTGCTTCTACCACAGATTAAAAAGCATGTGATAAATGACAGTACATTGTTGGGGAGGGCTAGCAGGGAAGCACATACTGAGAAAAGCCTCTGACAAGCCAGCCTCCACCTGAAACACAAAGTAAAGCTAGAAGAATTTGGAAGACTAAGGTACAGTGAGAATGTTGTAGGTCGGGGCCAGGCAGTGGCTCACCTGGTTAAGAGCACACATTATAGAGTGCAAGGACCCAGGTTCAAGCCCCCAGGTCCCCACCTGCAAGGGGAGAGGGTACAGGTGTCTCTCTGCCTTTTTCCCTCTCTCCTTCCTTCTCCCCTCTCAATTTCTCTCTGTCTCAATCCAGTAATAAATAAAGAAAAATATTTTTTTAAAACAGAGTGCTCCACTAACTCTTGAAAAAACAAAAGAGGGGAGTCGGGCTGTAGCACAGCGGGTTAAGCGCAGGTGGCGCAAAGCACAAGGACCGGCATAAGGATCCCGCTTGGAACCCCGGCTCCCCACCTGCAGGGGAGTCGCTTCACAGGCGGTGAAGCAGGTCTGCAAGTGTCTTTCTCTCCTCCTCTCTGTCTTCCCCTCCTCTCTCCATTTCTCTCTGTCCTATCCAACAACGACAACAACAATAATAACTACAACAATAAAACAACAAAGGCAACAAAAGGGAATAAATAAATAAAATAAATATTAAAAAGAAATAAAGGGAAAAAAGAGGGAGAGGGAAAGAGAGAATGTTGTAGTTGAACTGTTTCCTCCCAACCCCCCCCAAGATATGTTAAATCCTAAACCCCAGACCTTAAAACATCACCTTATGGCGGGGAGGGGGGGCAGGCACACCCTGTTGAGGACACATTTCACCACATACTAGGATCTGGATCTGAGCCCCCATTCCCCACCTGCAGGAAGGAAGCATCACAAGCAATCAAACAGTGCTGCAGGTGTCTCCTCTGTATCTTAATTTCTATCTCCTCCATCCCCTATCAATTTCTCTCGGTTCTAATTTTTAAAAAGGAAAGAATTTTAAATCACCTTTTTTGGGTACCGTGTCTTCCCACTGATGGTAAAGTTAAATTGAGGTCCTAATACAGTGCACAAGGACCCATGTTCAAGCCTCTGGTCCCCACCTACAAGGGGAAAGCTTCATGAGTGGTGAAGCAGGGTTGAAAAAAAGGGAGGCTAATTTAATATAACCGCTTCCTCCCTCCTTGCTCTCTTTCTGTCTTTTCCTATCTCTCTCCCCCCCAACAAAAAAATGAAAAATAAATAAATAAATAAATAAATAAATAAAAACAACTACCCAAATCAGCCCAGGGAGGCCACTGAGCAGTGATGTCATGCATGTGTGAGGCCCTGGATTCACTCCTGGGTATAAATAAATAAATATCATGTGAAAATTCATATGCAATCAATCATTAAGTAAATGCAAACCAAAACCACAATTATACACTACCATATACCTAGTAGATAGCTAAAAATAATAAGAGTATCAAGAGCTGGTGAGACTACGTAGCACTAGAATTCTCATACAATTCTGATGGAAACAGAAAATAGTACTAGCATTTTGGAAAACATTTTTCAGTGTTTCATTGTTAAAAATAGACTTCCAGGGAGTCAGGCAGAAGCGCAGCGGGTTAAGCTAATGTGGCACAAATTACAAGGACCGGCAGAACCTGGTTCAAGCCCCGGGCTCCCACCTGCAGGGGAGTTACTTCACAAGCGGTGAAGCAGATCTGCAGGTGTCTGTCTTTCTCTCCCCTTCTCTGTCTTCCCTTCCTCTCTCCATTTCTCTCTGTCCTATCCAACAACAACATCAATAACAACAACAACAATAATAACTACAACAATAAAACAAGGGCAACAAAAACCGAATAAATAAATATTAAAAAAAGAAAAAAAATTTTAAAAAAATACACTTCCAAAGTGCCTGATGGTGATAGAGTACACACATTCCCATGCTGGAGGATCTGGTTTGAGCTCTCAGTCATCAGATGGGAGCACTTGTATGGAGAAAGCTCCACAAGTAGTAAATAAATAAATAAATTATAGTTTCCTTCTCTTTCTATCAAAAAAGAATGTATGTGTGTCCAGCTTACATAGCAATCATACTTACAGGGATACATATATACACATGAAATGAAAACCTATAGTTACACAAAAGCCTACACAAATATTTGTCATCTGTGCCAAAAACTGAAAACAACCTAAATGTCCTTCAACTAGAGGCTAGATAAGCACTCTATTGTTCCACACAATGACCTATTTCTCAGTAATTTAATAATAATAATAACTAAAACCTGCAATAGCTGAATTACTCTCAAAGACATTACAATAAGTAAAAGAAGTCAGACTCTGAATTTATATCATGTGTTATTTCAGTCATTTAAAATCCATATAGAGATAACAGCATTAGAGCAACAGCAAACAGATTAATAGTTGTGGCTGTTGAGCTGAGAGAGAAGAGCTGACTAAAAAGAAGCACAAGGGAATTTGGACAGGGGGTGTTGAAAGTTTTATATCTTAATTACAGTAGTGTTGGGAGTCGGTAGTGCAGCGGGTTAAGCGTACATGGCGCAAAGCGCAAGGACCAGTGCAAGAATCCCAGTTCGAGCCCCCAGCTCCCCACCTACAGGGGAGTCGCTTCACAGGTGGTGAAGCAGGTCTGCAGGTGTCTGTCATTCTCTCCCCCTCTCTGTCTTCCTCTCCTCTCTCCATTTCTCTCTCTCTTATCCAACAACAATGACAACAACGATAACTACAACAATAAACAAGGGCAACAAAAGGGAATAAATAAATAATTTTTAAAAATCAAAAAAAAAATTACAGTAGTGTTTATACAACTGTATACATCTATCAATGCTCACAGAATTATACCCTATAAAGTGGTTTGTTTGGGGGCCTGGCAGTTAAGTGCACATAGTACGAAGTACAAGTACCGAGCCTAGTGATAACCCTGGAGGCAAGAATAAAGGAGTTTGTTTTTACTGTAGGTGAACATTTTTAATAGAAACTGTCATTGCAATCTAATAACAGATGATCAAAAATACTAACACTAATGACAAATGATTAACAACATATATTTTTAATTTTTTAATATCTTTTTATTTATTTTCCCTTTTGTTGCCTTTGTTGTTTTATTGTTGTAGTTATTATTGTTGTTGTTATTGATGTCATAGTTGTTGGATAGGACAGAGAGAAATGGAGAGAGGAGGGGAAGACAGAGAAAGGCAGAGAAAGACAGACACCTGCAGACCTGCTTCACCGCCTGTGAAGGGACTCCCCTGCAGGTGGGGATCCGGGGGCTCGAACCAGGATCCTTGCATATGTCCTTGCCCTTTGGCCATGTGCACTTAACCCGCTGAGCTAACGCCCTATTTTTAAATTCTTAAGTCAAATCTTTACAATATACAGTTACCTACTAACTGAAAAATGCTCTACAAAACTTTCACTAAGCTCTACAGAAACTCTTCATATACCTGCCACTACTCACACTACCAGGTTAGGAGACTGAGCTTCAAAAATATAAAAAGATTAACAGAATAGGGCCAGAAAGATAACTCACCATGTAGCGTGTACCTTGTCATGTATGCAGCCCAGGTTCCAGGCCCAAAAATACATGAAAAGTGTCACAGCACTGAGTGAAGCACCCTGCGCTATGGTACTCTTCTTCTCTCTCCCACTCTCTGCGTCAATCTGAATGAAATGCAGCCCAGGAATAATGAAATCATACATTCACGAGGGTCCAATTCCACCAGAAAGGAAAAAGGACCACCTAGTAAGTCATGGAACAAAAGTTCAAATCTATGCTTTCCTGGTTTGAAATCCCAAATAATTTTCTGCACCCAATATATGTCTCCATTTCCTTTACTATACCATGGTCCATAGTCTTAATTCTGCTGACTGACTCTTTCCAATACAAAAGCCTGCAATCACTGAAAAAAAGGAAGTTTGAGGGCAATACAAAAGCAAGTAAACACACACACACACACACACACACACACAAAATGACTGGTGAACTGAAAGAGAGATTTTGGAAAGTTTGAGCTCATAACTGATCCATCTAGCAGTATGAAGCACTGAGCCCCTAGGGCAGGGAAGGCCTAGGGTAGGAATTATATCCCTATTATCTGCAAAGTGAACGTTTTCTTAACAATAACACAGTGATTTCAGAAGTCATTTAAAAAACAGAAGTCTTTTCCCTAAGCTCTAGAGTTTTTCTGATTTTTGTCAGCAACAAAAGAATTCAGCTTCCAAAAGCAGGCTACATCTCTGAATATTAAAAACTCCCACCTTGGGAAAATGTTTAAGCCTGCAGACAACCCCTTTTAAAGTTATAAATGAAAGTCACTCAACAGAATGTATTGCTTATGGGCCCCTTTCATCTACTAAAGGAAGACAACAGAGTGAAAATTTAGGAGCAGAGACCAGAGCACTAACCTTGAGTCACCTTCCACACCACATCTGGCTCAGCCAAGATAGGGAGTTAAAAGCTTTAACTAGTAGCAACAGCAAATGATGTAATTTGATGATATAAAGAAATCCATCAAGGGAGAATAAATAGCTAGGTCATATTATTCATAGAGTTCTTAGAGTTTAAAAAGAGCCTAAATTTGCCTTCCACTAAGCCCTTTCATGCATTAAAAAAAAAAAAAAAAAAAAAGCCATTCCACTTTTCCCTCCTTTCCTAAGAACAAGCAATTCCATGCCAAAGAACTGGTCCACTAGAGCCTGGTCTGTCCTATTTATCTGCCAAGAGCTGCAGGGGTGAACCCTAAGTCTTTCCTCCCCCAGCTCTATTGTTCTGATAGTCCTTTTTTTTTTAAATGGTTATTATTATGTCCCACTGACACCAATTCACTCAGATCTTCAATATGAGTTCCTGTGTTCCTCCACCAGATGCAAAGCAACTATGAAACTTTCCCAGCTGCCACCAAATCCAAAGCAGAATCAAGGGTCTAATGCCCAAAACTGCTACAATAACAGTGTAGGTACCACAGAACTATGGCAATGTCCCCCAGAGTTTACAAATTGTTCTTTATGCTCAAAGCAGTTTCTCTAATTATCTCCCTAATCCCTGACTATAAGCGTTAACTACCTAGTCACAGGCACTGGGTAGTTAAGCCCAGCATAGTCCTAGGTGTTTTACAAACACAGTTTTTGTGGTTTTTGTTTGTTTGTTTGTTTTGTTTTTTACCCCTTGATGGATGAGGTAAATATCTTTGCCTCTATGTTATAGATGAAAAAACTAAGTCTAGAGAGTATGTGTGACTTCATAAAAGACAACACAGAAAATAACTTGCAAATTTAGTCCCAAGTCCACCTAACCAAAAAAAAATTTTTTTAATATACCACATAAAATATTTATGGATAGAGTCCAAGAGCTTATCTTAGTTCAGTGTTAGAGCATAGAACTTACATGTCTCATTTTAATTATGGCCCTTTTAATGACTAGCAGGCCACCCCAGCATCAGGACCTGAGTCAGGGAATCCTGAGATTTCTACATAGATGGGCCTAAACCTCTAACAGATCCCTCTCTACACCATCATTGATCATCTCCATCAGGAACAACATCATAAACCCTCTTGTATGTGTTTACAGGACTTTGCTCTCAATGTAGAACAACAATGGTAAGGACTGCCCCACTCTCCAAAGGGAGGCTGGGTCGGCATACTCTGCCTCTAGAAGACTGGTCCTGAAATGAGAGCAGCCTAGAATGTTCCTAGCCATGACTATGGAATGCAAGCTCAGACCTACACGGATTCAGAGGTTAGGTTACATAGGCTCCTGTGCTGAATATGAATAGATATGGACCCCAGATAAGATTGATGAGGTCTACAGTTAACAGTATTTATACACTTTTCCCATATTTGGGAGCTGCTCTCTGCCCTGATTCAGCTTTCTAGTCCTATTCCCATCTCTGACAACATCTCCCCAGACAATACCTTTAGCCCACATGCATGTTAGCTGTCAAGCTCAGGCAAAAATTAGTAAGTAATGGGTCTCTGAGATAGGCCTAAGGTAGACTTCCTAGCTTTTTCCAAAATGGAGGTCCCAAATCTCAACTGCTCTATTCTTACGTTTGGTTCCTGATCAGTAAACAGTTTGTTCTGTTTTATATCTTAATGCTCTTCAGCCACCAATTTCAGATGCTACCATGACACCAACCTGACTTCCCTGGACAGAGGACCTCAGTAATGTGTCCTGGAACCCCATCTCCCAAGAACCCTGTCCCACTAGAGAAAGATAGAAAGAAGCTGAGGGTATGGATCGACCTGCCAACAACCATGTCCAACAGAAGCAATTACAGAAGCCAGACCTTTCACTTTCTGTACCTCATAATGATCCTGGGTCCATACTCCCAGAGGGATAAAGAATGGAGGAGACAGGATATGGAACTCTGATGGTGGGAACTGTATGGAATTGTACCCCTCTTATTCTACAATTTTGTCGATCACTATTAAATCAATAAAAATTGAGGCCCCAGGAGTCCCAACTTTAATCCTCAGCACAGTCATATACCAGAACTGAGTGTTGCTTTGGTCAGTCTTTCTGACTGACCAAACCACTCTCATTCTCCATCTCTCATTCTCATCTCATCTCAGTGGGTGGGAGGGAGAGAGAGAGAAAGAGAGAAAGAGAGAGAGACTACAGTACCACTCAACCATTCAAGGAGCTACCCTGGTATCATTCATGGTGTTCCCATGTGGTGCAAGGGCTGGAACCCAGGGTTTCATGAATTATAAGGCATGCATTCTATTAGGTGAACTATCTCCCAGATCCCACAACTTTTAAATTATGCATCTAAGACAGAGCAGCCAAGATTGGATTTATCATTCATCTAAAACATAAAACTGATGAAATAGAGGACTAGGCAGTGTAGATATGGTGTGGAAAGGGCAGAAAGAGGGCCCAAGTGAGATGGAGAAGGGAAAACAGCTGAAAGGTGTGATTGGAAGGAGGAAGATTGTGCTTGTAGGTTTTTGCGATTATGGATAGAAGCTAAGATTACTAGAAACCTTCCCCTGGCATGGCTGATGGCTGTGGTCAAGAGGTTAAATGACTGGGTATGAAGCTAGAAGCCCGTGATTAAATCCCTGGAGGGGAGGGAGGAGGGAGTTTCCAATGGCAGAAATGGGGATGCAGAATGCTGGTGGTGGGAACGGTGTGAAATCATATCCCTGTTATTTTGTTATGCTTTTTTTTAAAAAAAAAATTTTTTTAGTTTATTATTGAGACAGAGAGAAATTGAGAGGGGAGGGGAATATAGAGAGGGAAAGAGACACCTACTGATCTGCTTCACCACTCCTTAAGATTTCCCTCTGCAGGTGGAAATAAGGGCCTTAAACCCAGGGCCTTGCACACTGTAATGTGTGCACTTAAACACCACCTGCCCCCCCCCGTTATTTTGTAATTTTGTAAATCACTAATAAAAATAAAATTTTAAAAACTGTTGAGGGGGTGGGGAGGCAGCGCAACAGGTTAAATGCACAAGGCATGAAGTGCACAGACTGGTATAAACCTCCTGGTTTGAGCCCCCTGCTCCTCACCTTCAGGGGGGTCACTTCACAGGTGGTGAAGCAGGTCTGCAGGTGTCTGTTTTCTCTCTCTCTGTCTGTCTTCCTCTCCTCTCTCAATTTCTCTCTGTCCTATCCAACAACAACAACAGCAGCAATGACAACAATAACAATAATAATAACAACAAGGGCAACAAAAATGGGGGAAAATGGCCTCCAGGAGCAATGGATTCATACTGCAGGCACTGAGCCCCAGTGATAACCCTGGAGGCAAAAAAAAAAACCTAGAACTATTACCTCTGTTGTCTTTTCTTTCATTTTTTAATATGATAAATGTCTTATCTATAAAAGAAGTTGTTATAAGGACTCAAAATAATAAATAACTTGCCCAGTCCAGTGTAAGATAGGTTGAAAACTGTTACTACTAGAATACTGATAATGTATAGTAGTAATGCTGTGTTAGCATATAAACATGGGTAATAAATAATAAGTTGATCTGGGAAGTCCATAATGAACCATATGGATGCTTGGAAGTCAGATCCTACATGGATACTTTCCCTTCACCATGGGACCACACACAGACAACTTAAACAAATAGTTGGGGGCTTGAAAAAGCATATGTGAAGAGATATAGTGCAATCTCCCATTCCTCCTTGAGGACCAGAAATCTTCTGATGAATGATGAGGGTGAGCTTGGTAATGAGGCAGAGTGGTAGGAAGTGCTCCACAGTAAGTATTCAAATCCCAGCTGCCATTCCCAAGGCCCCAGAATCCAGATCTGAAGCAAATGAAAGAGAGCAAGTAATAAGTTAACAACCCACTTCAGAAATGACTACGTTCATTCTGCTAAGCGGTGACCTAAGTTCTGATGGTTCCTGCTCATTTGCCAGCATGCAGGTCTAGTCAGAATCAAAGTACTTAATCATAGCTACATTATAGATTCTTTATCCTGAACCTACTAGGAATCTCATACATTAAAAGCTTTTGTGTCTTCCAGCCTCTGCAAAAGGGAGCTGAATCATCTGCTCACAGCTTGATGCATCCTAGGTTTCTTCTTGATACAACCAGTTCACAAAGCAATAACCATCTATTCCTTATATATTTGGTTTATCTGTTTAAGACATGATCTTCCGCCTACAGTACCTTATAAATAAAGGTCAACCATGTAGGATAGAGGAGATAGCATAGTGGTTATGTCAAGAGAGGCTCATGCCTGAGGCCGCAAAGATCATAGATGTCCTCCATTCTTGTCTGATTCAGGTCAACGCACATATCCTGATTCTATACAGTTCTGACCATTTAACTTTTTTTCTTTTCTTTTTTTTTAATTGCTTTCCTTTGTTATTTTTAATTTTATTAGTGATTTAATATTGATTTACCATTTAACTTTTTTCCATCTCATTTTTCTTATTGTGTGAAGCAAATGGTCAAGGCATAGAGACCCATGGAACATTTTGTGCTCTGATACAGGGCAGTACCTCTGACAAGATTAATCAGTGGGGAGGATGTGCCAGGAGATGTTTACAACTAATGGAGTAAATCAAAAAAGTAAGTGGGTTCAATTTGTAGTTGGCTGAGAGTAATAAAGAAAAGGAAATCATGTTAGTGATCTAAAAAACTTGGCAAAATTATAAGTGTCACATTTTCTCATTATCACAATGACCTTTCTTGACTTCGGACCAAGTCCCACAAGTACAGCTTAATTTGTCATGCTGGTAACATTGTTTGAAGTCCATTCAATAGCCAAAATTTAAACAACTGTATATTCCTCAAATCTACTTGCATTTCTATTCATCCTCTCCCCTCCCTTCCTCTCCCCTCCCCTCCTCTCCTCTCCCCTCCCCTCCCCTCCTCTTCTCTTCTCTTCTCTCTCTCTCTCTCTCTCTCTCTCTCCTTTTTCCAAATCACTTTCTTGGGGGAAATGATTTACAAGACAGTTGTTGTCACATGAGTACAATTGCTTATCTCCCTATGGCTAGTGTCTACACATAACTCTGACCACCAACTTAAGTCCTCCTCCACCATAATGTATCAGGTAGCCAATTCCCTCCTTAACCCCTCTTGCCTCCCTCTTTTAGAATCCTTGACTCATGCAATAGACCACAGCTATCCTAAGTTTCACGGTGTGCCCATTTCTACTCTTTTAATTACTACATAGGGCATTCTACATCCACTCTTGACTCCTCCATTAACAACCAACACTTTGGGGCGGGGTGGTGGCACACCTGGTTGAGCACACATGTTACAATATGCAAGGACCCCTCCCCTCCGTCCCCATATGCAGGGGAAAGGCTTTGAGAGTGTTGAAGTACTGCTGCAGGAGTTTCTGTTTCTCTCTGCCTTTTTTATTTTTTTTTAATATTTCATTGGATAGAGACAGAGAGATAAAAATTGAGAGGGGAAGGGGGTATATAGAGAGAAAAAGAAAGAGTGGGGAGCTGGGTGGTAGCGCAGCGGAGTAAGCGCAGGTGGCGCCAAGTGCAAGGACCAGCGTAAGGATCCCGGTTCAAGCCCCCGGCTCCCCACCTGCACGGGGGTCGCTTCACAGGCGGTGAAGCAAGTCTGCAGATGTCTATCTTTCTCGCCCCCTCTGTCTTCCGCTCCTCTTTCCATTTCTCTCTGTCCTGTCCAACGATGACGACATCAATAACAACAACAAGGGCAACAAAAGGGAGTAAATAAATACATAAATATTTAAAAAGAAAAAGAAAGAGTGAGTCCTGCAGCCCTGCTTTACCACTCATAAAGACTTCCCCCTGCAGGTGGAGACCAGGGGCTTGAACCCGGGTCCTTGTGCACTGTAATGTGTGCACTAAACCATGTGCACCACCATCTGGCCCCCCTCTCTCCCTCTCTCCCTTTCTATCTCCCCCTACCCTCTTGATTTTTAGCTGTCTCTATCCAATAAATAAATATAATAAAAAAAAAAAACCTGCTTCCCCAGAACCCCACCCCACTAGGGAAAGGCTGGGAGTATGGATCGACCTGCCAACCCCCATATTCAGCGAGGAAGCAATTACAGAAGCCAGACCTTCCACCTTCTGCACCCCATAATGACCCTGGGTCCATACTCCCAGAGGGATAAGGAATAGGAAAGTTATCAGGAGGGGAGGGGATATGGAGTTTTGGTGGTGGGAATTGTGTGGAGTTGTACCTCTTTTATCCTATGGTTTTTGTCTGTGTTTCCTTTATATAAATAAAAAAATTTTTTTAAGTGGAAAACTTAGAAAAAAATTTTTTAACCAACCCTTCAATACATAATATTTCATCTACCTTTTCTCCCAGTGATCAGTGAAAAGCTCTAGAAGCATGTACCTGTCCACTAAGAAAGCATTCCTTTGTCCATCCTGCCTTTAGTCTCTGTGTACCAAGTCTACCTCTGTGATTTTTTTTTTTTTGCCTCCAGGTTTATCACTGGGGCTCAGTGCCTGAACTATGAATCCACTGCTCCTGGAAGCCATTTTTTCTATTTTGTTGCCGTTACTGTTATTGCTCTTGTTGTTGCTGCTGCTGCTGCTGTTGGATAGGACAGAGAGAAATCGAGAGAGGAAGGAAAGATAAAGAGGGGGAGAGAAGGTTAGAACCCCCTGCAGGTGGGGAGCCAGGGGCTCAAACTGGGATTCTTGCACTGACCCTTATGCTTTGTGCCATGTGCTCCAACTCACTGGCTACCACCTGGCCCCCTATTTTAAGCATTTTTAATTCCAAAACATATAACCTGGGAAGTGGTGCAGTGGATAAAGAGCTAGACTCTGAAACATAAGATCCTGAGTTTCCCTGGCACCACATGTACCAGAGTGTTGCTCTGGTTCATTCTCTCTCTCTCTCCCTCTCCTTCTCTCTCTTATAAATAAATCTTTTAGAATTAAATGCATAAATAAAAAACTTAAAAAGTAATTCCAAACACTAAATGTCACCCTGGTTTCCAAGAAGTAATGACCTAGCCATTTCAACTAAGTGTTCACATATTTTTCAAAATCTGACTCCACATATTCTGCCCCTGTCAGCTTTTGCTGTCTCCCTAGCAAATTCTGAGTCCACTCAGGCTAAACTTGGCCCAAGTGCTTCCTCCTGATCCCATTCCTCCTACTTAAATTGTTGATGTTTCTCACTGATCAGAAATTTCCTTTTTATGGTGTAGGGGATTGAGCTTGGGACTTCAGAGTCTTAGGGATGAAAGTCTTCTGCATAACCATTATGCTATCTTCCTCTCCCCCACCAGAAATTCTTATCCCGCCAGCTGCTCATGTCCAAACCACCCTGGGCACCTAAATTCAACTCAATGACACCTTCCTGAAGTTGTCCCAGAACTGCCAGGCAGAAAGATACCCTCTCTACGACATTCTCTCAATGCATTTATTGTATATAATGACTCCACAAGCTGTTTGCTACTATTTCATTCAAGTTTATCTCATAGGACAACAACAATTAAATTTCAGTGGCTTTGAATCCTGAGTTGACCAAGTCTAGCCTGGCCTCAGAGCCTCATGAGCTCATTAGCTCACTGATCTGGCATTATGTAACCTTGGCCAGTCTCCATTGTACAATGGGAATAAGTATGATTCCTACACATTGGACTAGTATGAAATTTTCAGTTAGTTATTAAGCTTTCTGTCTGAAATACGGCAACTCAATATTTTAGCTATCATCTTTACTTGTTTGTGTCTGTAGAAGACATTCTCCATTAAAACTATTGCGTCAAAGCTGCCACTGTGAGTTTCCTTAAACAATAAAATCCAGTGGGGCTAGAAGACAGTTGAGCCTTAGAGCACAAGGCTTGCATGCCTGAGGTCTCAGAGATCCCAGGTTCAATCTTTGGTACCAATATATGCCAAAGCTTAGCATTTCTCCAGTCTCTTTCTCTCTCTCTCTCTCTCTCTCTTTCTCAAATAAAAAAAATTAATATAACATAAATAATGTTATTTCTAGTCCTTTCCTTTATGAAGTCTAGAAGTTCCCACTCTCTTCCTTATGAAACCAGACACCTTACTATAAAGAAATTTGGAATGTACTACTAACACACATACACACACAAAGGCCAGCTGGAAGAGCACTGAAACACCAAATATATGAGTGGAGTCATATTGGACTTTCTAATCAGGCTCAATAGCCAGCTGAGTGCATCTATATAAGAAACATCCCACTGTCTGCAATTAAGAACCTCCCAACTGAGTTCTAGCAAGCTCACAGCCAACCTGTGGATTTCAACAAATCTTATAATAGTATGTAGACAAATAAAGCAATATTCTTTTCTTTCTTTCTTTACTTATTTATTTATTCCCTTTTGTTGCCCTTATTGTTTTATTGTTGTAGTTATTGTTGATATCGTTGTTGTTGGATAGGAAAGGGAGAAATGGAAAGAAGAGGGGAAGACAGAGAGGGGACGAGAAAGACAGACACCTACAGACCTGCTTCACCATCTTTGAAGCAACACCCCTGCAGAAGGGGAGCCCGGGGCTCGAACTGGGATTCTTACTCCAGTTCTTGTGCTTTGTGCCACCTGCACTTAACCCGCTGCGCTACTGCCCGACTCCTTATTCAATTTTTTTCTGCTAGACTACAAGCTCTCTAAGGGCAAAAACCATTTCAAATTTATATCTGAATTGCCAGCGCCTAGATAGAAATCTAAACAAATTAATATAGCAATGGAGTTGAAAATGTGACCGGCTGTAACAGGGTATTTGAAGAGAATGTTATAGTAATAATGTATTTCTTTTTTTAATAATTTATTTCTTTATTGGGGAATTAATGTTTTACATTCAACAGTAAATACAATAGTTTGTACATGCATAACATTCCCCAGATTCCCATTTAACAATACAACCCCCACTATGTCATTCATCATCTTTCATGGACCTGTATTCTACCCATCCACCCACCCACCCCAGAGTCTTTTACTTTGGTGCAATACTCCAATTCCATTTCAGGTTCGACTTGTGTTTTCTTTTCTAATCTTGTTTTTCAACTTCGGCCTGAGAGTGAGATCATCCCATATTCATCCTTCTGTTTCTGACTTATTTCACTCAACATGATTTTTTCAAGGTCCATCCAAGATCGGCTGAAAACGGTGAAGTCACCATTTTTTATAGCTGAGTAGTATTCCATTGTGTATATATACCACAACTTGCTCAGCCACTCATCTGTTGTTGGACACCTGGGTTGCTTCCAGGTTTTGGCTATTACAAATTGTGCTGCCAAGAACATATGTGTACACAGATCTTTTTGGATGGATGTGTTGGGTTCCTTAGGATATATCCCCAGGAGGGGAATTGCAGAGTCATAGGGTAGGTCCATTTCTAGCCTTCTGAGAGTTCTCCAGACTGTTCTCCACAGAGGTTGGACCAATTGACATTCCCACCAGCAGTGCAGGAGGGTTCCTTTGACCCCACACCCTCTCCAGCATTTGCTGCTGTTACCTTTTATGATGTATGACATTCTCATAGGACTGAAGTGATATCTCATTGTTGTCTTTATTTCCATTTCTCTGACAATCAGAGACTTGGAGCATTTTTTCATGTGTTTCTCTGCCTTTTGGATCTCTTCTGTGGTGAATATTATGTCCAAGTCCTCCCCCCATTTTTGGATGGGGTTATTTGTTGTCTTGTTGTTGAGTCTGGCAAGCTCTTTATATATGTTGGCTACTAAACTCTTATCTGATGTATGGCATGTAAAGATATTCTCCCATTCTGTGAGGGGTCTCTTGGTTTGGGTAGTGGTTTCTTTTGCTGTGAAGAAGCTTTTTAATTTCATGTACTCCCATAGGTTTATACTTGCCTTAGTCTTCTTTGTAATTGGATTCATTTCATTGTAAATGTCTTTAAAATTTATGCGGAAAAAAGTTCTGCCAATATTTTCTTCTAAGTATTTGATAGTTTGTGGTCTAACATCCAAGTCCTTGATCCACTTGGAGTTTACTTTAGTATTTGGTGAAATACAGTGATTCAGTTTCATTCTTCTGCATGTTTCAACCCATTGTTTCCAACACCATTTGTTGAAGAGACTCTGCTTTCCCCATCTAATAGTCTGGGCCCCTTTGTTAAAGATTAGATGTCCATACGTGTGGGGCCTCATTTCTGGGCTCTCAATTCTATTCCACTGGTCAGTGTGTCTGTTCATGTTCCAGTACCAAGCAGTTTTGATGACAATGGCCCTATAATACAGTTTGAGATCTGGGAGTGTGATGCCTCCGGTTCTGTTCTTTTTTTCTCAAGATTGTTTTGGCAATTCTAGGTCTTTTCTGGTTCCAGATAAACATTTGTAGCATTTTTTCTATTCTCCTAAAAAATGTGCTTGGGATCTTGATGGGGATACAAATTAAAATTGTACATGGCTCTGGGTAATATATTCATTTTGATGATGTTAATTCTTCCAACCCATGAACATGGAATATCTTTCCACTTCTTTCTGTCTTTTTCAATTTCTTTGAGTAGTGACTCATAATTTTCAGTATACAAGTCTTTCACTTCTTTGGTTAGGTTTACTCCTAGATATTTTATTGTTTTTGTTGCTATAGAAAAAGGAACTGATTTCTGGATTTCAATTTCTTCTAACTTAGTGTTTGCATAGAGGAATGCCACTGACTTTTGAATATTAATTTTGTAGCCTGACACCTTACTGTATTGCCTGATGATTTCCAAAAGCTTCTTGCTGGATTCCTTAGGTTTTTCCATGTATACTATCATGTTATCTGCAAATAAGGACAGTTTGACTTCTTCTCTCCCAATCTGTATGCCTTTAATTCCTTGCTCCTGCCTGATTGCTATGGCAAGAACTTCCAACACTATGTTGAATAGTAATGGTGATAGTGGGCAGCCCTGTCTAGTACCTGATCTGAGGGGAAATGCTTCCAGTTTTTCACCATTGAGTATGATGTTGGCTGTAGGTTTGCTATATATAGACTCCACTATCTTGAGGAATTTTCCATCTATTCCCATCTTTTCTAGTGTTTTGATCATAAAGGGATGTTGTATTTTGTCAAAGGCTTTCTCTGCATCTATTGATATGACCATGTGGTTTTTGGTCTTGCTTTTGTTGATGTGGTGGATCACATTGATTGATTTACGTATATTAAACCAACCTTAAATGCCTGGGATAAACCCCACTTGGTCATGATGAACAGTCTTTTTGATATATTGCTGTATCCGGTTGGCTAGAATTTTGTTCAATATTTTCGCATCTATGTTTATCAGAGATATTGGTCTGTAGTTTTCTTTTTTGGTTGTGTCCCTGTCTGCTTTTGGTATCAGGGTGATGTTGGCTTCATAGAAGCTGGCAGGGAGTATTCCAGTGTCTTCAATCTTCTGGAAGATTTTTAAAAGTAGAGGTATTAGTTCTTCTTTGAAGGTTTTGTAGAATTCATTTATAAAACCATCTGGTCCAGGACTTTCATTTTTGGGGAGATTTTTGATAACTGTTTCAATTTCATTAGCTGTGATGGACCTGTTCATGTTATCCACTTCCTCTTTACTTAGTTTTGGAAGTTGGTAGGTATATCTAGGAAATCGTCCATTTCTTCCAGGTTCTCTAGCTTGGTGGCATATAGTTGTTCATAGAAGCCTCGCATGTTATGTTGAATTTCTGCAGTGTCTGTTGTGATATCTCCTCTTTCATTTACTATCTGATTTATTTGGGTCTTCTCCCTTTTTTGTTTTGTGAGTCTGGCGAAAGGTTTGTCGATTTTGTTTACTCTTTCGAAGAACCAACATTTACTTTCATTGATCTTTTGTATGGTTTTCCTATTCTCAATGTTATTTATTTCTGCCCTAACTTTAGTGATTTCTGTCCTTCTGGTTGCTTTAGGATTCCTTTGTTGTTCTTCTTCTAGGTCTTTAAGATGTGCAATCAGGCTGTTTATTTGTGCTTTTTCTTGTTTCCTAATGTGTGCTTGTATAGCTATGAACTTCCCTCTTAGGACTGCTTTAGCTGTGTCCCAAATATTTTGATAGCTTGTGTCTTTATTTTCATTGAAGTCTCGAAACATTTTGATTTCTTCCTTGATTTCCTCTTTGACCCAGAAGTTGTTAAGAAGTGTACTGTTGAGCTTCCACATTTTGGGACTGTTACTAATCTTTTGTTGATTGTTAAGTGTTAGTTTAATTCCACTGTGGTCTGAGAAGATGCTTGGGATGATTTCAGTGCTCTTGATTTGGCTGATGCTGTCTTTGTGGCCTAACATATGGTCTATCCTTGAGAATGACCCATGTGGATTTGAGTAGAATGTGTATTCCAGTTTCTTGGGATGAATGACTCTGAAAATGTCCAATAGTTATAGTTTATCTACCTCTTCATTTAGCTCCCTTATGTCTTTACTAATTTTCTTCCTGGATGATCTGTCAAGTTGAGAGAGTGGGGTGTTGAAGGCCCCTACTATGATTGTGTTACTGTTAATATATTGCTGTAGCTCTTTCAGTAGAAGTTTGATGTATTTAGATGGCTTCTCATTGGGTGCATAGATGTTAATAATTGTTAAGTCCTCTTGATTGACGGATCCTCTGAGCATTTAGTGTCCATTCCTATCTTTTTTAATCTTATCTATTTTAAAGTCTATCATGTCAGATATGAGAATAGCTGTTCCTGCCCTTTTTTGTGGGCCATTGGCTTGTATGATAGTTTTCCATCCTTTCACTTTAAGTCTGTGTTTGTCTTGTTGAGTTAGGTGAGTTTCCTGTAGACAACATATTGTTGGGTTGTGTTTTCTGATCCATCTTCCTACTCTGTGTCTTTTAATAGGTGAATTCAGGCCATTGACATTTATTGATATCAAAGATTGAAGATATTTTAACGCCATTCTTGTAGAGTTTTAGAGTGTTTTGATATATGTCCTATTTGTGGTGGTCTGGTTGTTTATAGGAGACCTTTCAGAACTTCTTTCAGGGCAGGCTTGGTGATGGTTGCTTCCTTCAACTGTTGCTTGTCTAAGAAGGTTTTGATGCTTCCATCTAGTCTGAATGACAGTCTAGCGGGATATAGTATTCTTGGCTGAAAGCCTTTCTCATTGAGCACTTGATAAATATCTTGCCATTCTCTTCTGGCCTGTAGTGTTTGTATGGAGAAGTCTGCTGCTAATCTTATGGGTTTTCCTTTGAAGGTGACTCTATTTTTTCTCTTGCAGCCTTCAGGATCCTTTCTTTATCCTTATTCCTTTCCATCCTAAGTATGACATGTCTTGGTGTCTTTAGGTCTGGGTTAATTCTGTTTGGGACCCTCTGGGCTTCTTGAATCTTTATGTCTTTGATGTTGTCTAGACTAGAGAAAATTTCAGCTATTATGGCCTGGAAAATGCTTTCTTCCTCTCCTTCTCTTTCTTCCTCTGGTAAGCCAATAATGCGTATATTGTTTCTTTTGAAGTCATCCCATAGGACTCTGTTGTTGTTTTCAGCATCTCTTAATCTCTTTTTGAGGTCTCTTACTTCTTTTTTAGTTGTCTCTAATTCATCCTCAATCTTGCTAATTCTGTCTTCAGCCTCATTGATTCTATTCTCTCTGCCCTCTACTGCTTTCTGGAGTTCATCTATTTTGTTGCCCTGCTCTGATACTGTTTTAGCTTGTTCAGCTAGTTGCCTTCTTAGCTCAGCGATTTCAGCTTTCAGCTCTCTAATAACCATGAGATTATTAGAATTTTCTTCCATATTCTCATTTGTTGTTCCTGCATTTCTGATTACAATTTTTTCAAATTCTTTACTCACTCCTGTTATTATTTCCTTAGCTAATGTTTGGATGTTGAACTCGTTGTTTTGTGCTTCACCCTCTGGAGGACTTTTAGCTGGACTCTTGTCCTGATTCGAGTCTCCAATATTTTTTCTTGTTGTTTTAACCATTTTATATATTATGTTATGAGTTCCCTTTATCAGTACTTTTCAAATTATTGATCACTATTGCCTGGATTGACTTGTGTCTAAGTAATTTAATTAAAGGGTTTACAGTGGTGGAAGTTAACGGTTTTTTTCAATCCCTGAGTTGGAGCTCAGTGGTGTAAAAGCCTCTTTTTTTTTTCTTCCCTGTAGGCTATGGGAGCCTGAGGGCTTTTAAACTATCAATAGGCTTCTTAGCTTAATCACTGACTCCTGACCAAGAGATAAAGCAGGGTGTGGCAGAGATAATCCAGTGGTTATGCAAAGAGACTTTCACAGCCCCTCAGCTATGCCACCAAGGTATAGGTCTTCTCCTGAGTTTCCCGGTTAGATCTCTGTCCCCTGGCCTCCCTCCCTGTTGCTGCTCCAGATTCTGAGGGTGGTAGCAATGGAGACTCAGAGTTGCACTTGGTGAGTCTCTGGGGAGTCCTCTCCTCCCTTAAGCTGTCCCCTTGTTGGTGGAGCAGACTGGAGGTGGTGTCTCCACTGATAAACTGTTGAACTGTTAGCAGTCACTTAATCTCTTCTTAGGCCCCTCTCTCCTCTCTGTCACCAGCCACATGTGTTTGTACTCACGGGTGATTTACTGGGTTCCTGTGGTCATTCTAGTCCTGTCTTGTTTCTGTCCTTTGGTATTCCTAGTTGATCCGGGAGAGGAGAGGAGAGGAGAGGAGAGGAGAGGAGAGGAGAGAAAGTGATCTCGTAATAATGTATTTCTAATCTCTTTATGAAGGGAGTGTATGTACATACAGAATCAAAGGTCAGGATAGGAAATTATTAACACAATATGACAACATAAGCAAGGAACCCAGCCCCATACCTCAAGTTTTGGAAACTCTACATTCAACAGCTTGATTACACTGGTCTCTTCCCCAAAAAATAATCACCTGAGGAAGATAGGTCAATAATGGGGCAGCATGGAATGTTCCTACTCATGACCACAGAATGTGAGCTCAGATCTAGAGGGATGTGGAGGTCACACAGGCTCCTAAGCTAATTATGGACCCCAGATCACATCAAATTGATGGGGGTTCAGTAATATTTATACCCCTCCCCATATTAGGGAGCTACTCTCTTCCCTGATCCAGCTTTCTGTTCCTTTTCCAGCCATGACATCATCTCCCCAGACAATAACTTGGATCCGCCGGCATATCAGATTTCAGGATCAGGAGAAAAAAGAAAAAGAAAAAAAAAAAAAAACTAGTATAGCCACAGACCCTTTGGAATATAACTAAAACATGCCTACTAGCTATCTACAAAATGGAGGAAACCCCGCAACCCTTCATCTGCACTATTCCAGCCTTTTGGTTCATGATTGGTCAACAATTTGGCTTTGTATGTTAACTCTCTTTTCAGCCACCAGGAGGTTCCAGATGCTAGCATGATACCGATCAGACTTCCCTGGACAGACAACCCCACCAATGCGTCCTGGAGTTCCACTTCCCCAGACCCCCACCCCACTAGGGAAAGTGAGAGGCAGGCTGGGAGTATGGATCGACCAGTCAACACTCATGTTCAGCAGAGAAGCAATTACAGAAGCCAGACCTTCCAACTTCTGCATCCCACAATGACCTTGGGTTCATACTACCAGAGGGTTATAGAATAGGAAAGCTATCAGGGGAGGGGATGGGATAAGGAGATCTGGTGGGAATTGTGTGGAGTTGTACCCCTCTTATCCTATGGGATTTTTTTAAGGATTTTTATTTACTTATTTATTAATGAGAAAGATAGGAGAGAGAGAGAGAAAGAGAAAGAACCAGACATCACTCTGGTACGTGTACTGCCAGGGATTGAACTCAGGACCTCATGCTTGAGAATCCAGTGCCTTAGCCACTGTGCCACCTACCAGACCACTATCCTATGGTTTTGTCAATGTTTCCTTTTTTAAAAAAAATAAAAATAAAAAATAACAGTCTAGCCAAAAAAATTAAGTCTCTAGATCCAAAGGACTTCACTGGTGTTTTCTACCAATATCATCTCAAATGCCTCCAAAATTTAGAATTGAATACTGCAAATTTATTCTGAATTCAACTACCTCAACACCAAAATTAGAAAAAGACCTTATGTGTCAGGTGCACCACTACCCAGTTCCCTCACCCTAATTGTCTCTGCTAAATATTATACTACAAGTTCTAAAAAGTGCAGTCAAGTAAGCAAAGCAAGAAAAAAAAAGCATTCCAATTGCAAAAGAAGTAAGAAAATTGCCTTTATCACATACTGGAGAAAAATCTGAATATAAGATTGTTAAAACATATCCCACTGAGGGCTGAGTGGTAGTGCAGTGGGTTAAGCACACATCGCACAAAGCACAAGGACGAGCATAAGACTCCTGGTTCGAGCCCCTGGCTCCCCACCTGCAGGGGAGTCGCTTCACAAGCTGTGAAGCAGGTCTGCAGGTGTCTATCTTTCTCTCCCCCTTTGTCTTCCCTTCCTCTCTTCATTTCTCTCTGTCCTATCCAACAACAAAGACAGCAATGACAATAATAATAGCAAGAACAATAAACAACAAGGGCAACAAAAGGGAAAAAATAGCCTCCAGGAGCAGTGGATTTTTAGTGCAGGCACTGAGCCCTGGAGGCAAATATATATCTTTGGGATCAGACTGTGGTATACTCAGTAGAGCACATGTTACCATGCATTAGGACCCAGGTTCAAGCTTCTAGTCCCCACCTACAGGGGGAAACTTCATGCGTAGTGAATCAGGACTACAGGTGTCTCTCTTTCTCTCCTCTCCCCTATACCCAGCTGCTGAAGGAGGGAAACTTCATGAGCAGTGAAACAGGGTTCCAGATGTCTGTCATGCTCTTCCTCTCTCTGCTACCCTCTCCATTTCTATCTCTGTCAAAAAAGAAAGAACAACAATAAATAAATAATAAATAAATAAATAAATAAATAAATAAATAAAATCATGGTGAAGGCATCAAACCCCAGTAGCAACCCTGGTGGATAAATCAATTTTAAAGATTTATCCCTTCAAATTGTGCTGTAAATTTCAGTAAACACATTAGCAAGAACTCTCAGAAATGGAAAACATGTACAAAAACCTTTAGGTATAACCTGTCAGTAATTTTGTGCATAAAAATTCAGTACAGGGTTGAAGAAACAACATAATGGTTATGCAAAAAGACTTTCACACCTGAGGCTCCAAGGTCCCAGAGTCAGTCCTCTGCAACACCATAAGCCAGAGCTGAGTAGTGCTCTAATGTATCTCTCTAATATAGTTATCTATCTCTGTCATTAAAATAAATATTTACAACTATGACACCATCTCCCCAGACAATACCTTGGGTCCACCTACATGTTAGTTGTCAGACTCAGGCAAAAACTAATAAAGCTAGGGACCCCTTGGAATATATGCAAAATAGACCTACTAGCTTTTTCCAAAATGGAGACCCCAAATCTTCATCTGTAATATTCTTGCCATTAGATTCATGATTAGTCAACAATTTGTTCTGCTTTATATCTTTTTTAATTTTTTATATTTATTTATTTCCCCTTTTGTTGCCCTTGTTTTTTATTATTGTTGTTATTGATGCCGTCATTGTTAGATAAGACAGAAAGAAATGGAGAGAGGAGGGAAGACAGAGGGGGAGAGAAAGATAGGCACCTGCAGACCTGCTTCACCACTTGTGAAGGGACCCTCCGGCAGGTGGGGTGCCAGGGCTCAAACCAGGATCCTTATGTCCGGTACTTGCGCTTAACAAGCTGCGCTACTGACCGGCTTTCTCTGCTTTATATGTTAATTCTTCTTCAGCCACCAGATTCAAGATGATACCATGATGCCAACCTGATTTCCCTGGGCAGACGACCCCACCAATGTGTCCTGTGGGAACCCAGCCTCCCCAGAGGACTGCCACACTAGGGAAAGAAAGAGAGAGGGGCTGGGAGTATGGATTGACATGTGATACCCATGATCAGCAGAGAGGCAATTACAGAAGCCAGACTTTCCACCTTCTGTACCCCATAATGATCCTGGGTCCACACCCCCAGAGGGACAAAGAATAGGAAAGTTAGGGAGTTGGGTGGAAGCTTTGCAGGTTAAGCGCAGGTGGTGCAAAGCGCACGGACCAGCGTAAGGATTCTGGTTTGAGGCCCTGGCTCCCCACCTGCAGGGGAGTCGCTTCACAGGCGGTGAAGCAGGGCTGCAGGTGTCTGTCTTTCTCTCCCCCTCTCTGTCGTCCCCTCCTATCTCCATTTCTCTCTGTCCTATCCAACAACAACAACAATAATAATAACTACAACAATAAAACAAGGGCAACAAAAGGGAATAAATAAATAAATAAATAAATAATAGGACAGCTTTCAAGGGCGTATGGGATGGGAAGTTCCGGTGGTGGGAATTGTGTGGAATTGTACCCCCTCTTATCCTATGGTCTTGTCAGTATCTCCATTTTATAAATTTTAAAAAAAATTTTAATTAAAGCACAAGGAGCCGGGTTCAAGCCCCCAGTCCCCACCTGCAGAAGAAAGCTTCTTGAGTAGTGAAGCAGTGTTGCAGGTCTCTCTTTCTCTATCTACCCTTTCCATCTCAATTTCTTTCTGTTACTATCTAATAAATGATAAATACAATAAAATTAAAAATAATAAATAATAAGTATCAAAAAATAAAACTAAGGTGGTCGGGCGGTAGCGCAGTGGGTTAAGCACACATGGCGCGAAGACCAAGGACTGGTGTAAGGATCCCCAATTTGAGCCTACGGCTCCCCACCTGCAGGGGGGTCGCTTCACAGCAGTGAGGCAGGTCTCCAGGTGTCTTTTTCTCTCCCTCTGTGTCTTCCCCTCCTCTCTCTCCATTTCTCTCTGTCCTATCCAACAACAATAACATCAACGGAAACAATAACGACAATAACAAGGGCAACAAAATGGGAAAAAATGTCCTCCAGGAGCAGTGGATTCGTAGTGCAGGGATGGAGCCCCAGCAATAACCCTGGGGGCAAAAAAAAAAATCTCAGTGCAGATCAAAATGTTTAATTGTTATATTTTTTTATTTTTTTATTATCCTTATTTATTGGATGGTAACATCCAGAAATGGAGAAGGAAGGGGGTGACAGGGAGAGAGACAAAAAGACACCTGATATATAGGGAGAGAGACAGAAAGATAGCAGCAACACTGCTTCACCATTTGCAAAGCTTTCCCCCTGCAGGTGGGGACCAGGGGCTTGAACCTGGGTCCTTGCACATTGTAACATGTGCAGTCAACCAGGTGTGCCATCACCTGACCCCATAATTGTTATATTTGTGGTTTTACCTAGTAGGTACTCATACTGAAGAGGGATTCCTATTAGATGAAGTGAATCAATTCCTATTTATTGTGTGAACTAAATAATTTTTAATTTTTTCATTACTATGATATCAAAAAGAGGCAAATAATTTATTTAACTTAGATTTGTTGTTGCCATGGGGACTGAAAGCTGATTTTTTTTTCAGGTAGAGAGACAGAGACAGAAAGGGAAAAACACCATAGCATCAAATCACCCTCCAATATGGCAGAGGTCAGTTCAAACCAGGGTCATGAGTTTTGAAATTATCCAAATGTGTTTTCCTGCCAGTGCACGAAAAATGAAGACTAATATCACAAAAATACCTGGGGCCAGGAGATAGTTTGGCTAGTAAAATGTACATGTTACCATTCACAAAGAGTGGAGTTCAAGTCTCTGGTCACTAGATAGAAACACCTGCATGGAGCTAAAGCTTCTGGAGTGGGGGAGCAGTGCTGTGATGTCTCTCCCTCTCTTTCTCTAACCCCTTATCAATATATATGTAGATGTACATATATACTACAATTATAGTATGACTCTCTTCTGAAAAAGTGAGAAAAAAAACAGGAAGAGGGGGGAGGGAGATAGCGCACTGGGTTAAGCGTACATAGTACAAAGCACAAGGACCCCAGTTTGAGGCCCTGGCTCCCTACCCACAGGGGGGTCACATCACAACCGGTGAAGCAAATCCTCGGGTGTCTATCTCTCCCTTTCTTTATCTTCCCCTCCCTTCTCACATTCTGTCCCATCAAATGGAAGGGGAAAAATGGCCACCAGGAGCAGTGGATTTATACTGCAGGCACTGAATAACAGCAATAATCCTGGAGGCAAAAAGAGAGAGATTTTTTAAAAAGGAAGGAAGAAAAGAAGGAAAGAGGGAGGAAGGGAAAAAAGAAAGAAAGAAAGAAAGAAAGAAAGAAAGAAAGAAAGAAAGAAAGGGAGGGAGGGAGGAAGAGAGGAAAGAAGAAAGAAAGAAGACTGGAGAAGGAAGGAATCTGACTTTGTTCATAGTTGTCATACATAATAGCCTATATAGAAAAGCAGAAGTGGACCGGGTGGTGGCGCACCAGGTTGAGTGTACATATTACAAAGCGCACGGACCCAGGTTCAAGCCCCTGGTCCCCACCTGCAGGGGGAAAGCTTTACTAGTGGTGAAGCAGTGCTGCAGGTGTCTCTTCATCTCTCTCCCTATCACCCCTCCCTTTCAATTTCTGGCTTTCTCTATCCAATAAATAAATAAAGATAATTGGAAAAAGAAAAGCAGAAGCATCAGCCGGAGAAACTACTAAATTAACAGGTGAGCATGGAAAGGTTTAAGATGCAAGATCAAGAGCCAAGTAGTGGCACACCTAGTTGAGCACACATGTTACAATGCTCAAGGACCCAGTTCGATCCGCTG
Organism: Erinaceus europaeus; assembly: GCF_950295315.1. Taxonomy (NCBI): domain Eukaryota; kingdom Metazoa; phylum Chordata; class Mammalia; order Eulipotyphla; family Erinaceidae; genus Erinaceus; species Erinaceus europaeus. Next base: position 150,640,305 of record NC_080163.1, read on the forward strand.
GTCCCCACCGGCAGGGGGAAATCTTCACAATTGGTAAAGGAGGGCTGCAGGTGTCTCTCTGTCTTTCTCCCTCCCTATCACCTCCTTCTCCCTCAATTTCTACCTGTCTCTATCCAATAAGTAAAGATAATTTTTAAAAAAACAAACTTGAAAAAATGATGCAAGATCAATATACAAAAATCAAGTTGATTTGTATATATGGACTACAATTGAAAATCGAAATGTTTTAAAACAGCACTTAAAAATATTGAGAACTGGGATCGGGCGGTAGTGCAGCGGGTTAAGCGCTCATGGCGCAAAGCGCAAGGACTGGCAGAAGGATCCCGGTTTGAGCCCCCGGCTCCCCACCTGCAGTGGAGTCACTTCACAGGCGGTGAAGCAGGTCTGCAGGTGTCTATCTTTCTCTCCACCTCTCTGTCGTCCCCTCCTCTCTCCATTTCTCTGTCCAATCCAACAACGAACGACATCAACAACAACAACAATAACCACAACAAGGGGAATAAAAGGGGGGTAAAAATGGCCTCCAGGAGCAGTGGATTCATGGTGCAGGCAGCGAGCCCCAGCAATAACCCTGGAGGCAAAAAAAAAAAAAAAAGTATTGAAAACTGGGCCAGAGAAATAGCTCACTTAGATAGTGTGCTGCTTCACCCATGTGCACAACCCAGGTTCCAGCTTGGTCCCCACTGCACTGAAGGAAGCTTTGGTGCTGTATTCTCTTTCACTCTGTCACTCTCCCTTTATGTCTGTCTCTTTACAATAATAATAACAATAACAGTGTATAGAGTCGTTATGAGCAAACCAAAATATATGGTGGCAAGTATTTTCTGATAAAATCATTTATTAATAGTTCTCTCACAAAAGCAGAATGAGAACTGCTGAGAATTCAGATGAATTGCTCAGTCCTTGTAAGGTCTTGCATGAAGCATTCTGAGTTTCTACCATCAGATGGCAACATCTGCCCACAAATGTTCAACCCCCACGTCCCTTTCTCTAACCCTTTAGAATAAATTTAATGACCGCTAGAGGGCTCTGAACCCATCAGCTATGATGGTTCCGAAAACATCAAGTACAGTCAATTTTGTGCAAAACGGTTGTGCAGTACCACACTGGTCATGTGGCAAAGCTATTGCTGTTAGTGTGACAGGGATTATTTTCAGCTCAATTTTGCGAGTGTCTCTTTTGCCTTGAGCACAAGCTACTTTCACTTTTGTCCCTCTCTTATTTCCTATCTTTACTTAAAGGAGATCATTTACTTCCTTGGTAGAAAGTACCTTAAGTAAGATCATGCATCCATTTATTTTTATGGCCTTTTCACTTGCCCAAAATTAACCGTAGGTTAGAGGCTCAATTTCTATCTCATTACTGGCAAACAAGACTGCTGGGATCTCTCACTTTCTGTTTGGTCTGGGCCTATTAAACAAAGGAGATGTTTGAAAAAACAGCATTGGAAGATGTGTATTTCTCCTGAGAGATCTGGAGAGAAGTCCCTGGGTAACTTATCCCACCCTTTTAGATTCCAGGGCCATCCCTCCAAAGGAGAGGATGAACAGGTCATATTTTCCAACTCCAGGATCCCTCTCCTGTGAGTCAGTCTACTGCATGTGCAGGTAACATAAGGCACTCATGGAATTTCTTGCAGAAATTAGAGCATAGGGAAAAGCCACCCTCGAAGCTTTTGTTTTTTTCAGATATAAAGGTTAAGACAGGCGGGGAGAGAGGGAGAAAGAGGAGAGAGGGAGGAAGAGGGAAGAAAAAGGGAGGGACAGGGAGGGGGAGGAGGAGAGAGAGTAGGGGAGAAAGAGGAAGGGAGAGGGATAGAGGGGGTGATAAGGAGTGAGGGAGAGGGAGGGAGAGGGAGAGAAAGGGAGGGAGGGAGAGAGGAAAGGGAGAAGAAAAAGGAGAAAGGAAACTAGGGAGGGAAGGTGGGAGGGAGGAAAGGAGGGGGGGAGAGAAAGACCTACATACCTGTCTCACCACTTGTGAAGCGACACCATCCCCCCCCCCCCCCGCAGGTGGGGAGCCAGGCTGGGACCAGGATCCTTAGACTGGTCCTTGAGCTTTGTGCCACATGCACTTAATCTGCTGCTACCGCCCAACTTCCATTCATTTATATTTTAATCAGAGCACTGCTTAATTCTGGCTGATGCAGGTGCAGGGGTTGAACCTGGAAACCAAGAGCCTCAGGCATAACCATTATGCAACCTCCCCAGTCCTAATTCCCTTAACTATTAAGCATTGAAATCTCCCCAGTACAGCCTCTATCTAGCCTGGGATTGAGGGATCACTGACTGCATCTCTCTACCTGAGCTCCGCACTGACTACTGAATGAAGCTTGTGACTTGTCTGAATCCCCTGAAGTTAACAGATTTGCTGGGACAAGAACATGAAAAACAGGGTTGGAAAAAAATGAGCCCATCATGTGATTTTTCTGGGCTTCAGGCTCCTCCTGCCCATAAACCTGTGCTGATAACTCCACCACAAAAACCTCATCAGACCGCTGTTTGTTTTTCCAGATACAAAGGTTGAGGCAGACAAGGGGAATGAGGGAAAGAGGAAAGGAGAAGGCGAGGGAAAAAGCGGGAGGGGGTCATGAGCTATGTGCCCCTTTCAGCTCATGCTGTATCCAGAAGCATCTTCAGACTGTCTTTGTGCCTGATTCTCTGATGTCTTCCAGTCTTGCAGCTGAGTGCTGCATCATTCTAATAACATCTTCAATTTGTTTCTGGTGTTGTTTTTTTTTGTTTGTTTGTTTGTTCCTATTTAATTTCTGCCCATTCTTCAGGTGAAATGTTCTTTCTTTCTTTTTCTCTTTCTTCCTTCCTTCCTTTCTTTCGTCCTGGTGGTTTTCCTTTAATCCCAGACTAGGTGTCTCTATTCTGCACTCTTCTGGCAGCAGCACCAGTATTTACATTTGTCACTGCACTCAGACCACTCAAAATCACAATCGACATATATCACAGGGAAACATATTCTTTTATACTCCCCCCCCTTTTTTTTGCAGTGTGCCCCTCGCTGATTAGCACTACTCTAGGCACAGAATGACTAGTAAGAACAAAGTTCACATGGGGAGCAGGGAACCTCAAAGCATAAAGGGACCCAAAGGGTATGGGTACAGCACTGATATTGTCTGCCAGGTGGATGGAGGAAGACACCTGTGTCTCTCTCTAGTGGGCAGATCCTACAAAGCCTCCTCAAGAACTCTGTAGAGGACCAGTCTCTGTCCTGTGAAAACTATGGAGCCTCTGAAGGTTATTCAACCAAAGAAGGGACATCAATTCTTGTATAAAAGATTTTATTTATTTATTTACTTATGTATTTATTAACTTATGAGAGAGAGAGGAGGAGAGAGAAAGAGAACCAGGACATCACTCCAGTACATGTGCTGCTGGGAATTGAACTTGGGAACCTCAAGCTTGTTGACTCCAATGCTTTATCCACTGTGCCACCTCCCAGACCACAAGATGTCAGTTATTGTTATATTTTTTTATTTTCTCATTTTTATTAGTGGTTTAGTAATTAACAAGACTATAAGATAGCAGGGGTACAATTCCACATAGTTCCCACCGCCAGAGTTCTATATCCCATCCCCTCCATTGGAAGCTTCCCTATTCTTTATCTGTCTGGAAGTATGGAGAATTCTTGTGTGTGTGTGTGTGTGTGTGTGTGTGTGTGTGTGTGTGTGTATTGGTTTCTATTTTTTATTATTTATAAAAAGGAAACATTGACAAAACCATAAGATAAGAGGGGTACAGCTACACAGTCCCCACCACCAGAACTCTGTATCCCATCCCCTCCCCTGATAGCTTTCTTATTCTCTATCCCTCTGGGAGTATGGATCCAAGGTCATTGTGGGATGCAGAAGGTGGAAGGTCTGGCTTCTGTAATTGCTTCCCTGCTGAACATGGGCATTGACAGGTCGATCCATACTCCCAGCCTACCTCTCACTTTCCCTAGTGGGGTGGGGCTCTGGGGAATTAGAGCTCCAGGACACATTGGTGGGGTTGTCTGTCCAGGGAAGTCTGGTCGATATCATGCTAGTATCTGGAACCTGGTAGCTGAAAAAAAAGTTAACATACAAAGCCAAACAAATTGTTGACCAATCATGAACCAAAAGGCTGGAATAGTGCAGATGAGGTGTTGGGGGGGTCTTCCATTTTGTAAATAGCTAGTAGGCATATTTTAGTTATATTCCAAAGGGCCTGTGGCTATATTAGTTATTTTGTTGTTGTTGTTGTTTTTCCCTGAGCCTGAAATCTGATATGCAGGTGGATCCAAGTTTCTTAAGTTATTGTCTGGGGAGATGATGTCATGGCATATTTTTAAATTTTTATTGTCTTTATTTATTTGATAAAGACAACCAGAAATCGAGAGGGGAGGAGGAGATAGAGAGGGAGAAAGACAGAGAGACACCTGCAGCCCTGCTTCACCACTCATGAAGCTTCCGCCCTACAGGTGGGGACCAGGGACTTGAACCTGAGTCCTTGTGCACTGTAACATGTGTGCTCAACCAGGTGCGCCACCACCTGGCCCCTTGTTGTTATGTTTTAGAAGGATCCCACTGGCTGCTATCTGAAGAGGTAGAACTGGAGTCACTTTCCTGAGAGGCTTTTCTCGTGTGACCCAAGAGATGGTGTAACCATGTTTTGGTGATGTCAGTAGAATTACTCCAGACATGTTCTGGAAAGTCATTTGGGGAGTCAGGGAAGTGAAGGAGAACTAGTTTAAGAATGACTATTGGATCTGGCTTAAGGAAGTGGGCAGATAAGTCAGAAATGACTCAACAATGAACATGCTAGGTCTTGGGACAAGAGGTCTTAGAGGACATATGTAAAGTGGATCCAGCACAGGAAGCCTGAAGTAATGGGGGTGGAGAGGGGAGAACAGCCTAACTCTGAAAAACCAGGCCCTATCTGAGGTGCTCTGTGTGGCCCTGAGTAAGTCACCTTACTGGCTGGAGCCTGTTCCCACTCCCTGAATGGGGGAGAAAATTGTGCCTAACCCTGGCTTCCCAGACACCAAAATCCCAGAAGTAATGGAGAAAGCTCCTCTTCCTTCAAGGTCCTATTCATGTGCTGTCTCCACCAGGTCACCTCTCCAGGCTCCCCAGTGAAAAGCAACCCCTCCCCATGCTGGGCTCCTATAACTTCCACACTTAAGAGTTTATAGGGCTGACTCTGGCCTATCTATCCCATAGTCCCTGACACAGCACTGCCACACACAGGGATACACTTTCCCTGACTCCGTGCAGCTCTACTCCCTCTCTCTGCCAGGAGCCAGTCTGAGCCTTAGGCAAGTTCTGAACCTGTAGCTCCAACTATTAGGATGCTAGCCAACAGGTGTGGCAGGCTAGGAGGTGGCATGGCAGATAAAGTGTTAAGACTCTCAAGTATGAAGTCCTGAGTTTGATCTGCAGCAGTGCATGTACTACAGTGACGTCTGCTTCTCTCTCTGGTTATTAAATAAAATATTTTTAAAAAGAATAATCAGAGTGTGAAAAGAGTGAAGGGGAGTGAAGGTGCCAGGGTGTGCACATAGGAACTCGCAAATGAACACCATGAATCCAGTATTTTCAGAAAGCGTTTATTAAAGTCCTTGAAGTTATCAGAAGAAAGTGGGTGGGTAGGTGTACATTTCCAGAGTATTTTACATTCACCAAAAACTACAGGCACTGTGAACCAGTGGGATTCCAGAGGTTTTCAAGTTAGAGACCAGTATGCTTGCTAGGGTCTCCTCTACTCTGAGGAGAGGGCAGAATCAGCAGAAGCTGCCCCCCCATCTCCTGCTAATGAAGGGCTGACATAACTGAGCCACTGCCTGCCATCAGTGCCAAAGCCACCACCACCCTCTGGAAGGGAAAAAAAATCTGGGGGTCGGCCAGTAGCACAGTGGGTTAAGTGCACGTGGCGCAAAGCACAAGGACTGGTGGAAGGATCCCGGTTTGAGTCCCTGGCTCCCCATCTGCAGGGGAGTTGCTTCACAGGCGGTGAAGCAGGTCTGCTGGTGTCTATCTTTCTCTCCTCCTTCTCTGTCTTCCCCTCCTCTCTCCATTTCTCTCTGTCCTATCCAACAACAATGACATCAATAACAATGATAATAATAACCACAACAATGGTAAAAACAACTAGGGTAACAAAAGGGAAAAAATGGCCTCCAGGAGCGGTGGATTCGTGGTGTAGGCACCGAACCCCGGCAATAACCCTAAAGGCAAAAAAAAAAAAAATCTTACCTTAAGGCTTTGTATTGGCCTGATGCAAGTTGGGTATGGAAGACAAGGTTGATGAGGATACAATAAGCCCTGGTCAGTCCAAAGAAAGGGCTACTTTCAGACAGGAATAGCCCTCTCAAGTAGCACCATCCCACCTCACCCAAGGCCACTGAAGCAGCCCAGCACCCCACCCCACTCCAGCTCAGTGTTCCTCTGTCCTCTTCAGCAACAGCAGGCCACAAGTCTTCTTGTCTGATAGATCAGGAAATTGGCACAGTCCACTCTCCACTTATCCTACAAACAGAATCGCTACATGCAAACAGGAACACGAACACAAACAGCTCTCTGACTGGAAATACAGACCACCACTGAGCTCAGCACATGCACATGCACATGCTAATAAAAGTAAAACACAGTAGGTCACGTGCAAACAAAATCACTCTACAGGCACATGCAAGCCCTCCACAGACTCCCAGGACAGGCTTGTTTACACAGCTACATACACTTCACATATACATGAGCATTCCCAAGGACTCTCTCCTCACATAATTCATATCAATACTTGTGCAGTAGATGCTGTGGAGTGCTGCTCAGATATTCTGGTCCCCTTTGCACTGAAGCATTTACCAAGTAAGGTCAGCAGGAAGGGTAAGGCGTGGTGGGGGGGAGGCAATGGGTGTACAAGCCAGGTCTCCTTACCCCAAATTCAGGACAACTCTTCACAGCCCAGATAGCCTTGCTAACCTGGTAATCACTATAGCACAGCTTCTGCCTCTACCCAATCCTTCTTTCACTTCCCAAGGGAATCCCAGCATTCCCCAGGAGTGTGAGAACTGTGTAGAACTCTCCTATCTATCTTTATCTTTTTTTTTTTTATAAACCAGAACAATGCTCATCTCTGGCCTATGGTGGTGTTGGAAATTGAACCTGGAATTTCCAAGCATCTGGCAAGAAAAGTTGAGGCATAAACTGTTGTACTGTCTCCCTAGTCCCTCTCCTGCTCTTTAAGGTCTTCAATTCTCTCGTCAGGAGGCAGAATAAATCCTTTCTTTCTGGCAGCCTAAAAGCGGTTCTGCAAGCCTAATCCTAGAGCCTGGGGCTGAGCTGGGGCCTGGAGAGGCCTGGAAAAGGCTGATTCAAGAAACAGGTATTTGAAGCTGAAGTTGGCGCGCGCGCACGCACGCGCACACACACACACACACACACACACACACACATCTACCCTTTATTTATCTGTGCTGTAGTTTCTAATCTCATACCCGAATTTGGCCATGTGACCGTAGGCAACATTTCCCTCCTTTAGCCTCAGATATGCCAAAAATACAGTGGGAAGTCTGGTGTCTGGGACACAGACTTTTTTTAACGCCTGTAGGGGCCATGTGTGAACTAGGTACATACTACTGAGAATGTGCTCCACTGGCCAGCAGTAGAGGCCTCTTCAACCTGGGAGCTTGTTAAAAATACAGGATCACGGGCCCCACTCAAGACAGCTCAATCAGAATCTACAAAATGTCAAAAGCACGCTGGATGGTTATGATGCATCTTACATCTTACCCTGTCATGTAAGAAGCACTGTCCAAAGAGAGCCCTTGACAGTCATTTAGTTTCTAGAACTTCATGATTTATAGCTTCAATAGACTTGGAAGGTGGATAGGAAGGTTTTTTGTTTTGTTTTATTTTGGTTTTTTTAGAGGAAGTATTTGATTTGCCATCAGAGCTTTGTCTTTATAGATCTCTTGTGACCAGACAGCTCAATTCCAGACAATCTTCACAACTCCAGTAGAATTCCCAGCTGTGGCAAGAATAATTTTGAAAATGACAGTAGAAATGATAAGTGTAGAGTATGGTAGGAGTAGATTTCTGCGACTAAAAGCCTCCTATCAAAAATTCCCCATTCCCTACCTCATGTCCATTCACCCAAGAAATCAGTATCTGGATCCACCTGGAGATAGTCTTTTTAAGCTTATTCTGGAAACATAAAACCCCATTTCTCTGGGTCCATCTATAGGTGAACAGGAATGTGGGGAGGGGGGAGAAGATGGAAGGAGAGAGAGAGAGAGAGAAAAGCTTTTGACATAGCAGGACAAAACACAGGTATAATTTCTAAGTGTTGATACCTCACTCCAGGAATAGTGGAATACAAAAATAAACAAATACCTAATCCCAAAGTCTTACACCTTACACATTGTTTTATTTAAATTTACTAGGAGGGGAAGTCAGGTGGTAAGGCAGTGGGTTAAGCGCATGTGAAATGAAGCCCAAGGGCTGGCATAAAGATCCCAATTCGAGGCCCCGGCTCCCCACCTGCAGGGGGGCCACTTCACAGGCAGTGAAGCAGGTCTGCAGGTGTCTATCTTTCTCTCCGCTCTCTGTCTTCCCCTCCTGTCTCTATTTCTCTCTGTCCTAACAACGATGACATCGATAATAACAATGATAATAACTACAATAATTTTTTTTTAAAAAAAGGGCAACAAAAGGGAAAATAAATTTTAAAAAATGTAAAAAAAAATTACTAGGAGGGGGCCGGGGGTAGCACAGTGGGTTAAGCGCACATGGCGCAAAGTATACAGACTAGCATAAGGATTCCCATTCTAGCTCTTGGCTCCACGACTGCAGGGGGGTCGCTTCACAAGCAGTGAAGCAGGTGTACAGGTGTCTATCTTTCTTTCCCCTCTCTGTCTTCCCCTCCTCTCTCAATTTCTCTCTGTCCTATCCAACAACAATGACAGCAATAATGACAACAACAACAATAATAACAACAACAATGATAAACAACAAGGGCAAAAAATGGAAAAAATAGCCCCCAAGAGCAGTGGATTCATAGTGCAGGCACTGAGCCCCAGTGATAAACCTGGGGACAAAAAAAAAAAAAATACTAGTAAAAAAAATTCATAAACGCAGGGCCAAGGTGGTCTTCCAGAGGTGGGGCTACAGAGTATCAGAAGTTTCTCTCCTCTCCCTGGTCAACTAGGAATATCAAAGATTGGGAGTCAGGTGGTAACACAGCAGGTTAAGCGCAGGTGGCACAAAGTGTAAGGACCAGCATAAGGAATATCAGAGATAATCTGAGACCACAACAAGATGAAACTAGGACTACTTTGGGAAATCACCAAGCCACCAGTGAGTGAAAACATGTGTGGCTCATGGATAGAGAGAAGCCTAAGGAGAAATACCTGGTGCTAAAGCCCATATCTACTCCCAAGCGGCTGGTAACAGTACACAGTTTGCCAATTGAGGCACCACCTCCAGTCTGTTTTACCAACAAAAAGACTGCTGAAGGGAGAGAGGACTCCCCTAAGACTCACCAAATGCAACTGTAAATCTCCATTGTTACTGCCCTCAGAGGCTGGAGCAGCAGGGGGGAGGCCTTGTGTGGACATCAGGAGGCAGAGAACTGACCAGGAAACTCAGGAGATCTACACCCCAGTGGTCTAGAGGTGGGGCTGTATAGTGGGAGCCTTTCCACATTGTCCTCCTGATGAGAACATGGAGAATAATTGCCTAAGAACCTACAGACTATAAATGGGATTTGTTAAGAAACTCACAAGGCCAAGAAGTGCTGCCAGCTTGGCTCTGGCTGCCAGCAGAGAAGCTGAATTGAGCCCTGAGATTTGGATCCTTGGAGCATATGAGTCTCTTTGCATAAACACTATGCTATCTCTCCCCCACCCTGCTTTATCTCTTGGTCAAGAGTTAGTGATTAAGCTAAAAAACCTACTTAAAGGTAAAAAGCCCTGAGGCTACCATAGCCTACAGGGAAGAAAAAGAACAAAAGAGGCTTGAACAGCCACTGTACTTCAACTCAGGGATTGAGATAACATTGAAACAACTGTTAATTTCCACAACTGTGAACTCTTTATGTACCTTACTTAGACACAAGCCAATCCAGACAAGAGTGATCACTGGACTGAAAAGTACTAAGAAAAGGACCTCATAACACATTATAGTTAAACCAAGAAGAAACATTGGCGAAATGAACCAGGACAAAAACTCAGATAAAAGCCCCCTAAAGGTAGAAGCACTTAAGAATGAGGACAACATCCAAACAATAATTGAGACATTAGTCACACAAGGAAAGAGTTTGAAAGAAATGTCATAAAAAATGCAGAAACAACAAATGAGACTCTGAAAAAAAAAAACACTATCTCCAGGTAGTTAGAGAGCTGAAAGCTGTAGTTGAGCTCAGTGCTCAACTAGCTGAACAAGTGAATACAATATCAGAACAGGGTAACAAAAACAGCTGAGCTACAGAAAAAATGGAAGGGAGAGAGAATAGAATAAATGAGACAGAAAACAGAATTAGTTCAAGCCCCCGACTCCCCACCTGCAGGGGAGTTGCTTCAAAGGGGTGAAGCAGGTTCGCAGGTGTCTGTCTTTCTCTCCTCCTCTCTCCATTTCTCTCTGTCCTATCTAACAATGATGACATCAATAACAACAATAACAACTACGACAATGAAAAACAACAAGGGCAACAAAAGGGAAAATAAATTTAAAAAAAAGAAAAGAAAAGAGAATTAGTAAGATTGAGAACAAATTAGAGACAACCAAAAAAGTAAGAGATCTCAAAAAGAGATTAAGAGATACTGAAAACAACAACAGAGACATATGTGATGACTTCAAGAGAAATAATATATACATTATAGACCTACCAGGGGAAGAAAGCATTCTACAAGACACACTAGCTGAGAATTTCTCTAGTCTAGACAACATCAAAGACATAAAGGTTCAAGAAGCTCAGAGGATCCCAAACAGAATTAACCCAGACTTAAAGACACCAAGACACATCATATTTAGAATGAAAAGGAATAATGATAAAGAAAGGATTCTGAAGGCTGCAAGAGAAAAAACAAAGAGTCACTTACAGAGGAAAATATGCAAGATTAGTAGCAGATTTCTCCACACAAACATTACAGGCTAGAAGGGAATGGAAAAATATATATTGAGCTATCAATGAGAAAGGCTTTCAACCAAGACTACTGTATCCTGCTAGACTATCATTCAGACTAGATGGAGGCATAAAAACCTTCTCAGAAAAGCAAAAGTTGAAAGAATCAACTATCACCAAGCCTGCCCTTCTGAAAGGTATCCTATAAACAATTAGATCACCATAAACATGGCATATATCAGAACACTCTAAAAATCTAAAATAATGGCGTTAAATATCTTCAAACTATAATATCAATAAATGTCAGTGATCTGAATTCACCTATTAAAAGGCACAGTGTTAGAAGATGGATCAGAAAACACAACACAACCATATTTTCTCTGCAGGAATCCTACCTATCTCAACAAGACAAACACAGACTCAAGTGAAAGAATGGAAAACTATCATACAAGCCAATCGCCCACAAAAAAGGACAGGAATAGCTATTCTCATATCTGGCACAACAGACCTTAAAATAAATAAAATTTTAAAATATAAGGATGGACATTACTTAATGCTCAGAGGATCAGTCAATCAAGAGGACTTAACAATTTTTTTTTAAATTCTTTAGAGGTAGAAAAGTCATGTCACTTTTATGAGCATGGTCAAGGTTTTTTTTAATATTTATTTTTTATTTATTCCCTTTTGTTGCCCTTGTTGTTTTATTGTTGTAGTTATTATTGTTGTTGTCGTTGTTGGATAGGACAGAGAGAAATGGAGAGAGGAGGGGAAGACAGATAGGAGGAGAGAAAGATAGACACCTGCAGATCTGCTTCACCGCCTGTGAAGCGACTCCCCTGCAGGTGGGGATCCGGGGTTCGAACCGGGATCCTTATGCTGGTCCTTGTGCTTTGCGCCACCTGTGCTTAACCCGCTGCGCTACAGCCCAACTCCTGTAAGTCAACATTTTAACAAACATCTTAATCCTCACAACAACCCTGTGAGGTAGGTAAGTCATTATTTAGGACTTAACAATTATTAACATCTATGCAACCAATGAGAAGCCATCTAAATACATCAAACATCTACTGAAAGAGCTACAGCAATATATTAACAGCAACACAGTCATAGTAGGGGACTTCAGCACCCCATTCTCTCAATTTGAAAGATCATCCAGGCAGAAAATCAATAAAGAGATGAGGGAGCTAAATGAGTTGATAGATACACTAGAACTACTGGACATTTTCAGAGTTATTCACCCTAAGAAACTGGAATACACAGTCTATTCAATTTCATATGGGTCATTCTCAAGGATAGACCATCTGTTAGGCCACAAAGACAGCATCAGCAAATTCAGGAGCATTTAAATCATCCCAAGCATCTTCTCAGACCACAGTGGAATTAAACTAACACTTAACAATCAACAAAAAATTTAGTGAAAGTCCCAAAATGTGGAGACTCAATAGTACACTACTTAACAACTACTGTGCCAAAGAGGACATTAAGGAAGAAATCAAAATGTTTTGAGAGTTCAATGAAAATGAAGACACAAGTTACCAAAATATTTGGGACACAGCTAAGGCAGTACTGAGAGGGAAATTCATAGCTATACAAGTACACATTAGGAAACAAGAAAAAGTTCAAATAAACAACCTGATTGCACACCTTAAAGACCTAGAAGAAGAAGAACAAAGGAACTCTAAAGCAACCAGAAGGACAGAAATCACTAAAGGTAGGGCAGAAATAAGTAACATTGAAAATAAGAGAACCAGGAGTTGGGCAGTAGTGCAGCGGGTTAAGCGCATGTGGCACAAAGTGCAAAGACTGGCATAAGTATCCTGGTTCAAGCCCCCAGCTCCCCACCTGCAGGGGAGTCACTTCACAAGTGGTGAGGCAGGTCTGCAGGTGTCTTTCTCTCCCCATCTCTGTCTTCCCCTCCTCTCTCCATTTCTCTGTCCTATCCAACAACGACGATATCAATAACTAACAATAATAACTACAACAATAAAACAACAAGGGCAACAAAAGGGAATAAATAAATAAATATTTTTAAAAGTTTGCTAGCTTAAAAAAATTTTAAAAGAAAAGAAGAAAACCATACAAAAGATCAATGAAAGTAAATGTTGGTTCTTCGAAAGAGTAAACAAAGTCTCCCTACCTCTTAAGGTGAGCATTTCCATCTTTCATACCAATAAATCTAACTCAAATTATATTTCTTATGAGGAGAGAGATATGTGACATATGTAAAACAAATATTCACATCCAGAATGGTGACGATGTTAATGTTATCTGTAATTTTTTTCAATATTTATTTATTCATTCCCTTTTGTTGCCCTTGTTTTTTATTGTTGTAGTTATTATTGTTGTTGTTATTGATGTCGTTGTTGTTGGATAGGACAGAGAGAAATGGAGAGAGGAGGGGAAGACAGAGGGGGAAAAGATAGACCCACTTCACCGTTTGTGAAGCGACTCCCCTGCAGGAGGAGAGCCGGGGGCTTGAAACGGAATCCTTACGACAGTCCTTGTGCTTTGCGCTGTAATTTTTTAAATAAAACAAACAGCACAAAGTTGTCTCATTCCATCCACAAAGGCACTTTCCTTCTCTTCCCCCACCACCCATCTCTGGGATTTCACCACTCTGGGATGATTTTTTCCAGATAGAGACAGAGAGGCAATAAGGGAAAGAAACCACTGGACCAATGTAGTGAGGGCAGGTGCAAAGCAGCACACTACCCAAGTGAGTTATTTTGCCAGCCCTGAAAACACTTTCTTTTTTTTTAATATTTACTTATTTATTTCCTTTTTGTTGCCCTTGTTGTTTCCATTGTTGTAGTTATTATTGTTGTTGATGTCATTGTTGTTGGATAGGACAGAGAGAAATGGAAAAAGGAGAGGAAGACAGAGAGGGGGAGAGAAAGATAGACACCTGCAGACCTGCTTCACTGCCTGTGAAGCGAATCCCCTGCAGGTGGGGTGCCAGGGGCTTGAACCAGGATCCTTACTCCGGTCCTTGCGCTCAGCACCACGTGCCCTACCACCCGGCTTCCGAAAACACTTTCTTATACCCTCCTATTCCTGAACTGTATCCTTGTTGTATTTTTCAAGCTTTTACAAATGTTTTTGAACTAATGTATAGTATGGTTCTATGTATTTCTTAAACTTTTCTCTAAATGGTATCATGTTATACCTATAGATCCATGACTTCTCTTTCTGTGGTTTGTAAGAACTAATACTTAATGAAATTGTTCCATGTGTTGGGACTGTTATAAATAATTCCACGGGAGTCGGGCTGTAACGCAGCGGGTTAAGCGCAGGTGGCGCAAAGCGCAAGGACCGACGTAAGGATCCCAGTTCGAGCCCCGGCTCCCCACCTGCAGGGGAGTCTCTTCACAAGCGGTGAAGCAGGTCTGTAGGTGTCTCTCTTTCTCTCCCCCTCTCTGCCTTCCGCCATCTCTCTCCATTTCTCTCTGCCCTATCCAACAACAACAACAACAACAAAAATAATAACTACAACAATAAAAAACAAGGGCAACAAATGGGGATAAATAAATAATTTTTTAATAAATAAAAATAAATAATTCCACATATAATAGCAGTTAGTAATCGTAATTACATAATGAGTAAAAATTACTATCCCCATTTTACAGATGAAAAAAACAGACATAGAGAACTTAATTTTTTTTGTAGTATGTGTAGACTGAGTTCACTAATGTCAGTAGTTCTTTTTTTTAAAGTCATGACTATTTTTTTTTTATTTAAGAAAGGATTAATTAACAAAACCATAGGGTAGGAGGGGTACAACTCCACACAATTCCCACCGCCCAATCTCCATATCCCACCCCCTCCCCAGTAGCTTTCCCATCTCTATCCCTTTGGGAGCATGGACCCAGGTCATGACTATTTTTTATTATTATCTTTATTTATTGGATAGACATAGCCAGAGATTGAGGGGTGGGGGAGATAGAGAGAGAGAGAGACAGAGTGACATCTGCAGACCTGCTTCATGAAGCTCTCCCCCTGCAGGTGGGGACCATGGGCTCGAACCTGGGTTTTGGCATACTATAATGTGTGCGCTTAACCAGGTGTGCCACCACTGCCATTGAGCCCTAATGTCAATAGTTCTGTAGTGCTCCAGTGTGTGACTATAATAGGCATTTCCAATAGTTTTCCTATTGATCTGAAGCTAGGCTGTTTCTGTATTTGGTTTTCATAAACAACGATTTGCTGACATTTGTATATATGTATAAAGCCCATAGGATCTATGCCTAGAAAGAGAAATAGAATGCCTGTGTGTTTCAGAAAGTGATGAATGTGGGTTGAAATACATCCTCCAAATAGATATGCTGAAGTTCTAGCCTCAAACATCCATAAAAGTGACTTATTTTATTTATTTTTTAATATTTATTTTATTTATTTATTCCCTTTTGTTGCCCTTGTTGTTTTTTATTATTGTAGTTATTATTATTGTTGTTGTCATTGTTGGATAGGACAGAGAGAAATGGAAAGAGGAGGGGAAGACAGAGAGGAGGAGAGAAAGATAGACACCTGCAGACCTGCTTCACCGCCTGTGAAGCGACTCCCCTGCAGGTGGGGATCCGGGGTTTGAACTGGGATCCTTATGCCGGTCCTTGTGCTTTGCGCCACCTGAGCTTAACCCACTGCGCTACAGCCCGACTCCCCTTATTTTATTTTTTAATTAATTTTTAAATTTGATTTACCCCTTTTGTTGCCCTTGTTTTATTGTTGTTGTAGTTATTATTGTTGTTGTTATTGTTATTGATATCACTGTAGGATAGCACAGAGAGAAATCGAGAGAAGAGGGGAAGACAGAAAGGGGGAGAAAAAGATAGACACCTACAGACTTGCTTCACCGATTGTGAAGCTACACACCCTGCAGGTGGGGAGCTGGGGGCTCAACCCAGGATCCCTTATGCCTGTCCTTGCACTTTGTGCCATGTGCGCTTATCCCGCTGCACTACCACCTGAACCCCTTAAGTGACTTATTTTCAAACAGGGCCTTTACAAATGTTACCAAATAGCCATTAAGAAGGGCCCTACTCCAATATGACTAGTGTTCTTTTGGGGGGTTTTTTTGTTTGTTTGTTTTTGTTTTTGTTTTTAATTATCTTTATTTATTTGGATAGAGACAGCCAGAAATCAAGAGGGAAGGGGGTGATAGAGAGGGAGAGAGACAGAAATACACCTGCAGACCTGCATCACCACTCGCAAAGCTTTCCCCCTGCAGGTGGGGGGCTGGGGGCTTGAACCCAGGTCTTTGCACACTGTAACATGTGTGCTCAACCAAGTGTGCCACCACCCGACCCCCATAACTAGTGTTCTTATAAGCAAAGAGTAAATGCACATGGGGACTGGAGGTCATATGCTGGAGTAATGTGTTTACAAACCCAGATGGCTGGTAGGGGAGAGACGAACAAATTGTATTTCCTACAGAAGGAAAGAAGCCTGCTGACAACTTAATTTTAGGTTTCAAGCCTTTAAAACTGTTAAAGAATAAATTTCTATTGTTTCAAATTGAGTCTGTGGTCATGTGTTAGGCATCTGTAGAAAACTAGTACAGTGGGGTGGAGAGATAGCATAATGGTTATACAAAGACACTCTTATGCCTTAGGCTCCAAAATCCCAGGTTCAGTCCCCCACACCACCATAAACCAGAGCTGAGCAGTGTTCTGGTCAGAAGAAGGAAAAAAGAGAAGACCAAAACAGTGGAAAGAATGGAAAATCCTAGTTTGTAGGAGCATAGATTGAGGTCAGAGAAACAAGTCTGGGATAGTAAATTGACCTGGCCAGGAGGATAGCATAATGGCTAGGCAAAATCACTCTGAGAATTCCAAGTCCCAGTTTCAATTCCTGGCACCACTATACTCAGTACCAGGGCCAAGTCGTACTATGGTTAGGAAAAAAAATAATAATAGTAAAAGTTGGGCTGGCCAAGGAAGAACCTATAAAGTGATCCTTGTTAAGCACTTTGACTTATTCCTGCAATGTGATGCCACAGAGGATAAATCAAATAGGCAAGGGAACCATAATGATCAGTTTTCAGGGGTTATCAAAGAAACAGTCATGGCTTAGCCTTGTTGAATTACTCAACTTCTGGTATCTCAAAATCATTAGCTTTTTCCTTCAATGATGACTGACTTCCCCTCCATTCACAATTGCAAAGATCTCACACGAATAACCACTGGTTCTTTTGCACTCCCTAAATCATGTTCTGTTTTTAGATATAATCGGCTAATGTCACTTAATGCTCACATAATGCCCCCCACAAGCAGCAGGTTAGTACCTCCATGACGATGATGAGAAAAAAAAAAGTGGGAGTCGGGCGGTAGCACAGCGAGTTAGGCACACATGGCACAAAGCACAAGGACCGGCATAAGAATCGGGTTCGAGCCCCGGGCTCCCCACCTTGTAGGGGAGTCGCTTCACAGGCAGTGAAGCAGGTCTGTAGTGTCTTATCTTTCTCCCTCTCTGTCTTCCCCTCCTCTCTCCATTTCTCTCTGTCCTATCTAATAATGACGACATCAATAACAACAACAATAATAACTACAACAATAAAAAACAAGGGCAACAAAACGGAAGAAAAAAAAGTGTATTGATCTTGGGACCAGGTGGTTGTGCAACTGGTTGAGCACACATGTTACAATGGGCAAGGAAGGACCAGGGTTCAAGCCCTTGGATCCCACCTGCAAAGGAAAAGCTTCACAAATGGTGAAGCAGTGCTGCAAGTGTCTCTCTGTCCCTGTCCCTCTCTATTTCCTGCTTCCTCTCAATTTTTGGCTGTGTAGCCACTGAATAAATAAAGATAATAAACTTCTTTAAATTTTCTATAAAAATGTATTGCTCTATCCTTTAAACAACCCACGGATGAAGCGACAGCGCCCCACCCTGGTAGCCAAACATTCACTTTCACAGCTCTCTTGTAAAACTGGCAGGGTAGATATAGATTAAAATGAAGCACAAACTCCATTTAAAGTGCATTACAGCTCAGGAACCAGCTCCCCCTGGGCAGGAGAAGGGAGGAAAGGGCACAAGAGGCCACAGCAGTCTCCTTTATCTAGGGGCACATGTCTCTCTCATAGCTTTGTGATGGGCTTTTAGGCATCCGTGTGGCTTTAGGCAGTTTATATATCGCTCTTTCAAACTGGTATCAGAGCCCTTTGGCCTCTTTGGCCTCAACCAATGAGAGTCGCGATACCCTGTGTCGTCACCGCCTTCCGGAACCACGT
Source organism: Erinaceus europaeus (assembly GCF_950295315.1). Classification (NCBI taxonomy): domain Eukaryota; kingdom Metazoa; phylum Chordata; class Mammalia; order Eulipotyphla; family Erinaceidae; genus Erinaceus; species Erinaceus europaeus. Next base: position 150,658,618 of record NC_080163.1, read on the forward strand.
GTCCCGGTCCTGCAGTCTCGGTGCGGGGAGCGACTCACCTTCCCTGGAGGACGCGCCGCTGGGCTCCGGCCGCCAGGGTTCGCTGTGACGCGGCTCGAGCGGGCGTGCGTGCGCCGCTCTAGCCTGGCCCGGGAAAGCCACTGTCCTTACCTTCAGCAGGCGCCGCGGCTCGGTGTGCACCATCTGGCCGTCCGCTCCGTCCTGCAGCCTCCCACTACCCTCTCGCCGCCCACCATGGCCCTGCTGCACTCGGGTCGCGTCCTGTCGGGGGTCGCCGCCGCCTTCCACCCAGGCCTCGCCGCCGTGGCGTCTGCCAGAGCCAGGTAAGCAGAGGCGATGGAGACGGAGCCGGGACTAGGGCCCTGCCCTGCAGAGTGTCCGGCTCCCCACGACATCCGCATGCCCCCCATACACACACAACACACACATTGAGTAGGTGCGTGTGCACACACGCACTCATACACGCTTTCCCTAACAACCCCTGGACTTTACTGAATGAGGGACTTGGGAGGGAGGGAGGGGGAAGGATTGAACAACGCGCTGCACAATGACCTCTTCCCCGGCTCCTATATCCCTCTCCTCCCCTGTCCTCCGGTACCGCTGGAGAGCGAGCCAGCGCCTTCGCGAAGGTTAGGAAGTGTGGTCCTCCAGGGCACCCGGATTCCCATTCTAGGGTAGGGGCGGGGGGGGGGCGCGAGAGGAGAACACGCGGTCAGTGGCGCCGGCAGCCTCGCGCGGATTGGCTGCCGTGCCAGGGCTGCCTCACACCGATTGGCTGCCGCGCGGCGGGGGGGGGCATGCCCTTGACCAGCGGTGGGGGGCGACGGGCACACCTGTCGCGCGTCCCGGGTGGGGGCGGTGGGCGGCCGCCGGCTGCCTTTGGAGCCCCCCCCCCCCCGCCCCGGGGCCAGGCGCGCGGGAGGCGGGTCGCCGGGGCTCTGGCTCTCGGGCTCGGCTTTTCCTCCTTTTCATCCTGTGACCTTGGCGCGCAGCATCCTTGCTCCGAAGTTACGGTCTGAGTCACCGGCGACACCCCGCCCACCGCTGTTTTGGCCTCTGAATAGAAAAGGGTTGAGGTGTAACCGCACCTTTTTTCTTTTCTTTTCAAGTCTTTTCGAAGTTCAGTTGTAGGGAAATCGTCTTTCTGCATCTCCCAGCTGGTCCAGCTCTTGCATTTAGTGACTATTTCGTAACCCGGGTTTTCTCAGCCAAGGAGCTGGACCAAATACGACAGCGAACGAGCTTGAGGGAGGGATAGGTGCCACTTAAAAAATAGCAAGCATGTAATTTCCAACGGCGCGGGGAATGTTACGGAGAAAAGAAAAGAAAAGAAAAGAAAGAAAGAAAAAAAGCAAAGGACTGAACAGGAAACGAGTTAGCAGTTCCCTCCTGGTGGAGACTGAGGGAAGCAGCTTTGGGCCATTGTCCAAACAACCCTAAACAGAGCTTAACTACTAGGAGGGAAGTCTTGGTCTCTCTTCTGTGGTGTGGCCTTTGGATTAAATGGGTACACGCTGTCTTGAAGCCAGCAAACAGAACAGTATGTCCTTTCCAAAGGCCCACACTGGCGGTCAGTGCACTTTCTCTTCTCCCTGATATGGTTCCTTCTTGGCCCAATGTCAAGGTGTGTGTGTGTATGTGTGTGCTCTCTAAACCGGCCTAGATTGAGTATTATTTCAGACCTTGTTTGTCTTTTTCTAGTTGATATGACAAATATAAACATTTTAATATTGCATCAGATTAAATTTAAATATTCAGGGAACTACAGTTGTGCAAAATAAACACAAAAAAATCAGAGTACAGCCTTTTGAGAAAGTACTGTTAAAGTGTTAACGATAGTGAAGGGCCAGTTGCCATATCTCACTATGAACGTTAACTATTCAGACTCAAAGAAGTAAGAACTATCATTCCTGGGAGTCATGGTAGGGCAGAGGTTAAGCCCACGTGGTGCGAAGCACAAGGACCAAGGACCGGAGTAAGGATCCTAGTTTGAGTCCCTGGCTCCCCACCTGCAGGGGAGTCACTTCACAAGTGGTGAAACAGGTCTACAGGTGTCTTTCACTCCCCCTATCTGTCTTCCCCTCTCTCCATTTTTCTCTGTCCTATCTAACAACAATGATGTTGACAACAATGAAAAACAAGGACAACAAAAGGGAAATTAAATAAATATTAAAAAGAAAAAACTATCATTCCTGCTACTATACAAGTAATCTTTAATGAAAGCTAAGTAACAAAAGTAAAAAAAATTTATTAATATATTCTATCCATTGACATTTCCTCTTTTATTTTAATAGTTCATTCTAATACAATAAAAGCTTGGATTGGTATCCTGAAGAACTGCAAGATTATTCTATGAAATATTTTATTTTCGTTCTTAGATTATAGCAATAGAATTCTCTGAGACTGTTGGATAGTATGCCAGCTCCCCCTGGCTTCTGCTTAACCATATGCCTATATAGGGGTAGATTTAATCCCATTCAAAGCTTTGGTCTATTTACATAAATCACTTTTACATTTACATAAAGCACTCCAGGGCATTGGTGGTTCAGTGATAGGATTCTCGCCTGCTCTGCCCCCTCCTTGTCACACTCTGATTTTCACCAGTCACTTTTCTCTCCGCCCTCTCTATGTCACATCCTGTTTCCACCCTACTTGGCAAGTATATATAAAGACAGCATTGTGAGTTTTAGGGTACTTGAGTTTAGCTTAGCTCGTCTTAGATTGTGCTGCGTCCTGCATGAATAAAGAGATACTGCCTATAGCTCAACCATGAGTCCCTGGTCGTCTGTTACCCGCCCGTGAAGCCAGCCTGGCAAAAACAACCTAGCCCGGGCAAAACAACATGAGACCAGCTTTTTTATTATTATCATTATCTTTATTTACTTATTGGATAGAGACAGCCAGAAATCGAGAGGGAAGAGAGGGAGAAAGAGAGAGACCTGCACCACCGCTTCACCACTTGCAAAGCTTTCCCCCTGCAAGGAAAGACCAAGCGACTGGACCCCAGGTCCTTGCACGTTATATATAACATGTGCATTCAACCAGGTGTGCCACCACCCAGCCCCTAACCCAGCTGTTTTGTTTAGCTGCATTTAAAAACAGAAATTAGTGAAGTTTATTCTTGTTGGTCATTGATACAAAAACATGTTGACATGGGCCAGGCAGTAGCACACCTGATGAAGCATGCACATTACCAAATACGAGGGCCCAAGTTCAAGCCCTGGTCCCCACCAGCAGGGAGAAACTTCTCAAGTGCTGAAACAGTGCTGCAAGTATCCCTCAGCATACTTTCATGAAATCAGATATAGGGCAGGGAAGGTAGCATAATGGTCATGCAAAGAGACTCTTGTACCTGAGGCTCTTAAGTCTTAGGTTCAATCCCCTACACCACCATAAACCAGAGAGCTAAGCAGTGCTCTGGTTAAAAAAAAAAAAAAAAAAGGGAAGAAGAAGGAAGGAAAGCAACCAGATATCATTACAGTAGAGTGAAGGAAAATGTGTGCTAGTGAAAGGGAAATAGCTCAGCTAGCAGAACATCAAGCTTGCATGCCTGGCTTTACTGGTGCCATGTGTCCCAAACTGATGCTCCTATGGACCGACAAGTCAACGCCCATGTTCAGCGGGGAAGCAATTACAGAAGCCAGACCTTCTACCTTCTGCAACCCACAATGACCCTGGGTCCATGCTCCCAGAGGGCTAGAGAATGGGAAAGCTATCATGGGAGGGGGTGGGTTATGGGGATTGGGTGGTGGGAATTGTGTGGAGTTGTACCCCTCCTACCCTATGGTTTTGTTAATTAATCCTTTATTAAATAAAATAAAAAAAAAAAAAGAAAAAAAAACTGATGCTCCTTTTTAAGTTTATTTATTTTCCCCTTTTGTTGCCCTTTTTTATTGTTGTCGTTGATGTTATTGATGTCGTTGTTGTTAGATAGGATAGAGAGAAATGGAGAGAGTGGGAGAGAAAGACAGACACCTGCAGACCTGCTTCACCGCCTGTGAAGCGACTCCCCTGCAGGTGGGGAACTGGGGACTGGAACCGGGATCTTTATACGGTCCCTGTGCTTCGCGCCATGTACGCTTAGCCCACTGCGTTACCTCCTGGCTCCCACTAGTGCTCTTTTTTTTTTTTGTCTCAGCTTCTCTTTCTCCCTCATTTCATTTGAAATTCTTAATCTCATGCATAAATGAATCTTTTAATGTATATACTGTTTCGTCAATAAAATATTAAAGTTAGGGTAAGGTAATATCTGTTACTGTTGTGAAATGTAATGATACGTCCTTAGTTATTTAAGATTGATTAAATCTGATGGATTTTTAGTGAAATAACCAAAGGAGTAGCACAAGATGCTTTAGAACGGCAGTGTACAGTAGAGTCTTAGTGACCAAGGTTCAAAGCTGTACTATTTAATTTTTTATTTACTTATTTATTCATGAGAAAGATAGGAGGAGAGAGAGAAAGAACCAGACATCACTCTGGTACGTGTGCTGCTGGAGATTGAACTCAAGACCTCATGCTTCGGAGTCTAATGCTTTATCTACTGCGTCATCTCCCAGACCACATCTTTGGCATTCTTTGTAGCTCTGTGTTCACAAACAAGCTAACCTGTCTTGTTTTAAAGTAAGAATGTAAGAAAAAGCATTTTTAGGGGCCAGGTGGTGGCACCTGGTTAAGCGCTCACACTACAGTGTGCAAGGACCTGGGTTCAAGCCCCTGGTCCCCACCTGCTTTCCACAAGTGGTGTCTTCACAAGCTTTCTGTGAAAAAGAAAGGGCTAGCAAAATAACTTAATTTGGATAGGGTGCTACATTGCCATGTGCAATGTCCAGGTTTAAGCCCAGTCCCCTCACCATCACCAACACACACACACACACACACACACACCGAACTGAAGGAAATGTAAGTGGTATGGATTCTCTCTCTGCTTCTCCATCTCTAGAAAAATCAGCCTGGAGCAGTAATCAAGGAAAAAATTCTAATTGTGAAGCACTAGGTGAACTCGAGAAAAATTGCAAAGTATTTGAATTATGAGAATACTTTGTGCCCTTTTTTGACTAGTTAGTCAGTGTTGCTCAATGACTGAGGCTTGGAGCCTATGTCCAAAGTGCATAGATAGGAATCTCTTTGTAGGGGGAAAAAAAAACCTCTTTGTAGGTCACAGGTTGTCAACATCACTTTTGTACATAGAAATAACACTGTTGCTTTCATGTAGTATTATATACCTTAACAAACATCAGAGTTCTTACATTGTGGATGTAGTCTTTTTTTTTTTTTTAAATAATTTTATTGGAGAAATAATGGTTTACAGGACAGTTGTTGACACATGGGTACAATTCCCCCCCCCCTTTTTTTTTGTTGCCCTTGTTGTGGGTATTGTTGTTGATGTCGTTCGTTGTTGGATAGGACAGAGAGAAATGGAGACAGGAGGGGAAGACAGAGGGGGAGAGAAAGATAGACAGACACCTGCAGATCTGCTTCACCGCCTGTGAAGCGACGCCCCTGCAGGTGAAGAGCCGGGGGCTCGAACTGAGATCCTTACGCCGGTCCTTGAGCTTTGTGCCACGTGCACTTAACCCACTGCGCTCCGCCCAACCCCCATGGATGTAGTCTTTATCCTTTCAAGGAATGGGGTAGTGAAAGGCACCAGGGACCTGAATATGTTTACTGGTAAAGTGCTAGTTAATAATACTTGTTAATCATATTAATAGATTGATTTAATTCCTGTTCAATATTTTCAAACTGCTCTTAGATTTCTCCTTAAGATATATGCCACTGAGGGGTGGGGGATATAGGGGTGGGGGAGATAATGGTTGTTCAAACAGATTCTAATGCCTGAAGCTCTAAGGTCTGAGGTTCAATCCCTCACACCACCATAAACCAAAGCAGAGCTCTGGTAAAAACAAAAGATACATACCACTGTTGGTCCAATCTCTAACAGAAGATAATTGGCTTGTTTTCTGGGTCCTGGAAATCCAGGACCTCAAACTTGAAACATGCACTCTACTACTGTACTATAAACCCAACCTCCAGACTATTATTTCTGAAGAATTTCTGAACTACATAAGCTTTGGAAAGAACTTAACATAGGGGCCAGGTGGTGGCACACCTGGTTGAGCTCACGTTACAGTGCACAAGAACCCAGGTTCAAGCCCCTGTTCCCAACCTGTAGGGGAAAGGCTTCAGGAGTGGTAAAGCAGGTGTCTCTCTCCTTCTCAATCTCCCCCTTCCCTCTAGATTTCTAACTCTAATAAATAAAGATAACCAAAAAAAAATTTTTTTTAAAGGAAAGAATTTAACATATGGTGGCCTGGAGGATAGCTTTGCAGGTGGAATGTTGAGTTTCCATGTGTGAAGAAACCCTGAATTCTCCCAGTATCGCATATGACAGCAGTGCTGGGGGGGTCGGGGGAATCTACATCTCTCTCATAAAAATAAATCTTTATGTGAACTGAAGGCTGGTACAGTGGTTAAAATGTTGAAGTCTCAAAGCGTGGGGTCTTGAGTTCAGTCCCCAGTATCACACATGCCATAATGGTGCACTGGTTCTTTCTCTTTCCTCTTCCTCTCAGTAATTTTAAAACGGGGGCGGGGGCAGTAGTGCAGTGGGTTAAGCGCATGCGGCGCAAAGCGCAAGGACAGGTTTAAGGTTTCCTGTTCGAGCCCCCCGGCTCCCCACCTGCAGGGGAGTCGCTTCACAGGCCGTGAAGCAGGTCTGCAGGTGTCTTTCTCTCCCCCTCTGTATTCTCCTCCCTTCTCAATTCCTGTGTACTATCTGATGACAATGACAGCAATAACAACAACAACGATAAACAACAGGGCAACAAAGAGGAAAAATATCCACCAGGAGCAGTGGATTTGTAGTGCATTTCACTGTTTACAACAATGATACCTGCTGGCCTCTGTCTCCTCTGACTGAAGAGTCTGCAGACAGCCTTCTTTTTAAAAGTGAAAATTGTTCATTTTTCTGCAGTCTATCCTTGACATTCAAACTATTGCTTTCACTCATCGGTTAATGACAATGAAGTAAATAGGCAGGTGCCTCCATGTTTTCTGGATATGAACTGAGGTAGGAAATAGTGTAAAGTTTCTCCAGACCTAGCTAAGTAGTGATAATAGAAAAGAAAAGAAACAACTGTATTTGATCAGAGTCTTGTGACCATATGCTCCTTGAATGTTGTGCGTGTTGCCACAACAGTGGTTCCAAGTAAAAGTGTTGTAGTAGTAATTTAGTAACAATGATAGCAGCTAATATCAAGCACTGTTCAGTGCCAGACTGTTCTGAATATTTTATGTCTAATGACTCCTTTCCTCCTCCAACTTTGTGAAATAGATACTATGATGCCCCCCATTTTACAGTTCAGGAAAATTGAAACTTAGAAGTTTGTTGGCCTGCCTGTGCTCACATAGCTGATAAGTGTTACTTGAATCCATGCAGTTTTCCCAGTATCATCGTTTCCCATGGTGAGCATTTAAATGGAGTGAAAGTATGAGAAATTAAAAAATGGGGCCTGGGTGGTGGTGCACCTGGTTGCACTGTGTTAACAGTGTGCAAGAACCCGAGTTGAAGCCCCCAGCCCTCACCTGTAGGGGGAAAGCTTTGTTAGTGATAAAGCAGTGCTGTAGGTGTCTCTCTCTCTCTTCCTCCCCCCTTCCCTCTCAATTTCTGGCTGTCTTTATTCAATAAATAAAGATAATATTTTTTTAAAAGGGGGAAATCAGAAAATGGAATGAATGGTACAAACCACTTATAACTGTTAAAACTGAGGCAACTTTTGACATAGTAGCAAAATAAAAGTTATGCTCTGGTTTAAGTTAGCACTTGCCTCCATCATCCAGTCTCCCCTTAAGGAGGAATGAGGTGCATGAATGCTGACTGGCTGCAAGTTCAACAAGAGAGCCATTGTTGGGAAAGAAATTCTAATGAAATCATTCACTGAACTTGGCAGCATAGTGAGCACAGAGAACTGTCACTGTACCCGTGAGACTGGGTAGATGATTACTAGGAAACCCTGAACTATTTCACTTAAGGGATTTGAAACCTTGCTTTCTCTACCTACTTCTAAGAACTTCCTACTGCAAAACCCCAAACTCTTTATTTAAGATTTTTGTTAATTATTATTATTTATTAATGAGAAAGATAGGAGGAGAGAGGAAAAGAACCAGACATCACTCTGGTACATGTGCTGCCAGGGATCAAACTCCGGACCTCATGCTTGAGAATCTAATGCTTTATTCACTGTGCTACCTCCCGGGCCACCCCAAACTCTTTCTTACCACGTTCTTTGTTCTTATGCTTCTTAGTATAACTTTTTTTTTTTTCTTTTGTATGGGATCATTTTCTCTTAGCTCATAGGTTACCATCTTATGGAAGTTTTCCCAAACCTTTACTCTTCTTTCCAGACTATCAGGCCCTCTCCTCAAGACCCCCATAAATCCTGTTCTGTGCCCTGAGACTGTCTTTATCGACCCCTTGATGTAGTTCACCCCCTACCCTGCACTGTTTAAAATCCCTAGTGGTTGGGAGTCGAGCAATAGCGCAGCAGGTTAAGCACACGTGGCACAAAGCGCAAGGACCAGCCTAAGGATCCCAGTTTGAGCCCCCGGCTCCCCACCTGCAGGGGAGTCGCTTCACAAGCTGTGAAGCAGTTCTGCAGGTGTCTCTCTTTCTCTCGCCCTCTCTGTCTTCCCCTCCTCTCTCCATTTCTCTCTGTCCTGTCCAACAATGATGACATCAATAACAATAATAATAACTACAACAATAAAAAACAAGGGCAGCAAAACAGAATAAATAAATAAATTTTTTTTTAAAAAAATCCCTAGTGGTCATCCTACTGAGCTAATCTGGTAGTGTCTTACTCTATGTACCTTACTCTTTTTTTTTTTTTCTGTGTCCAATCACCTTTATTGGAAGCTTCCCTATTCTTTTTTTATATATATAAAAAGGAAACACTGACAAAGCCATAGGATAAGAGGGGTACAACTCCACACAATTCCCACCACCAGAACTCCGTTTCCCATCCCCTCTGCTGATTGCTTTCCTATTCTTTATCCCTCTGGGAGTATTGACCCCAAGTCATTTTGGGATGCAGAAGCTGGAAGGTCTGGCTTCTGTAATTGCTTCCCCGCTGAACATGGGTGTTGACAGGTCGATCCATACTCCCAGCCTGCCTCTCTCTTTCGTACCTTACTCTTAGTAGATTCTTAGTGATATATATAGGGCCTGGGCGGTAGCGCAGCAGGTTAAGCACACATGGCGCAAAGCGCCAGGACCAGGGTAAGGATCCTGATTAGATCCCCCTGCTCCCCACCTGCAGGAGGGATCACTTCAGGGGTGGTGAAGCAGGTCTGCAAGTGTCTTATCTTTCTCTCTCCCTCTCTGTTTTCCCCTCCTCTCTGATTTCTCTGTCCTATCCAACAGTAATGACAGTAATAACTTAACAATAAAACAAAACAACAAAAGTAACAAAAGGGAATAAATAAATAAATAAATAAATATCTTTTAAAAAGAAAAATGCATGACCTTAAAATTAAACATATGGCTGTAAAGAACCTGACTAACATGTATCTACTAATGTTATTTATTAGAGTTAGGGACACGTTACAGTGTACAAGGACCCAGGTTCAAGCCCTGGTCCTCACCTGCAGAGAGGAAGCTTCACGAGTGGTGAAACAGAACTGCAGGGGTATGTGGATGTGTCTCCCTATCTCTCCCTTCTCTTTAAATTTGTCTCTGTCTCCATCCAAAATAGAAATATAAAATATAACAATAGTTTAAAATAGAAAGAGCACCAGAACAGCACTCTGGCATATATGATTCTGATAATCAAAATCATACTTGCAAATCTGGTGCTGTGACCACTGTGCAACCTGGGCCACTGTTTTGTTCGTTCCTAAATAGCCAAGGACATAAAAAGTGTCCAGATGAGCAGCTGTATTCTGCTAAAACATAAAGTCTCTACTATCTAAACAGGCTACACATAGGTCAAAATAAAACTTTGCTACTGTAGGTGAAATTGTTAACCACTAAGCTAGGGAAGAGATTGAGCAATCTTTGTTAAAATGTTAACATATTTTATAGTTTCTTTTCAGACTTGAAATTCACTTTTATATCTTGACCTTAAATGCTCTTTCAGTGTAACAAAGACCATAGTATTAGAGAACAGTCACTCTAGGACATTGCACACAATCTTTTTTCCCATGTAGAACAACAACAACAAAAAAAAAAGTTTGGGGATTAACTCAGTAGAGGTAGAGCACATGCCTTGTATGCACAAAGGCCTGGGTTCAGTCCCTAGCATTGCATATGACACAGTGGTGCTCTGCTTACACACTAAGAGAATTAAAGTTTGGTTTGTTTTTTTTTTTCTAAAATAAAATGTAACAGTTGTTGCATAATTATTGATCAAAAAGTTTGAATATAACACTATGTAGGACACTTTTACCAAAGCACTGCTCAGCGGAGGATTGAATTTGGGATTTTGGAACCTTAGGCATGAGAGTCTCTTTATCTGCCCTAATGCCTTTTTTTTTTTTTTTTAGACTTATTTTATTTGGTGGAAGAAATAGCATAATGGTTATGTAAAAGAACTTTCATGCCTGAGACTCTGGGGTCCCAGGTTCAGCCCCAGCATCACCATAAGCCAAGGCTAAGCAGTGCTGGGGGGGGGGGGTATGTGAAATCTGCCTGCTATAATTATGATTCATATGTTTTCCATTTTAGCTCCTGGTGGACACATGTGGAGATGGGACCCCCCGATCCCATCCTGGGAGTCACAGAAGCCTTTAAGAGAGATACTAACAGCAAAAAAATGAATCTGGGAGTTGGTGCCTACCGGGATGACAATGGAAAGCCTTATGTGCTCCCTAGTGTTCGGAAGGTGAGTGAAAAATTACTGGATTGGGGTGGGGGGTAGGAGGTAACACAGTGGCTAAGCACATACAGCGCAAGGACCAGCATAAGGATCCCAGTTCGAGCCCCCAGCTCCCCACCTGCAGAAGGGTTGATTCACAGACGGTGAAGCAGGTCTGCAGGTGTCTATCTTTCTCTCCCCCTCTCTGTCTTCTCCTCCTCTCTTGATTTCTCTGTCCTGTCCAACAACAATGGCAGCAACAACAATAATAATAACAACAACAATGATAAAGAATAAGGGCAAAAAAGGGAAAAATAGCTTCCAGGAGCAGTGGATTCATAGTACAGGCATCAAGCCCCAGCAATAACCCTGGAAGCAAAAAAAAAAAAAAAAAAGTACTGGACTCGGAGTCAAGAGACCTAGACGCTAATTCTAGTGCTTTTGGGTTACTTGTCAGGATCTTCACAACTATAATCTGAAACCAGCCCCCATCACAGAGGGCGGGGAGAAACAGGCCGCTCCAGGTTGGTTGTTCATTTAAAATTAACAGGGGAATTTAGTTGTGGCAACCTCAAAACAAGAGTTTCTTTATACATATCCCACACCACACCCACCCACCTTCAAAAGTTTATACAGAGGTCTTAGTGTTTTCAGTAATGCAGTTCAGATAGTCTCAATATACACTACACATCTCAGGGCTATATCCTTGGTACAAGTTTCTGGAAACATTCCTATGGTAAGGAGCCTACAGGCACCAGTCATATAGTTATGATGCCTTGGTTTCCTTCCCCAGGAGGCTCTGCCTGCTTGGATCACTTGGGTTTTTTGGGTGTTAGTCTCTATAGCTTTGAATGAAACTGAGAGATTGGAATGAAGTGGCTTTTTTCAAAATTAAACATCTGTGATTATCTATAAAATAAGCATAGTGTCATCTTTAACCCAGAAGCTCACAAAAAGACCAAGAATTTAAATACTGTCTCTTGGTGATAGACTAGCTCAGGGTCTCAAAAGTCAGTACAGTAATAGACCAGGAGATGAATGAACCACTGAAGAGATTTCTGAGTATATGGGAATATTGGGTGTCATCTCTATAATTCTTTGAGTAGAAGAAAGGATTCAAGAAATTGTTATAACAAAACAATTCGATCAAGAATTGACTATTTCCAGGTTTCTGGTCATTTAGGGATTATTTTTAGTTTCTGGAAATCAAGTTTGTTTTGTTTTATGGAGCTAAAAACTCAAGTATGGAATTTTAGCAGTCTGGGCTGGTTTTTCAGAGATAGCACAGCATTGGAGCTTACCCCAGTGCAGTAGCATCTCATGTGGTACAAGGGTTTAAACCTGGACTGCTCACATAGCCAGACTCACGCCCTAGGCAGTGAGCTGTTTTTCTAGCCTTTAGTAAGTTAGTGTAAAATGTTTAGTGTGTGTTTGCTGTTGCAAGCTGGAACATCACCACAGACTTTTGTACATTACCTCAGTACCTCTTCACCCTAATTACATGAAGTGTTCCTGTAGTCAACATGTGAGGAAGTTGAGAATCAAGAAGGTTAATAATTTGCCCGGGGTCATACAGCTAGGAAGGGACAGACTTTGAAGCCTGAAGATCAATAGCTACTTCAATTAACACTTTAAAGTTACTAGACTGTCACATGCCTTGAAATAGTTCTCTTGTATTTTAGTTTGATTTTATCATCTTATATATTTTTATTGTATTATTAAGATATAATTGACATACAGAAACTATATATACTTAAAGTATACAATGGGTAAATTTTGACATATATAGTTGTATATAACCAACCTCCCACTTCAAGATCTTGTATCTTTTTTTTTTTTTTTTACCAGAGCACTGCTCAACTCAGGTTTGGGGGAGGGGGGTTGAACCTGGAACTTTGAAGCTTCAGGCACAAGAGTCTCTTTGCATGACCATTATTGCTATCTCCCCTGCCCCTTAACATCTATTTTTTAAAAAATATTTATTATTTATTTATTTATTCCCTTTTGTTGCCCTTGTTGTTTTTGTTATTGTTGTAGTTATTATTGTTGTTATCATTGTTGGATAGGACAGAGAGAAATGGAGAGAGGAGGGGAAGACAGAGAGGAGGAGAGAAAGATAGACACCTGCAGACCTGCTTCACCGCCTGTGAAGCTACTCCCCTGCAGGTGGGGAGCCGGGGTTCGAACCGGGATCCTTATGCCGGTCCTTGTGCTTTGCGCCACCTGCGCTTAACCCGCTGCGCTACAGCCCGACTCCCCTTAACATCTATTTTTAAGCATCACTTTTGAACTTTGTGTATTCTTTGAGTCTAGCCATTTCTTTTCTTGTCACTGGGGAATCACCACCATAAGCTGACTTTAAGATAGAGAAAGTGAGTCAGAGAGATACCAAAGCATAAAAGCTTTCTCTGCTGCATAGCACTCCCCATGCGGCATACTTGGCATTCAGACCTGTACCACGCCCATTACAAAATGAGCACCACCACCCCCAGGAGAGCTATCTCACTGACTGCCTCCTCTCCCTCCCCTATATAAGCTATTTAAAGGGTAACCAAGAGACATTGCATACACACCCACAAAATAATAAAATATGATACAACATGTTTCTGTTCTACAATATAAAACATGAAGTATCTGACTTACCCTTCTTTCTTGGACAGTAACTCCAAATTAAAATAATACTTTACAAAATTTAGCTTATAGAACATGAAATATTAACCATAGTAATTCTAAGTAAGGAGAGCAAACCAAATGGATGTTTTTTTCTCTTGTCTAGGCAGAGGCCCAGATTGCTGCAAAAACCCTGGACAAAGAATACCTGCCCATTGGGGGTCTGGCTGAGTTTTGCAAGGCATCTGCAGAACTAGCCCTGGGGGAGAACAACGAAGTGTTGAAAAGTGGCCGGGTAAGTAGAGGAGAGACTCTGGTATCATACACTTCAAAAAGTTGACCAATTTGAAGAAACAGATTAACCTCAGACATCTTCCTATTAACCAAAAGATGGGAATTTTCAAATTTGAAAACTCATAGAAGATAAGTTCTTAGGACAACCTTTAAAGTATAATGATGTCATCCTAATGTCTTGGTTTTTAAATTATCACTGTAAGCAAATTTGGAATAATTTAAGTAACTTTAAATAAGAAAAGTTAGACCACTTCAAGTGAGATGATTGTTTTTAGGTAACCACATTTGCTAATGTTGCTTCTTTTAATAGTAAATTAGGACAGATTTAAAATTTTGTATAATACCAATTAAGAAACATAATAGTAATCTGGGCGATGTAGTAATTTCACTAATAAAGTTATTTCAGAAATGGCCAAGTCAGTCATTAGCCTCCACCCCTTATGTCTAAGCTTCTAATATAGATGGAGGAGGAAGGCAGGAGACAAGCCCCAGGACTCGCCTGCACACATCTGCTGCCCCCCTTCTCCAGCTCTATAGAAGCCCTCTTGTGGTGGAAACATGGCGCTAGAGGTGGAAGCTAGAGGGCACCGGACATTCTGACTTTACAGACAGAATCTCACGTGCACATCACAGCAGCCTGTTTGCTTCTGCCAGCCTGTCAGCCACAGAGCCAGTATTTGTAATTAATTAGCCTGGTGTGGGTGGGAACAGCCTACCCCATGCACTGTAGCCTACTTCTTTTTGAGGTAGATATGGGGTTTTGTTTTGTTTTTCAGTGGATATGTTTGTATTTTAAATATTTCCTTGAGGGCTGGTAAGGTGGGGGGAAACACCACATAGCATAACTAAGCCAACATTTCTTCCTTCCTATACCCACAAAGCCAGAATAAATACAATTTTTTTCTGAGAAAGGTCTAAGTCCACAGGTTGATTTATTAGCTCAGAGCAAAGCATACATCCTTGACCCAAGGGTGATGTAGTAATGATAGTAAGTTGTGTGCAAAATGTGATTGATTGGTTGACTGATTGACACAGTCAACTTCCTGTTGACCCCTCATGAATACTTCTGCATTTTCTCTGTCATTTTGCTTAGTCTGTGTCCATCTAGCCACTTGTAACCTAATCATGAGACTGTCCTACCTTCTAATAAGTGCAACTGGTTTTCATTTGGTTTTACCACAAGAGTGCTCAGCTAGGTCTTATAATGGTGCCAGGGACTGAACCTGGACCTCAGAGCCTCAGGTATGAAAGGTCAAGCACTATGCTATCTTCCAAGCCTGCATCTTGGTTTTTATAAATTACTACATTATTATGCCTTTGTAAATCAGTGTACAGTTAGACTTTTCTGTCATGCTAGAGTTTGAAGAAATAAAGTTTGTTTAGTAAATGATTTGTTAGGTAGGTTTCCACCTGCCTTTTAATCCACTGCTGACCCCCTCCCCAGCCCCCACCAGTCTAGATTATAAATTTGGGTTGTTTTTTTCTAAGTCTTTCATTTCTGTGGTGCCTTAAAAATAATACTAGCAGCTGAAACCTATTTTGGTTTCTTATTCGTCTTCTAAAGGTGGCCAATTTGAAGAAAGGTTGATCCTAAGCATCTTCTTGTTACTCAAAAGATGTCCTCATATTCTGAAAACTCATGGAAGGCACGTGTTAGGACAACCATTAAAATATGGTGATGTTGGGAGTCGGGTGGTAGCTCAGCGTGTTAAGCACACATGGCGCAAAGCTCAGGGACGGGAAGAATGATCCCAGTTCGAGCTCCTGGCTCCCCACCTACAGGGGTGTCGCTTCACAGGTGGTGAAGCAGGTCAGCATGTGTCTATCTTTACCTACTCCTCTCTGTCCTCCCCTCCACTCTCCATTTCTCTCATTTGTCCTATCCAACAACAACGACAATAAAAATATATATATATGTGGTGATGTTATCCTAACGTGTCTGTTAACTTGCTTTCAAAGGAGCGTGATGTTTAAAAAATCATTCAGTTCCTTATTAATTCTAGAATGATATTTTAACACAGTGACTGCTCTTAGTGGTTTTCATTTGTTTGTTTTGTCTTATTTTTGTTTTTGTTTTCCATATATAGAGAACATTTCTTTTTTCAGATTAGGAGAAGTAATTTTTCAAATATTTTTATTTATTCCCTTTTGTTGCCCTTGTTGTTTCATTGTTGTAGTTATTATTGTTGTTGTTGATGATGATGTCGTCGTTGTTGGATAGGACAGAGAGAAATGGAGAGAGGAAGGGGAGAGAAAGATAAGACACCTGCAGACCTGCTTCACCACCTGTGAAGTGACTCCCCTGCAGGTGGGGAGCTGGGGGCTTGAACCGGGATCATTATGCTGGTTCTTGCGCTTAGCGCCACCTGCGCTTAACCTGCTGTGCTACCGCCCAACTCCCTAGGAGAAGTCATTTTTATGCCCTGAAAGCTTCTCATATAACAGCTTAGTGCTAAAAATAGGTCATGCAGAATTCATATCTTCATTAGCAGAAGTGTTGGAAACTGAACAGCTCTTTGGGAAACCTGGCGGAAAATCACTGTCTCAGCAACTGGGGAAGTGAAACAGTAGTACTGTTCCCTTGTTTCCAAGTATATGCATAGGCCATTGTCTTTGGACTCTGAAGAAGGAAATACACTAACTATATAGAACCTGTCTCTGTAAGCACAAGCTCAATT
Organism: Erinaceus europaeus; assembly: GCF_950295315.1. Taxonomy (NCBI): domain Eukaryota; kingdom Metazoa; phylum Chordata; class Mammalia; order Eulipotyphla; family Erinaceidae; genus Erinaceus; species Erinaceus europaeus. The sequence continues at coordinate 150,675,050 of NC_080163.1, forward strand.
TTGTCAGGTTGTGGACCTGCAGAAAGTGTTGAACCTGGGGCCAGGTGGTGGCGCACCTGGTTAAGTGCGCATGTTACAATGCACTGGACCAAGGTTTGAGCAACCTGCCCCCACCTGCAGGGGGAAAGCTTTGTGAGTGGTGAAGCAGGGCTGCAGGTGTCTCTCTATCATCCCCTCCCCTCTTGATTTCTGGCTCTCTCTATCCAATAAGTAAATAAAGATAATTTTTTAAAAAAAAAAAAAAGAGAGCTTTTCTTAAAAAAAGAAAAGAAAGTGTTGAACCTCACTGATTGTGACTATTTCTCTTTCAGTATGTCACCGTGCAGACCATTTCTGGAACTGGAGCACTAAGGATCGGAGCCAGTTTTCTGGTGAGTCTAGAAACTCCTTCAGGGAAAAACTGAAAAACTATGTAAGTTGATGGTGATGGGATTTCCTATACTGCATGTGTTTGCTGACAAGAAGTAGATTTTCTCTTTCTACAAAATAGGACAGTCTCTTATTCTCTGATAAATAGAGTCAGAGGAAGAGCGAGAATGAAAATGTACAAAATCCTGAACTTTGCGCCACATGCACTTAACCCACTGCGCCACCGCCCGACCCCCGAGACAAGTTTTCATTTCCCCTGGGCAGACCATTTCCCCTCAGGTAGACCATTTATCAGAAATCAAGTGACACAACACATAGTTGTGGTAACAAACATGGTTTCGGCCATTGTATGTTGCAAGGAACATTCCACTTTGATGATTGCTCCCCCCCCCTCCTCCAGCACTCCCCCCTTCCCCAAAGCCTTATAATGCCTGTGAACACAATAAAATTTTGCAGCTTGATCAGAATCCTGTCTTGCTGTCGTTCTTTCACGTCTCTTGTCCCTGTCATTCCAGGTCCCGAGGTTCCTAGCCCCTGTTCACCACCCCGCTGGCCGGGGCAGATCTGAGCTCACATTCTGTGGTCATGAGTAGGAACGTTCCAAGCTGCCCCAATTTCAGGACCCATCTTCCTCAGAAAAAATAAAAAATAAAAAAAAAGAAAATGTACAAAAACACATTTATAGGCATATATAAAAATAATATATATACTTTGTTGATTGTATACTCTTACTAGGTTTTTCGTTTTTTTAATGTGTCTAATCTTTACAAAAAGGTTCAGTTATCTCCATTTTTTAAAATTTTTTTATATTTATTTTCCCTTTTGTTGCCCTTGTTTTTTTTTAATTTTTGTTTTAGTTGTCATTGTTGTTGAATAGGACAAAGAGAAATGGAGAGAGGAGGGGGAGAGAAAGATAGACACCTGCAGACCTGCTTCACAACCTTTGAAGTGACTCCCCCTGCAGGTGGGAAGACAGGGGCTGGAACCGGGATCCTTAAGCCAGTCCTTGCTCTTTGCAGCACCTGTACTTAACCCACTGCACTACCGCCCGACTCCTTATCCCTTTATTTTTATCATAGAAAGAAACTAAGTTTCAGTAGAGAAAACTGTCCTCTTGGTAAAATGTCTTTTTCTTTTCCTTCTCCTTCTTCATTTTCCCATCCCCTTTTATTCCACCTTTTAGCAAAGGTTTTTTAAGTTCAGCCGAGATGTCTTTCTCCCTAAACCATCCTGGGGGAATCACACACCCATCTTCAGGGATGCCGGCATGCAGCTACAAGGTTACCGGTACTATGACCCCAAGACATGTGGCTTTGACTTCACAGGCGCTATGGAGGACATTTCGGTAAGTGTAGTTTACAGGATGGCAGAGGTAGGGGGTGGGAGTGGGGGGTGAAAGAATGAGGAATAAATCTCCTTGCAAAGATTTTCTATCTCCTGGGTGGATCTCAGTATCTGGTTTAAATTGCTAGGGAGGAAGCTCTGGTTTTCTTTCTCTCTCAGTAGTAAATCTTTAAAAATAAAATAGTGACCCTCTAACATTTCAGGTAAACTATCCCCTTTAAAGCTAGAGAATTATTTCTTGATTGTTTTCTCTTTAGAAAATGCCCCAGCAAAGTGTTCTTCTCCTGCATGCCTGTGCCCACAACCCCACAGGCGTGGACCCTCGTCCTGAGCAATGGAAGGAAATAGCAACAGTGGTGAAGGTAAGGGGGAGGTGGGGAGGGTGAACTGACCAATGACTGTCCTGTATTTAATAACTAGCCTGAGATATTTCACTTGGTAAAATCCTAACAAGTGGGAGTTAGTGAACTTTAAGCCTGTATGACATTGTCACGTATTAAGTTATAAGAGAGAGCTCCCTGTTGGCTTAAGTAGCACTTCTCTAACTGATAATGAGCAGTTTGAAAATATTCGCTACTCAGCCTAGATATGGAGAATTCTTTTCAACTTTGTCATTGGCTAACCTATACAATAGGCATCTTCAGACCTTGGATGTCTGCTAATGATGCCTCCATTTGCCCTGGTATGGTAATGTGTTCATTGTCTTACCCACTTTTTTATAACTCCTGTCGTTGCCTTTGGGGAGGGGTCCAGAGTAAGGGGGCGCTGCTCAGGGTCCACAGAGGTGCTCACAGATTCTTCAGCCAGTTTAGGCTGCAGCCCCAGGAGTCCTCAGTGAAAACTTGCAGAAAATTTGCACTTGCAGAAGGTGGGGCGGGGGGAGAGGATCTGGAGGTGACCTGCCTTCAGGAGGGACTGAGTCAGGTAGGATGTAGCCCCACTGTGGGGTGTGTAATGATGGGAGCTTTAAACTGAGGGGTTGGTAGTGGGTGGGGCGTCAGGCATGTTCCCATCATCCCAGAGGAGCACTGGGTAGGTTTAGGGTGTCTCCTAGTTGATCTTGATGGAGTGCTTGGTGTAGGGGCTGGTCATTAGAGTGACTATAGCGAAAGAAACGACCAGCACCAGCTCCCTGGCCCCGGTTTTCTTGACGAACCATCTTTGTCACGGAGGCCTGCCCTTGCCGTTCTCATTGGAATTGTTATTCATGGAGTATCTCTCAGGAAAGGCAATAGTCAAAGTTCCTAGGAAAGAGGTTATTTCCTTCTGCTTCATGTCCCCATTTTTACCACTTTCGATTTCCTAAATGACAAACAAGATGACACAGACAAACCATTCATAGAGCACAGTTGAGATGAAATGCTTATAAATAAGTTATAAACCCAGTAAGCACATGTAGCCCCCTGGACCATCTTCACAGGGATTGCCTAGAGTGTTGATCATCTTTTCTGTTTTGTTCACAGAAAAACAACCTCTTTGCTTTCTTTGACATGGCCTACCAGGGCTTTGCCAGTGGTGATGGTAACAAGGATGCCTGGGCTGTGCGCCACTTCATTGAACAGGGCATTAATGTTTGTCTCTGCCAATCCTATGCTAAGAACATGGGCTTATATGGTAAGCGTGATGTGTGCTCTGATGAATTTGAAGACGAGCTAGGAGAGAATGCCACAGAAATGCAGAATTGGTTATGATTATATGTCTGGGGTATGTGTGCATCCCTTCTTACTCAGAGAAGAAAGACCAAGTTTAGATTTTTTCTTTTCTTTTTTTTTTTTTTCCTCCAGGGTTATTGCTGGGCTCGGTGCCTGCACCATGAATCCACCACTCCTGGAGGCCATTTTTCCCCCTTTTTGTTGCCCTGGTTGTTGCAGCCTCGTTGCGGTTATTATTGCCATTGTTGACGTTGCTTTGTTGTTGGATAGAACAGAGAGAAATGGAGAGAGGAGGGGAAGACAGAAAGAGAGGGGAGAGAAAGATAGACACCTGCAGACCTGCTTCACCGCCCGTGAAGCGACTCCCCTGCAGGTGGGGAGCTGGGGCCTCCAACCGGGATCCTTACGCCGGTCCCTGCGCTTTGCACTATGTGCGCTTAACCCACTGCGCCACCGCCCGACTCCGATTTTTTCTCCTTTTATTGTCACTAGGATTGTTACTGAGGCTTGGTACCTGCACAACAAATCCACTGCTCCCTTTGGGCCTCTCTCTCTTTTTTACTTAATAAGACAGGTGGACATTGAGAAGGGCGGGGTTTGGGAGAAAGAGAGAGAGCAAGCTGCAGCAAGCACTGCTTCACCGCTCAGGAAATATTCCCCCTGCAGGTAGGCACTAGGGGTTTGACGCCAGGTACTTGCACATGGTAACATGTGCTCTACAGGGTCCACCACTACCTGGCCCTTGGTTTAGTAGACTTTAGTGATCTTTGTATATCCTGAATTCCTCTAACAAAAAAAAAATGATTGCCACTTCTCTAAACAAAAAAGAAATTTATCAATCAATACACCCAAGAGAATGGATACGGTAAAAACAAACCTGAATATTACTGACTACTCAAACTTTCTGTTGTACCCTTATTCACTCTTGCAACTGTTGAAAACTGTATCAAAGAGGTAGGGGTGTGTGTGTGTGTGCACGCTTTTAAGTATTCCCTTTTGTGGCCCTTGTTTTATTGTTGTTATTGATGCCATTGTTGCTGAATAGGACAGAGAGAAATGGAGAGAGGAGGGGAAGACGGGGGGAGAAAGATAGACACCTGCAGACCTGCTTCACCACTTGTAAAGCAACTCCCCTGCAAGTGGGGAGCTGGGGGCTCTAACCAGGATCCTTTCTCTGGTCCTTGCGCTTCGCTCCACATGCGCCTGACCTCCTACACTACTGCCTGACTACCCATGATTTGCATTTGAAATAGGAAAACTAGACGATAAGGTCTGTTTTGTCTTTTCAGGTGAGCGTGTGGGAGCATTCACAGTGATCTGCAAAGATGCTGATGAAGCCAAAAGGGTAGAGTCACAGTTGAAGATCTTGATCCGTCCTATGTATTCCAACCCTCCTCTCAATGGTGCCCGGATTGCTGCTACTATTCTTACCACTCCTGATCTGCGCAAACAATGGTAAAGATGCATTGCCACTTTGCAGGGATCCTTCAAAGCTCTGAGGAATAGTACCACAGCTTCCATATGCAGAAAGGGAAGGAATGAGTGTCTTTTTGACAACACTTTCAAACAAATAAGTTGGTCTTTCCCTGTAATAAGAGATACATAATCCTGAAATAGTTCCTTTCATCCACCAGCTCTGCATGAAGTGAAACCTGCCTTCTCCCAAATTTAAGTTGAAATTGAAGCACCTTACATAGGAAACTTTTCTTAAGAATATATATTTTTTTAATTTTTTTTAATATTTATTTTATTTATTTATTCCCTTTTGTTGCCCTTGTTGTTTTTTTTTATTGTTGTAGTTATTATTGTTGTTGTTGTTGGATAGGACAGAGAGAAATGGAGAGAGGAGGAGAGAAAGATAGACACCTGCAGACCTGCTTCACCGCCTGTGAAGCGACTCCCCTGCAGGTGGGGAGCCAGGGGCTCGAACCGGGATCCTTATGCCGGTCCTTGTGCTTTGCGCCACCTGCGCTTAACCCGCTGCGCTACAGCCCAACTCCCTCTTAAGAATATATTATATTTGGGGGAGCCGGGCGGTGGCTCAGCGGGTTAAGCGCACGTGACGCAAAGCACAAGGACTGGCATCAGGATCCCAGTTTCAAGCCCCTGGCTCCCCACCTGCAGGGTGTAACTTCACAGGCGGTGAAGCATGTCTGCAAGTGTCTGTCTTTCTCTCCCCCTCTCTATCTTCCCCTCCTCTCTCCATTTCTCTCTGTCCAATCCAACAACAACAACAGCACTAACAATGATAATAACAATGGCAATAAGGACAACAAAAGGGGAAAAATGAATAAAGTTTTTTTAAAAAATTTTTTAAAGAATACTATATTTGGGAAATAGGGTGGGTGGGTAAAGGACAGCTCTTCAGGCAGGGTGCCTGCATTGTTATGCATATGGCCCAGGTTCAAGTCCCAATACATGACGGGTGCTATCTCACCAGAGGAAACATCAGTGCTATAGTGTGTGTGTGTGTGTGTGTGTGTGTGTGTGTGTGTGTGTGTGTGTGTGTGTCTCTAAATGGAAAAAGTGACCCATAGTGGTAAAATTGCACATGTATGACCACAAATCCCCACTTTGGGTAGTACAATATGGAGAGACCACAGTAAGCTAATGATACCTTGGATCTAGTCATGATCTTAGTGTCTTTAGAGTCTAGGCATCAGAGTGAATGGAGCTGAATGGATGGGGCCACAGAAAAATAAATGGAATGCCACCCCCAGAGGGGCCAGGGGCTCCCTCTACAATCAGTAATTGCACTGTGGGTCCAATGGTGCCAGCTTCTCATCCCCTCCCCCTTTTGTTGCCCTTGTTTTGTTATTGTAGTTATTGTTGTTTTTATTGATGTCGTTGTTATTAGATAGGACACAGAGAAATGGAGAGAAGAGGGGAAGACGGGGAGAGAAAGATAGACAGACACCTGCAGACCTGCTTCATCACTTGTGAAGCAACTCCCCTGCCGGTGGGGAGCCAGGGGTTCAAACCAGGATCCTTCCGCCGGTCCTTGGCCCTTCAGCTTCTCAATTTACAAGAGGATGAATCAGTGGTTTTATGTGCAGGTGCCCAATTTTAAAATGTTCAACTTGGTAGGGATAGATAGCCTAATGGTTATGCAAAGAGACTTTCATGCCTGAGGCTCCATAGTCCTAGGTTCAATCCCCCACACCGCCATAAGCCGGAGCTGAGCAATGCTCTGGCAAACAATAACAAAAAATAAAATCTGTAATGTAAAATGTTCAGCTGGGTTAAATAAAACATGACTAAGAAGTCTACTGACCTTTAATAGGTAGATTGTAACATCTTTTCTCACAGTGCATGGTATCAGCATAGATGATCTGGGAAAGTGAACACATTAGAATAGGGAGCAAAAATGAGAATGCTACAATACTAGTTAGCTGATTGGTGAGAGCCTACCAAGAGCTACCCACAATAGCCTGGGAGGAGGCACAGTGGAAGCATTGGACTCTCAAACATAGAGTCCCAAGTTCTATCCTTAGCATTAAAAAGTAATCTTCTGGTTGTTTCTCTTTTCCTCTCAAATTATTAAGTAATTTTTAAAAAGAATTTCCTGGGAGTTGGGCAGTAGCACGGCGGGTTAAGCGCATGTGCCTCAAAGCGCAAGGACCAGCTTAAGGATCCTGGTTCAAGCCCCCAGCTCCCTTCCTTCAGGAAAGTTGCTTCACAAGCGGTGAAGCAGGTCCACAGGTGTCTATCTTTCTCTCCCTCTCTGTGCCTCCCCATCCTCTCCATTTCTATCCTATCCAACAACAACATCAATGACAACAATAACGACAATAACAAGGTCAACAAAAGGGAATGATTTTTATTTATTTGTTAAAAAAAGAGGACATTAACAAAACCATAGGACAAGAGCAGTACAACTCCACAGAATTCTCACCACCAGATCTCTGTATCCCACTCCCTCCCCTGATAGCTTTCCTATTCTTTATCCCTCTGGGAGCATGGACCCAGGGTCATTATGGGATACAGAAGGTGGAAGGTCTGGCTTCTGTAATTGCTTCCCCGCTGAACATGGGCATTGACAGGTGGATCCATACTCCCAGCCTGCCTCTCTCTTTCCCTAGTGTGGGCCTCTGGGGTAGTGGAGCTTCAGGACACTTTGGTGAGATCATCTGTCCAGGGAAGCCTGGTCGGCATCATGCTGGCAACTGGAACCTGGTGGTTGAAAAGAAAGTTAACATACAAAGCCAAACAAACTGTTGAACAATCATGGGCCTAAAGGCTGGAATAGTGCAGATGAAGTGTTGGGGTACACAGTAGTCTGCAGTGAGTACCCCCCAATAACCCAATAGCTTTTTCTGCACCTGTGACAGCATATGACTCAGTCAAGGATAAAGAAATAGGGTTTAAGGGTGGAAGTAGATATCATAATGGTTATGCAAAGAGACTTTCATGCCTGAGGCTCCAAAGATCCAGGTTCATTCCCCACCACCTTAAGCCAGAGCTGATCAGTGCTCTGGCAAAAAGAAGAAGGGGAAAAAAAAGTGGTTCGGGAGGTAGTGCAGTAGATAGAAAGAAAAACTGTCAAGTACAAGGTCTTCGAGTTCAGTCCCTGGTAGTACATGTACCAGAGTGATGTCTGGTTCTTTCTCTGCCTATTTTCTTTATGAATAAATAAATAAAATATTGAAAAAGAAAAATACAGAGAGAAATAAGGCACGCAGCCAGAATGATTTTGAGAGGTAAAAAAATGTGAGCTACAGCTTATCAGTGCTTGGTCAGAATTAAACTACATTGGGGGTTGGGCCATAGCACAGCGGGTTAAGCGCACATGGCACAAAGCACGAGGACCAGGGTTCGACATTCGGCTCCCCACCTGCAGGGGAGTTGCTTCACAGGTGGTGAAGCAGGTCTGCAGGTGTCTGTCTTTCTTTCCCCCTCTCTGTCTTCCCCTCTCTCCATTTCTCTCTGTCCTCTCCAACAACGAACAACATCAATAATAATCACAACAAGGGCAACTAAAGGGGGAAAAAATGGCCTCCAGGAGCAGGGGATTGAAGGTGCAGGCACTGAGCCCCAGCAATAACCCTGGAGGGAAAAAAAAAAAAGAACTGCATCTCAGGGTTTATTTGGTTGGTTGGTTGGGTTTTTTTTTTTTTTTTTATCATCATGGGTAGGGGTAGATAGCATAATGGTTATACAAACAGACTCCCATGCCTCTGGTCACAGATTCAATCCCCCACAACACCATAAACAAGAGCTGAGCAGTGCTCTGGTAAAAAAAAAAAAAAAAACTAATTTTTATCATCTTTATTTATTGATTGCATACAGATAGCCAGAAATCAAGAGGGAAGGGATTGATAGAGAGTGAGACAGAGACACTCCTGCAACACTGCCTCACCAACTTGTGAAGCTTCGCCCCTGCAGGTGGGGACAAGGGGCTTGAACCCGGGTCCTTGTGCATTGTAGCATGTATGCTTAGCTAGGTGCTCCACCGCCTAGCCACCTCAGGATTTTTTTCTTTTCTGCAGGTTGCAAGAAGTGAAAGGTATGGCTGACCGCATCATTGGCATGCGAACTCAGTTGGTTTCCAACCTCAAGAAGGAAGGCTCCTCCCATAACTGGCAGCACATCACTGACCAAATTGGCATGTTCTGTTTCACAGGGCTAAAGCCTGAGCAGGTAAGTGGATTCCCATTTCTCCATATCCATGTGAATGTTCAACCCTTGCAAACCACAAATATTCCTCCTGTTTAGATTTGCCCTAAAAACAATAATTCAGGAATCATTCTAGGTAAAGGAAATATGTAGCATGCTAATGCTTAAGTTTTTTTTTTCCTACCTTCAGAATTCATCATCCTATTCTCTCTCTCTCTCTCTTTCTCTCTCCCTCCTTCCCTCCCTCCCTCCCTCCCTCCCTCCCTCTCTTGTCCGAGAGCACTGCTCATCTCTGACTTATGGAGGTGCTAGAGATTGAATCTGGGATCTTTAGAGCCTCAGGCATGAAAGTCTTTGCATAACCACTATGCTATCTCCCCGGCCCATAGTCCTACTTTTTTCTTTCTAGGTTTTTTTGCACATTTTCAGTACTCTCTGCAGACTCCCCACCCTCCTTCCTTTCAATAGCAGATAAAGGCAGAGAGAGAGAGAAGATGCCACATCACTTTTCATTACCTATACAAGTGCTTCTGTATGGGTTGGTGCCTCAAATGCAGGTCCTCAAGTGTGGTCATATGTAACTGTACCAGGTAAACTATCTCCCTCAATAACTATTTAGCTTTCTTTTACTCTAACATGCAAATTCTGGGAATAAGATTTAAGTGAAAAAAAAAAGTTTCTGTTTTGTTTTGTTTTGTTTTGTTTTTGCCTTAGTAGTTGTTTAATGTGCCATACTGGGGAAAATTTCCCTGCCAAAGAAGTATCTGAGTACTCTTCTCTCCACAGGTAGAGCGACTGACCAAGGAGTTCTCTGTCTACATGACAAAGGATGGCCGCATCTCTGTGGCTGGGGTCACCTCTGGTAATGTGGGCTACCTTGCCCATGCCATTCACCAGGTCACCAAGTAATTTTTCGGGTGAGAGGGAACAGAGACAACCTTCCTGTCTATTGTGTGATTCACACAGAGAAGAAGGAGGGTGGATGGTGGTGAGCAGATAATTTCTTTCAACCACAGTGCTTGAAACTCAGCGATCGAATGTGTTTCTTGGAAAAGAATGCATAGTGACTAGGGCAGCGGCAACTGTGGCTGGTATCTTTAACTTTGTGGCTCTAAACCAAACTTTTCCCTCATCCTTTTACCTTCAGCTTTTCCAAAAGAGTTTACAAGTACAAAAAGTCCATAGCCCGCCCCCCCCAAAAAAAAAAAAAAAAAAAAACCTGTCAGCCACACCATTGCAATATTTCAGAAGCTTTAACTAAAGTACCTTATGGTGCTAAGGGTTCCTTGGTGAGTCTATATAAAAAATAACATTAACAGTCAGCCTCATGGTTTTGCTCCAGTAATTGAACAACATGCCTGATCCACAGATGTCACTACAGAAATCATGTTTTCTAAAAGCCAGTGAATCTGTTGCCACTGCAGCAACGTAATAAAAGAAGCTGTTTCCCCATCTTATTTAATTCAAAAAGAAAGGAGACTCTTCTTTTTTTTTTTTAAACGTGTGGGCATTTTAATGATCCTCTCCTCTCTCCCTTATCACTATTCTTTTCCTTAGGCACAAAGATTTGTATTTAGCCTAGGTCTTTCATCTTACTCTACTTTCTAATAAAGCCCCAACCTCATGTTCCAGTATTTACTTGTATGATGAATGAAGAACAGAATTTACTACCCTTTACATGAAAAGATCATCGTCGAGAAGAAGTGACTGCACTTTGTTTCCACATCTTCTTCAGTGATTGTTTAATTTTCCCTTGTTGGGATTTTACCTCTGCCCAGTTGGACTGAGCAGCATAAGTCAATGCTATTGTGTAGTCACTCATTTCTCATTCTGAGTCAGGCATTACGAGGTAGAACCAACAAAGAAAGTGCTCTGGGCTTTGGCTTTAATCTTTATGTGCTGCCAGCTGGACTCGGGCTTCACCCTTCGAAGGATAACCACCATCTGCTCTAATCATGTAGACTTATTACAGTCTGGTTTCTCTGTTACAATAAAGCTGCTGTAGACCCAGTGGACGTCTCCTGTTGTGCTTCTTTTTTTTTTCTTTAATGGGAGGGGTGGGTAGATGGTTATACCCCAGCTGGAATCACCCCTAGTTAATCATAAGCTGATAGTTAGCTGTGTTAGCTATTCCAAATAAAAACTACTAAGAGCATACCTTTGTCTCATTTGCTATTTGGCCTGTCCATTCCAAAGATGTTAAAAATATAAACATAGGTAGTTGGGCGGTAGCACAGTGGGTTAAGTGCAGGTGGCGCAAAGCGCGAGGACCGGCTTAAGGATGCCAGTTCAAGTCCCTGGCTCCCCATCTGCAGGGGAGTCACTTCACAAGCAGTGAAGTAGATCTGCAGGTGTCTGTCTTTCTCTCCCCCTCTCTGTCTTCCCCTCCTCTCTCCATTTCTCTTTGTCCTATCCAACAACGACGACATCAATAATAACTACAACAAGGGTAACAAAAGGGAATAAATAAATATGAAAAAATATATATATATACATAATCCTTTGGACTTGGGTTACAGTGAAGAGGCTCCAGTAGGAGAGGGAAAGTGGCAAATTTGATGTCCATAAGAGCAAGGTAATGTGATATAAGCCAGGTGTGAGACAATTGTGACGAATTCTTATTTGTTTTGTTTTTATATATTTATGAGAACGATAGAAGAGAGAGAGAAAGAACCAGATATCACTCTGGCACATGTGCTCCCGGAGATCGAACCCAGGACCTCAGGCTTGAGAATCCACTGTGCCATCTCCCGGTCCACATTGGTGACCAATTCTAATCCTCATTGTTATTTGATGTCTATTAATGCTGAAAAGCTGGTGACTACTTCTGTGGGGTGTTTGTTGGTTGGTTGGTTTTAAGTGATTTGCAAACTAGGTGAAAACTGTAGATTGCCAGTGTGCTACCTCCACCATAAAGTCATGGGTTCTGTCAGCAGGGTCTAGCAGTGGCACCTCTCTGGCATCAGTCCTGTCCCTGGCTATTCTGTTGCCTTTATTTAGTACAAGGAGCTATTCAAGATGGGATAGCTGCTGGCCAGACAGGCAGTGAGCAAGACTCCAGCCCAAAGTCCAACTGCAGTGTTTTGATAGTTGTTGGGAGAGGAAAAACAAACTCAGCTTGTTCTTTGTCCTGGCTTCTCACTCCCCGAGGGGCACAGTACACAGTGGGATAGCTAGCAAACGCATCAAGGAGGTGGAAGAAAAAGTGAGGGGACTACCTCACCCAAAGTCTTTGAAAAAGCATCATAAAAAAAAGTTCTGGGAGCCGGGTGGTAGCACAGCGGGATAAGCGCACGTGGTGCAAAGCCCAAGGACTATAAGATCCCAGTTCAAGCCCCCGGCTCCCTACATGCAGGGGAGTCTCTTCACAAGTGGTGAAGCAGGTCAGCAGGTGTCTACCTTTCCCCCTCTCTGTCTTCCCCTCCTCTCTCCATTTCTCTCTGTCCTTTCTAACAACGACAACAATAATAACTACAACAACAATTTTAAAAAACAAGGGAAAATAAATTTTTTTTAAAAAAATAGGGAGTCGTGCGGTAGTGCAGCAGGTTAAGCGCACGTGGTACCAAGCGCAAGGAGCGGCATAAGGATCCGGGTTTCAGCCCCGGACTCTCCCCCTGCCGGAGAGTCGCTTCACAGGCGGTGAAGCAGGTCTGCAGGTGTCTTTCTCTCCCCCTCTATGTCTTCCCCTCCTCTCGGTTTCTCTCTGTCCTATCCAACAACATCAACAACAACAATAATAACAAAAACAAAACAACAAGGGCAACAAAAGGGAATAAATAAGTATAAAAGATTTTTTTAAAAAGCATTAAACACATTAGGTATTCTGTGAAGGAAGTAACTACCGTCTACTTTAGGTGAAACTGGTTTTTTTTTTTTTGTCTCCAGGGTTATTTCCGGGGCTCAGTGCCTGCATCATGAATCCACTACTGGAGACCATTTTTCCCCTTCTGTTGCCCTTGTTGTTTTATTATTGTTGTTGCTGTCATTGGATAAGACAGAGAAGTCAAGAGAAGAGGGGAGAAAGACACCTGCAGACCTACTTCACTGCCTGTGAAGCGACGCCCCTGCAGATGGGGAGCCTGGGGCTTGAACCAGGATCCTTAGCAGGTCCTTGCACTTTGCACCAGGTGCGCTTAACTGGCTGCACTACCACCCGACTCCCAGGTGAAACTGCTTTTAAGTCTCCTCTCTGCAACCAGAGAGTTTGAAAGTTGGCTGTCAAGATCTCAACTAGAAAAAGAACTTGACCACCTGCTGACCTTGTTATTTTTAAACTGTGTATTGCCAACTCATCCTGGACAAAGTCCCACTCCTCACTGAAAACAGTCACATGGGATGTGAGCCCTAATGTTTTCCTCAGCGTTTGAGATTACCTACCTTTAACCTTTCCTAGTTTTCTGGTTCCTCTGGTTTGTGTGCACAGCAACATAGATGAGCTACCTTGATGAGCTGTGTTGCTTAAATTCTTTTTTTTTTTTTGGTTCCCTTTTGTTGCCGTTGTTGTTTAATTGTTGTAGTTGTTATTGATGTCGTTGCTAGATAGGACAGAGAGAAATGGAGAGAGGAGGGGAAGACGGGGAGAGAAAGATAAACACCTGCAGACCTGCTTTACCACTTGCTAAGTGACCCCCACCCCTGCAGGTGGGGAGTCAGGGCTCAAACCAGGTCCTTGCGCTTTGCACCACCTGCACTTAACCTGCTGTTCTACTGCACGACTCCCTTAAATTGTAATATAGACGTTGGATGATAAACTATCTCGGGCAAGAGAGATAGCTAAATGGCCATGCAAAAAGCCTTTCATGCCTAAGGTACTAAAGGCTCCAAGTTCAATCCCCAGCACCACCATAAGCCAGAACTGAATAGTACTCTGGTAAAAAAGCAATTACAGAAGCCAGACCTTCAACCTTCTGCATCCCACAATGACCTTGGGTCCATACTCCCAGAGGGTTAAAGAATAGGAAAGCTATCAGGGGAGGGGATGGGATACATACGGCGGTCTGGTGGTGGGAATTGTGCAAAGTTGTATCCCTCTTATCCTATGGTTTTGTCAGTGTTTCCTTTTTATAAATAAAAAATTAAAAAAAAAAAACAGAAACAGAAAGGGAAAATCCAAAAAAAAAAAAAAGATTCTCAGGTGGCAGGTGGAGGGTTCATGTCATGGAACATGATGGCAGAAGAGGATCTAGAGGGGGTTGAATTATGTGGAAAACTAAGAAATGTTACACATGTACAAACAAACTGCTATATTTTACTGTAACTGTAAACCATTAATCCCCTCAAAAAAAAAAAGACACCCCAGAAAAGACATTAGTGGCCAGGAAGCACATGAAAATGTAAAAGATTATTAGTCATGAGAGATGCAAATCAAGCCTACACTAAAATAACTTTTTTTATTTAAGATTTTAAAAAGGTGGCCCGGAAGGTGGCGCAGTGGATTTCAGTATTTTGACTGCAGTGTGGATTTATAAATCCTAATTGTGATTGTACAAAATTAGCAGCATAGAAGTTACTGAGATCATAGTTGTGATCTTTTTAAAAAAATTATTTTTATTTATTTGATACAGAGATGAGAAGGGAGGAAGATAGAGAGGGGGAGAGACAGAGAGACACCTGCAGCCTTGCTTTACCACTCTTGAAGCTTTCCCCCTGCAGGTGGGGACCAGGGGCTTGAACCCGGGACCTTATGCACTGTAATGTGTGCGTTTAACCAGGTGCACCACCACATGGTCCCATAAAACTTTTCTATGTAAAAAAAAAACTGTACAGGGGCAGGAGTAGATAGCATAATGGTTATACAAAGAGACACTCATGCCTAAGGCTCCAAAATCCCAGGTTCAGTTCCCCCCACCACCATAAGGCAGAGCTGATCAGTGCTCTAGTAAAAAAAAAAATATATATATATATATATATGGAGTCGGGCAATAGCGCAGCGGGTTAAGCACATGTGGAGCAAAGCACAAGGACCGACATAGTTTCTAGCCTCCATTGCCCACTTAGAGGAGGAAAGCTTCACAAGTGGTGAAGCAGGGCTGCAGGTGTCTCTCCCTCTCTCTGTCCACCTCCCTCCCCCTTCCCTTTCAATCTCTCTAATAAACAAATAAACAGACAAATAAATAGAGTATATTGGCCATTAAAACTACCTCTCTAAGCACCAGAGTTTCTCTGATGAGGAAGTCCAAGGAATGCCAGAGAAGTCCAAGGTATTTTTTATTTTTTATTGTCTCCATAGTTATCACTGGGGCTCGGTGCCTGCACTACAAATCCACTGCTCTTGGAGGCTATTTTCCCCCCATTTTGTTGCCTCTATTGTTGCCCTTGTTGTTTATCATTGTTGTTGTTTTTTTAAATTATCTTTATTTATTGGATAGAGACAGCCAGAAATTGAAAGGGAAGTAGGAGAGAAAGAGAGAGGGAGAACAACAAAAGGGAAAATATGGCTGCCAGGAGCAGTGGATTCATAGTGCAGCCACGAAGCCCGAGAAATAACCTTGGAGGCAAAAAAAATAAAAATAAAAAGTTATGGGATATGGAATACTACTTTGCAATTAAAAGGGATGATGTTGTGTCTTTTGGGACAAAATAGATGGAACTAGATATGAACTAGAGGTGATCATGATTAGCAATATAAGTAAAGAGATTGAAAGATAACTACTCCATGGTTTCACTCGTGGAATCTGGAAAACTGATACACAAGAATTTGAAAAGCAAAACGGGGCTGGGTGGTGGCACACCTGGTTGAGCATACACGTTACAACATGCAAAGACCCAGGTTCAAGCCTCCAGTCCTCACCTGCAGAGGAAAGCTTCATAAGTGGTGGAGCAGGGCTGCAGGTGTCTCTCTGTACTGCTCCCTCTCTATCACCCTCTTCCCTTTCCATTTCTTTTTTTTTATTTATTTAAGAGAGGAGACATTAACAAAACCATAGGATAGGAGGGGTACAACACCACACAATTCCTGCCACCCGATCTCCATATCCCACCCCCTCCTATGATAGCTTTCCCATTCTCTATCCCTCTAGGAGCATGGACCCAGGGTTGTTGTGGGTTGTAGAAGGTGGAAGGTCTGGCTTCTGTAATTGCTTCCCCACTGAGCATGGGTGTTGACTGGTCGATTCATACTCCCAATCAGCCTCTCTCTTTCCTTAGTAGGGTGGGTCTCTGGGGAAGCAGAACTCCAGGATACATTGGTGGGGTCTTCAGTCCAGGGAAGCCTGGTCGGCATCATGATGGCATCTGGAACCTGATGGCTGAAAAGAGAGTTAACATACAAAGCCAAACAAATTGCTGAACAATTATGGACCCAAGGGTTGTAATAGTGGAGATGAAGTGTTGGGGGGTACTCACTGCAGACTCTAGTGTACTTCTGCTTTCAGGTATATATTTTGCCCTAGTTTATGGATGCATGTGAACATATGCTCTATCTCACGGAACCTGGTCTATATCTAGGTTTTGGGACTTTGTTAGAAAGTGAACCACCTGGGATGGAAATAGAGAATACTATGAAAGGAAAGGTCTCACCCGAGTAATGAGGCTGAAGGGTTGTCATTCCACACGTGAAGTCTCTGGACACAGTCTGAGGTGAAGCATGTTGAGGTGGCACTGGTTGCGTTGATTAGGTTGCGATCGGTGGATGCAATATTATTTTATATGAATTGGGAGAAGCATACGGGAAAGTGGGCCCCACCCTAAGGTTCCAGGACTGGGGGAAATATAGGCTTTATAGTGGAAATGTGAGGTTCCTGCTGTCTTAGGGTTCAAGAAGACAATGGATAGTTACTGTTACCATCACATTATTTGGTAATTGGGTTAACTTTGAAAAGTCCCTTTGTTAGGGTTTGCTGTATAATACCCAGTATCTTGTATATAGCTGTGCCATCCATTTCTTTTTCTTATTAAAAAAAATTTTAATGTATTCCATTTTGTTGCCCTTGCTGTTTATTGTTGTAGTTGTTATTGCTGTTGTTGGTGTTGGATAGGACAGAGAGAAATGGAGAGAGGAGGGGAAGACAGAGAGGGGGAGAGAAAGATAGACACCTGCAGACCTGCTTCACTGCCTGTGAAGCAACTCCCCTGCAGGTGGGGAGCCGGGGCTCGAACCGGGATCTTTACGCAAGTCCTTGCGCTTTGCACCATGTGTGTTTAACCCGCTGTGCTAATGCCCGACTCTCCCCTTTCCATTTCTGTATCTAGTAAATAAAGATAATTTAAGAAAGAAAAGAAAAGAAAAGAAAAACGGAGCCGGGTGGTGGTGCACCTGGTTGAGTACAAATATTAACAATGCACAAGGACCAAAGTTCAGGTCCCCTATCCCCACCTGCAGGGGGAAAGCTTTGCAAGTAGTGAAGCAGTGCTGTAGATGTTTCTCTGTCTCCCTACCACCCCCTTCCCTCTCGATTTCTGGTTGGATCTGTCCAATAAATAAAAATAAAGATAAGGGGCAGGGCAGTAGCACAGTGGATTAAGCACACAAAGCACAAAGTGCAAGGACAGGTATAAAGATCCAGGTTTGAGGCCACCTGCAAGGGAGTCACTTCACAAGTGGTGAAGCAGGTCTGAAGGTATCTATTTTTCTCTCTGTATCTCTGTCTTCCCCTCCTCTCTCAAGTTCTCTCTGTCCTATCCAACAACGACAGCAATAACAACAACAAAAGCAACAAAAATGGGGAAAAGTAGCCTTCAGGAGCAGTGGATTCGTAGTGCAGACACTGAGCCCCACCAATAACCTTGCAGGCAAAAGTAAATAAAATAAAATAAATATAATAAAAAAGAATTTAGATAAGTAAAAGGAAAGAAAAAAAACCAGAAGCAAACAAATTATCTCTAAGATTTTGTGAGGACTGTGGTGGTTAGGGACTGGGCAGTGGGGCAACCAGTTGAACTCATATGTTACCATGCATAAGGCCTCAGGTTCAAGCCCCAGGTTCCCACCTGTAAGGGGGAAAGTTTCACAAGCCATGAAGCTGTGCTGCAGGTGTCCCTCTGTCTCTGTCTACCTCTCTAGACACCATCCCCTCTCAATTTCTGTCATATCTAATTTAATTTTTAGTAAATAATGCTAAAGATTATTATAACTAATAGCATTCAAGAGGCGTGCAGCTAGGCACACAAACTAAGGCGCTGGTCACTTATTCCTTCATTCCTAAGATACTTGTTTTATTTATGAGTGACTGGTGCCAGAGAGATAGCATAATGGTTCTGCCAGACCTTCATGCCTGAAGTTCTCAAGTCCTGCATTCAGTCCCGACCTGATAACGCACATGATACAATGTACAAGGACCCAATTTCAAGCCACTGGTCCCTACTTGCAAGAAAGAAAGATTAGCAAGTTGTGAAGCAGAACTGCAGGTGGCTCTTTCTCCCTCTCTTCCCTGCCCCTCTCAATTTCTCTCGCCCCTGTCAGATAAATAAATAAAATTCTAAAAATATTATAAACCGGAGTTGATCAGTGCTCTGGTAATATTAATGAATTAAGGATCCCAGTTCAAGCCCCTGGCTCCCCACCTGCAGAGGAGTCGCTTCACAGGTGGTCAAGCAGGTTTGCAGGTGTCTGTCTTTCTCTCCCCCCTTTCCATTTTCTCTCTGTCCTATCCACAACAACGACATCAACAACAACAACAACAGTAACACTTACAACAACAATAAAAAAACAAGGGCAACAAAAGGGAAAATAAATTTTAAAAAATTAATGAATTAATTGGCGGTTTGGTGGTGGCATACCTACTTGAATGCACGGCTACCATACACAAGAACCCAGTTCAAGCCTCCAGACCACAACTGCAAGGAGGAAACTTCACAAGTGGTGGAGCAGGGCTACAGGTGTCTCTTCCTCTCTCTTTCTCCATCACCGTCTTCCCTCTCAATTTCTCTCTATCCTAAATAAATAAGCTTAAAATAAAATACATGGGGCCGGGTGGTGACACACCTGGTTGAGGGCATGTCACAATGCGCAAGGACCCAGGTTTGAACCCCCACCCCCACCTGCAGAGGGAAAGCTTTGCGAGTGGTGAAGCAGGGCTGCAAGTTTCTTTCTTTCTTTCTTTCTTTTAAAAAAATGTTTATTTATTTATTTTCCCTTTTGTTGCCCTTGTTGTTATTATTGCTGTCATTGTTGTTAGATAGGACAGAGAGAAATGGAGACAGGAGAGGATGACAGAGAGGGGGAGAGAAAGATAGACACCTGCAGACCTGCTTCACTGCTTGTGAAGGGACTCCCCTGCAGGTAGGGAGCCGGGGGCTTGAACCGGGATCCTTATGCGGGTCCTTGCGCTTGGCGCCCAGTGCGCTTAACCCACTGCGCTACCGCCTGACTCCCTGCAAATGTCATTCTATCTCTCCCTCTTCCCTCTCGATTTCTGGCTGTCTTTACCCAATAAAGATAATTAAAAAAAACTTTAAAAATTAAAAAAAATTGAATGGAGGATAGATAGCATAATGGTTATGCAAACAGATTCTCATGCCTGAGGCTCCAAAGTCCCAGGTTCAATCCCCTGCCCCACCATAAGCCAGAGCTGAACAGTGCTCTGGTTAAAAAATAAATAAAATAAAATTACATCAAATTAAAAAAAATAAAAATTAAATATGTATATGAGTGCCTCAGGAACTTTTAGAATCTAGACTCAAGGGTTAGAGCCATGTGCAATATTCAGATTAGAGTTCAAGGAAGTCATAATGGCTTTACTCAGTAAGAGAAAATTCCAGCATTACTGGCTGTAGGCTTGAAGGCAGGAGGAGGAGGGGGATACTGAAATCAGGACGTTTTCATCCACTGCTGCAGGAATGGCAGAGATACCAAAACTCTTAAAGCTCTTCCAGGGAGGAAGAAATGATACTTGACTGGGCCAAAATGCCAGAATAAACATGGGTGGGCTGGGCCCCAAACTGGGTTTGGAATTATATTGACCTGGAAGCCTCTACAGCCTGTTAAGAACTACAACTCCCAGCGTGCCCCGTGGCCCGCCCAAGTTCGATGGTCATGTGACCATTGTTCACGTGCCACCGTAAGCCGGCTCGTGAGTGAAGCACCCAAGGTAAGTAAGTGCTTGCTGGTAGAGTCGCTTAAGGGTGGAAACATGACGTCCCCTGGTCCCGGTAACCCCCGCAACATCAGAACCCTTCTTAGTCCCAAGGACCTCTGCAGGGCTCTGAGCCCTGGCGCCCTCGGTCTCACGCCATTCTGTTATTGGGAGGACTCTGCACTGCTCCTATCGGGCCTGTTTCCTTGTCCCAGACCGGGACCGAGTCCTGGAAATCCTCCCTAGTTTACACCCTCAACAGCCCACTCTCCTGTCAGGCTTGATCGCCCAAAATGTGCTCTGGATCACCTCTCAATCCACCCACCATCAACCCTCTTTTTTCTTTTCTTTTTTTATTTTTTTTAAATCTGCAATTCAGTCCCAAATTGGACTGGGAATAGTTACAGCCCTAGATTGACCATGTGGGCACGAGATTTGTAGTTCTGACTCCGTCACCCACCCACTGTGTCATTAGTCTATTCTTTCTTTTCATCCTAGAGTCTCTTTCCCTATATGATCATGTGCTCCAGTGCATGAGTTAGCTAGAGCTGCTCAGTTTCCTTTAGTCTGCTGACCAGCTCAGAAAATAGCCCAAACTCTTATCTCTGCTACCAGCAAATTTGGAGTAAAATCTTGAGAAAGGAGAAACTGGAACCAGAAAGGGAAGTAAAGAGAATCAGATCCCAGAGCAAGGGCCCCCTTCTCTCCCACTGCTATCAATCCAGTGGGGAAAGTATGTAAACAGGAGTTAATAGAACACATTGGAGGGAGTTGGAGGGGGTAAGGTGGGAGATGGTAGCTCCACAAAGAGATCTCTGTGTGAACCTGTTGGAAGAATAGCTCTAGCCGCGTTAACGTTGCAGGGCTCTCTGCAGCTATTCTGTAAGTCTGGGAACCAGGAACTGCCTCCATTACTTAGTGCTTTGATTTTTTTTTTTTTCCCCTCAGTTGTTGGCTGGGTGGCAGGTTGCTTAAGAGGAAGTCTTAACTGATCTTTCTGGATTTGGGTCCAGCAGAGGAATATCTCCTCCAGATCTTTGTTCGCTGGGTGCATGCTTGCTGAGAGAACCCGAATCCATTTTCCTTTTTTTTTTTTCTTTTTTTAAGGACTTAATTACAGTGAGAGAGAGAGAGGACAGGGCAGAGTATCGCTCTGGTAAACATGCAATGCCAAGAGTCAAACCTGGCACCTCATACTCTTAGGTCCAACGTTCTTGCCATTACACTACTTCCTAGGCTGCAGTTTTCCCTTTTTTGTCAATGTTCAGTTTCCAGCTTTGTTCCATCATCACCAGAAAGGACAATGGGAACTATCTGACTACTCAAAAGGCCTGATCAGCCATTCCAAACCCCCCCAGTGTGATGAGGGCATCAGAGATTATGTCTCTTGACAGACAGTAGTTATGTCAGTGATTATGGCTGAATCTGGCATGTTTCTTCTTTGTGTACTATGAAAAGTAAATTACAAGGGCCAGGTGGTGGCATAACTGATTAAATGCTCACATCACAATTCACAAGGACTCAGTTTCTAACCCCTGGTCCCCACCTGCAAGGGGAAAGCTTTATGAATGGTGAAACAGGGTTGCAGGTGTCTCTCTCTCTCTCTCTCTCTCTCCCTATCTCCTCCTCCCCTCTCAATTTCTGTCTGTCTCTACCCAATAATAAATAAAAATATTTTTATAAAAGAATACAGTGCAAATTTTATGTGAACAGGGAGTCGGGCGGTAGCACAGTGGGTTAAGCGCAGGTGGCGCAAAGCACAAGGACAGGCCTAAGGATCCTGGTTCGAGCCCCCAGCTCCCCACCTGCAGGGGAGTCGCTTCACAAGCGGTGAAGCAGGTCTGCAGGTGTCTGTCTTTCTCTCCCTTTCTCTGTCTTCCCCTCCTCTCTCCATTTCTCTCTGCCCTATCCAACAACAATGACATCAATCATAGCTATAACAATAAAACAACAAGGGCAACAAAAGGGAATAAATAATAAATAAATATTTTAAAAATATTTTTAATATTTATTTTTATTTATTTATTCCCTTTTGTTGCCCTTGTTGTTTTATTGTTGTAGTTATTATTGTTGTTGTTGTTGGATAGGACAGAGAGAAATGGAGAGGGGAGGGGGAAGACAGAGAGAGGGAGAGAAAGATAGACACCTGCAGACCTGTTTCACCGCTTGTGAAGCGACACCCCTGCAGGTGGGGAGCCAGGGCTTGAACCAGGATCCTTATGCGGGTCCTTGTGCTTAGCGCCACCTGCGCTTAACCCGCTGCTCTACAGCCCAACTCCCATAAATAAATATTTTAAAAAATTGTGTGAATAGTCTGGGTTCAGAGCTCAGGAAGGCAAACACTCTGGGAAAAGGAGTCTTTGGCAAATTTCTCATGTGATTCCTTTTTTTTTCTTTTAATTTTTTAAAATCTTTATTTATTAGATAGAGACAGCCAGAAATGGAGAAGGAAGGGGGAGAGAGAGAGAGAGAGACACCTGCAGCCCTGCCTCACCACTTGTGAACCTTTACCCCTGCAGGTGGGATCCAGGGGTTCAAACCTGGGTCCTTATGCACTGTAACATATGCACTCAACCAGGTGCACCACCACCAACCCCTTTTTTTTTCCACCAGGATTATCGTTGGGATTCAGTGCCTGTACTACAAATCCACCACTTCCTTTAGCCACTTTTTCCTTTTTTTTTTTTTTCCCCTTTCTATTTTTATTTGACAGGATAGAGAGAAATTGAGAGTGTCGGGGAGATAGGGAGAAAGACGTGCTTCGTCGCTCATGAAGCATACTGCCTACAGATGGGGAGCAGGGCTCAAACCTATATCCTTTAGCATGGTGATATGTGCTTCTTTTTTTTTTTTTTTCCTCCTGGGAAAGCCACTGGGACTTAGTGCCTGCACTATGAATCCACTGCTCCTGGAGGCTATTTTTTCCCTTTTGTTGCCCTTGTTGTTTATCGTTATTATTATTGCTGTCATTGTTGATGGATAGAACAGAGAGAAATTGAGAGAGGAGGGAGGATAAAGACGGGGTGAGAAAGACACCTTCAGATCTGCTTCACTGCCTGTGAGGTGACCCCCCCCTTCCCATAGGTGGGGAGCTGGGGGCTCCAACCGGGATCCTTGCACTTTGCACCAGGTGCCCTTAACCCGCTACACCACCTCCCCCATATGTGCTCTTTTTTTTTTTTTCTGCCTCCAGAGTTATTGCTAGGGCTGGGTGCCTGCACCATGAATCCACTGCTCGTGGAGGCCACCTTTTTTCCCACTTTGTTGCCCTTGTTGTTATTGTTGCCATTGATATTGTTGTTGTTTGACAGAACAGAAAGAAATTGAGAGAAGAGAAAAGACAGACGCCTGGAGACCTGCTTCACTGCCCATGAAGCGACCCCCCTGGAGGTGGGGAGCTGGGGGCTTGAACCAGGATACTTTTTTAAATATTTATTTCCTTTTGTTGCCCTTTTTTTTTTTTAATTGTTGTAGTTATTATTGTTGTTGTTACTGATGTCATCGTTGTTTGATAGGACAGAAAGAAATGGAGAGAGGAGGGGAAGACAGAGATGGTGAGAGAAAGACGCCTACAGACCTGCTTCACCGCTTGTGAAGTGACTTCCCTACAGGTGGGGAGTGGGGAGCGGGGCTCGAACCGGGATCCTTATGCCCGTCCTTGCGCTTTGCGCCACATGCATTTAACCCACTGCGCTACCACCCGATTCCCCCCCCCCACCACCAGGGTTATTACGCCGGTCCTTATGCTTTTCCCACCTGTGCTTAACCCGCTGCGCTACCGCCTGACCCCCATGATACTTGCTCTTTTTTTAAATATTTATTTATTCCCTTGTGTTGCCCTTGTTGTCTCATTATTGTAGTTATTATTGTCGTCGTTATTGATGTCGTCGTTGTTGGACTGGACAGAGAGAAATGGAGAGAGGAGGGGGAAGACAGAGAGGGGGAGAGAAAGATAGACACCTGCAGACCTGCTTCGCCACTGCTGGTGGGGAGCCGGAGGCGTGAACCGGGGTCCTTACGCAGGCCCTTGCGCTTTGCGCCACCTGCGCTACCGCCCGACTCGCGATATGTGCTCTTAAACTGTATGCACCACCACCCAGCTCCCTCACATCAGACTCCTTACCACACACTTAACCTCTGCCCATTTAATCTAACCTTCATATTTTTCCTCCTTGCGCACTATAGTGTCTTTTTTTTTTTTGGCTTTAAAAAAAATTTATATCATTTATTTATTTAAATTATTTACTTTCCCTTTTGTTGCCTTTTTATTGTTGTTGTAAATATTATTGTTGTTATTACTGATGTCGTCATTGTTGGATAGGACAGAGAGAAATGGAACGAGGAGGGGAAGACAGAAAAGGGGAGAGAAAGATAGACACCTGCAGACCTGCTTCACCGCCTGTGAAGCGACTCTCCTACAGGTGGGGAGCTGGGGCTCGAACCAGGATGCTTACGCTGGTCCTTGCGCTTGGTGCCACTTGCACTTAACCTGCTGTGCTACCGCCCAACTCCCCCCTTGGCTCTTTTTTATATAAAGTATATTTTGTTTTTTATTCCAATGACAAAAAGATACAGAAGTGGGGGAAAGAAAGGAAAAGGGAGACACACCAGAGTGCTGCTCAGCTCTGGATTATTGTGGTATGTCATTTTTGCATAATCATTATGCTATCTCCCCTATCCATATTTGGCTTTTTATGGCCATCATTTCTCTTGAGACTCTCAACTGAATCTTAAAAATATTGTAGGCTTTTTTTTAAAAAAATAATTTATTCCCATTGTTGCCCTTGTTTTATCATTATAGTTATTATTGTTGTTGTTACTGATGTCATCATTGTTGGCTAGGACAGAGCGAAATGGAGAGAGGAGGGGAAGACAGAGAGGGGGAGAGAAAGATAGACACCTGCAGACCTGCTTCACCACCTGTGAAGCTGGGGAGCCAGGGGCTCAAACCCGGATCCTTATGCCAGTCCTTGCGCTTTGCACCACTGTGCTTAATCCGCTGCACTACTGCCTGACTCCCCCTTCCTAACTTTTTTTAAAGGTGATTTTTATTTATTTATTCCCTTTTGTTGCCCTTGTTGTTTTATTGTTGTCGTTGTTGGATAGGACGGAGAGAAATGGAGGAGGGGAAGACAGAGAGGGGGAGAGAAAGATAGACACCTGCAGACCTGTTTCACCGCTTGTGAAGCAACTCCCCTGCAGGTGGGGAGCCAGGGGCTCGAACCAGGATTCTTATGCCGGTCCTTGCGCTTTGCGCCACCTGTGCTTAACCCGCTGTGCTACCGCCTGATTCCCTCCCTTAACTGTTTCTTTTAAAAAACTATTTTTTAAAATTTTTTATTCTTTTTATTTATTGGATAGAGACAGTCAGAAATTGAGAGGGAAGGGAGGGATAGAAAGGGTGAGAGACAGAGAGACACCTGTAACACTGCTTCACCACTTTGTGAAGCTTTCCCCCTGCAGGTGGAGACCGGGGCCTCAAACCTGGGTCCTTGTGCATTGTAACGTATGCACTCAACCAGGTGAAGCAGGGATGAAGGTGTCTCTCTGTCTCTCTCCCTCTCTATCTCCTCCTCCCCTCTCAATTTCTCTCTGTTTCTATCCAATAATAAATAAACAAATATTAAAAAAAAAAAAGAAAGAAAAAGAGGCTGAGGCCTCATCCAGTTGACTGTACATGTTGCAATGTGCAAGGATCTGGGTTCAAACCCCCCAGTACCCAACTACAGAGGGAAAGCTTCACAAGTGTTGAAGTAGTGCTGCAGGTGTTTCTCTTTAGTTTCCCTCTCAATTTTTCTCTGTCTCTATCCCAAATAAGGAGAAAAAAATATTTTTTTTCTAAAAAGAAAGAAAGGAAAAGTGTCTGGCTGACTGAGGGGCTGTATGCTTTGCTAATTGTTTTCCAGATTCTAATCATGATAAGTGCCGGTGGGAAATGAAGCATTTGGGAAAAGAGTGAGACTGGCCTGAATTTTTTTTAAATTAATTTTTCTTTTTTTAAAAGAATTTATTTACTCATGAGAAAGAAGGAGAAAAAGAACCAGACATCACTCTGGGTACATGTGCTACCGGGGATCGAACTCAGGGCCTTATGGTTGAGAATCCAATGCTTTAGTCACTGCACCACCTCTGGGACCACAAGACTGGCCTGAATTTTAAAGAACCTTAAAGCCAGCCTGAATTTAGCCTGTGGAAAACAAGGAGGTGGACTGGGTGTAACTCATTGAGAAAGTCACAATCTGGGTTGGGGAGATAGCATAATGGTTATGCAAAAAGCCTTCCATACTTGAGGCACCAAAAGCCCCAGGCTCAGTCCCCAGCACCATCATAAACCAGAGTTGAACAGTGCTCCAGTAAAAAAAAAAAAAAAAAAGGCAGGGGTAGATAGCATAATGACTCTCATGCCTTGAGACTCCAAAGTCCCAGTTTGAATCGCCTGTAATCACTGTAATCCAGAGCTGAGCAGTGCTCTGATTAAAAAAAAAAAAAAAAATCACAATCCTGACTGAGAATTATTCTTGAGGTTCTATAATGTGGAAACAGGCTGGGAAAGCAGGCGGATTGGAATCCAAATCTTACTTTACATTGTGAGAATCTATGACTGTGGGTGAACACTTTGATCTCTCTGAGCTTGATACGTTTCATCAGGGCTAAATGAGATCAGACACATTCATGACACTCCTGCCCAGCATGTGGCTTCTTTCTCAAAGTAGGTTAGACTCCTCTCTTTTACATTTATGCCCACTCTTTACTCTGTGGGTCTGTAAACATGTAGGGTTCACACCTGACATTTCTGTCTCTGCCCCCCGGAGGTTGTCCCTGTGCAGTGTCCTATGTGGAGGCATACGTCCTATGTGGAATCCCCAGGCAGGTGACCTCAGAACAGTTGTTTCACTTCTCTGCTTCACCGTTCTGTACCTGCCTCTGTCCTATCTAGGTTAAGAAAAGTCAGACCCACAGTGAATAGGTTGGTGCCATCCTCCAGCCAAAGGTGTTCCCTCTGCTGTTCATCGGATGTGGTCGTGAGGTGGAACCCACAGACCCTGCAGGAAGGGGGCTCCCAGGGCTATGGCCCAGGTCAGCATCAACAGTGACTACGATGAGTTGGGCTCAAGCACAGATGCTGGGGAGCGGGCCCGTCTGCTGCAGAGTCCCTGTGTGGACACAGCTCCCAAAACTGAAGGGGAATTCTCTCCTGGGAGCCTGGCCAGAGGCAACACTTCCACACTGGGGGCCGTTTTCATCGTAGTCAATGCCTGCCTGGGTGCAGGGCTGCTCAACTTCCCGGCAGCCTTCAGTACTGCCGGGGGTGTGGCAGCCGGCATCACACTACAAATGGTGAGTATGTCAGTTGAGAGAGCAGAGATGCGGTTTGGATCGTGGGGCTAGGCTCTTTGCCTCAACAGTGAGATTTAAGGGACCAGGAGATAGATAGCATATAGTGCATGCAGTAGAGCACATACTGTAGCATGTGCCAGGACCCGGGTTCCAGCTCTCTGCTACCACATGAGATCACCATGCAGATAGCTTCAAGATCAGTATAGCAGTGCTGTGGTATCTTTCATAGTCTCTCTGTTTCTCTCCCCCTCACTGTCTTACCCTCTTAAAGGAGGGGGAGAAAGGGGAGGAACAAGAAGGGAGAATGAATCTGTCAGGAGTGATGGCATTACCATGCCAGCATGGAGCCCCAGTGAAAATCCTGGCAGCAAAAGAAAAAAGAATGAGGCTCAAGATCAGGGATAGGGGGGCCAGGCGTCGACATACCCACCTGAGAGCACACATTACCATACACAGTGGCCTGGGTTCAAGCCCTGGTCCCCACCTGCTGGGGGAAACTTCATAAGCGGAGAAGCAGGTCTGCAGGTGTCTTATCTTTCTTCCACTCTATCTCCCCCTCTCCTCTCTCAATTTCTCTCTGTCCTATCAAACAAAATAGAAAGGAAAAAATGGCCACTCGGAGCAGTGCATTGCATTCATAGAGGTGGCACCAAGCCCTAGTGATAAGCCTAGCAGCAATTAAAAAAAAAAAAGGAAAGATCAGGAATGGTCAGTAGGTAGCACATTTTCCCTCCTTCACAAAATGGTTGATGCTACTAAGGAATCCCAGCAGTTAGAGGAGTTTGGACAGCAGACTTTCCGAATATTTAAAAGGTGAATTAGCTACCTACCTGCTAAAGTATTACAGTAAACATTTACTAGTGAAATGATATCTTAGCTTATAGTCTCTTCAGAGTTAATCCAGGGGCCAGAGAGGTGGTTCAGTGGTAGAGCTCGCACCTTGCATATGTAAGACCCTTGCTTCAATCCCTGGAACCATATAGAAACAAAAAAGACAGAAACAATAGATCATTTAAAATGGCACAACAGGAGGCAATAAAATTGCCCACTGGAATAGTGCACTGCTGTGCCACGGATGTGATCCAGGTTTGAGCCTGGCATTGAAGGAAGCTTTAGTGCTGTGATTGGTGTCTCTCTTTCTCTTTCTCTCTCTCTCTCTCTCTCTCTCTCTCACTCAAAAAAAGAAAAAAAATTGAGGGTGCAGAATAGTATTCTAGTCACTTTCTCACAATAAAAAAAAAAAAAAGAGGATGGGGCCAGGTGGTGGCTCACCTGGTTAAGCACTTACATTACAGTGCACAAGGACCCAGCTTCAAGCCCCTGGCCCCCACCTGCAGGGGGAAAGCTTCACAAGCGGTGAAGCAGGTCTGCAGGTGTCTATCTTTCTCTCCCCCTCTCTGTCTTCCCCTCCTCTATCCATTTCTCTCTGTCCTATCTAACAACGACAACATCAATAACAACAAAAATCACTACAACAGCAATAAAAAAAACAAGGGCAACAAAAGGGAAAAATAAATAAATAAATATATTAAAAAAAGAGGGAGCCAAGTGGTGGCACAGTGGGTTAAGTGCATGTGGTGCAAAGCACTTGGACTGGCTTAACGATCCCGGTTCGAGCCCCTAGCTCCCCATCTGCAGGGGAGTCGCTTCACAGGTAGTGAAGCAGGTCTGCAGGTGTCAGTCTTTCCCTTCTCTCTCTGTCTTCCCTTCCTATCTTGATTTCTTTCTGTCCTATCCCAACAACAATGGTAATAACAAAAATTGATAATAACAATGATAAACAACAAGGGCAACAAAGGGGGGGAATAGCCTCCAGGAGCAGTGGATTTGTAGTGCAGGCACCAATTCCCAGCAATAACCCTGGAGGCAAAAAAAAAAAAGTAATACAGAGTGGAAGAGGGAGTAGATGGATTGATGAATTGTCTGTCTGTCTGTCTGTCTGTCATAGGGGCTACCTTACTCTGGGCTGACTTATAGGTAGAGACAAGAGTGCAGGGGGTTGTGGGAAGAAAGGGGGAGTGGACCATAACACTGAGGCTTCGCCCAATGATGTGGAGGCTGGGATCAAACCTGAGTCATACATATAACCGAGCAGGCTCACTAAGCAACTTGCTAACCCAAATCGATGGTTTGTTAGTATGTTTTGGTTTTTGTCGTCACAGCTGCAAGATGATTTTTTTTTCCCTTTCCAGATAGAGACAGAGACAAAGAGGCAAAGAGAAAGAGACCATAGAGCTAAAGCTTCCTTCAGTGCAGTGGGGACTGAACTCAAATCTGTGTCATGCATATGGCAAAGCAGTGCAGTATCCAGGTGAACTGCTTTGATGGACCTCAAGTTAATGTTTTGAAGCTGAGTGAAGGACCTATAATGTTATTCTGTCTACTCTCATATATATTTGAGATTTCCCACAAAACTTTAATTTAAAAAAAAAATCTGGTAGAATTATATTTACTGAGGGAGAGGGAGAGAGAGAGAGAAAGAGAGAGAAAGCAAACTAGAGCATCACTCTGACACATGCAGTGCCTGGGATTAAACATGGTACCTCATATATAAGAGCCTAATGCCTCATCGAACCACCTCCCGTTGCTGAAGGAAATTAAAAAAAAAAAAAAGTATTCAGTGGTCCAGGAGGGGGCATAGTGGATAAAGCGTTGGATTCTCAAGAATGAGGTCCTGAGTTCAGTCCCCAGCAGCACAAGTACCAGAGTGATGTCTGGTTCTCTCTCTCTCTCTCTCTCCTTCTATCTTCTTAAAAAATAAATAAAATATTTAAAAAAAAAAAAAAGCATTCAAAGGTTTGTATTTATTAATGAGGAAGAACAGGAAAGCATCACTCTGGCACTTTTGATGCCAGGGGTCACATTCAGAGTCAACATTTTACGCATTCGTGTCATCTCCCAGCCACTGGAGATCTTAACTTGGCCACCCTTGGTCATCTCATCAGAATTGCCCTACAAAATGAGACTGATTTGCCAAGCCAGCTCGAGGCATCAGTGCAGGCGGTGCTGAGTAATACCAGGTTGCTGCCCTTTGCAGCCACTGCTTTCTCACCCACTGTTGCTCTGCCCCTGCCTGCAGAGCATGCTGGTTTTCATCATCAGCGGCCTTGTCATCCTGGCCTACTGCTCCCAGGCCAGCAACGAGAGGACCTACCAGGAGGTGGTCTGGGCGGTATGTGGCAAGCTGACAGGCGTGCTGTGTGAGGTGGCCATCGCCACCTACACCTTCGGCACCTGCATCGCCTTCCTCATCATCATCGGAGACCAGCAGGACAAGAGTGAGAACCCCTCTCCAGTACCCATCTCATCCCTCCCCTTGGTCCTAGGGATTTGGGGGACGGGGCACCCCTCCCCAAGCCAGAGTCAAGCCTTGACTTGAGAATCCTCCTGCTGGGACTAAGCAGAGCAGGAGGGCCATACCCTGTAGTGGTCTGATCTGACATACCCTCCTTCCTCCTTGTGCAGTTATAGCAGTGATGACAAAGGAGCCTGAGGGGACCAGCTCCTGGTACACAGACCGAAAGTTCACCATCAGCCTCACTGCCTTCCTCTTTATCCTGCCCCTCTCCATCCCCAGGGAGATTGGCTTCCAGAAATATGCCAGGTTTGGAGACCCCACCCCTGCCCGGACCCAACAGAAGTTCCATTAGCAGCCAGATGGTCCCCCAAGGGCTTCTGGGAACCCTGCTCCTCCATACCACCTCACTGTGAGAAGGGGGTGGGGGCAAAGTAGAGCAGACTCTAGCAGATTGTAGGGGTTTAACCAGGGAGACAGTGGCCCTTTGCATCAGTGAGAGATTCAGTTTCAGATGTCCTTGTTAGTGAAGCGACAGGAGATGCCAGGAGTGTGAAGGCAGCCCCCTTGCCTGAGCCTTGGCTTTTCCTGGAAAGATGGGTTTTTGATCCTTTGCAGTTGTCAACCAGGAAGTATCCTCCTTGTAACTTGGTCTGAAAGGAGAGGACTGGCGCTAGCTCGATTATTTCCTGTCATCCTTCAGGGCAAGGGAGCTCCAGTATTTGTACTTCCGTCCCTTTCTACATCCTGTACCTTGTAGTCCTCAGGGACCTGCTCGCAGCCCTCACTGCATCCAGGCTGCACTGCCTGAAGCAGCTGTTGTGCAGTGAAGCTGGCTCCCACCCCTGGTCTCAGCCACAGAACCAAACCAGAGCCTTTCCCAATACTCATGAATATCATCGGGGTCGCCTGTTGGCATCCTGCTCCCACCTAGCTGTGGCTTATTTCTCTGAAGTTTGTTTCTCATGCATTTCCTGAATCATGGTCTTCCAGTCCTGTCTGTCAGTTACAGTTACAGATCTGAAGGGAGTAGGGTATAGTGGCAGGAGGGGCAGCTTGAGCCAGGGAGGAAGAAACTTAACTTCTCCTTCGTGGCAGCTTCCTGAGTGTCGTGGGCACCTGGTATGTCACTGCCATCGTTATCATCAAATACATCTGGCCAGATAAAGAGATGACCCCAGGGGACATCATGACCAGGTGAGGCCTCCAGGAGACAGACACATGAGGTAGAATCAGCTGTTTGCTCCCTCCAGGAATCAGAAGGCCACAGAGATGCTCCCACCAAAACTCATTGCTTATTGGACGTTGCTGGACTCATTGATTATTGTAGGAGGGAGACAGGATGTCATGCTCTCTGTTTACTCAAGAGTGAGCAACAGAGACAAGAGCCTTCTAACACATTGGACTAGCATGAGGTCAGGAGACCACCTGGGTAGAACTGCCTATTTTTCCATCTTGTGTTTATCTGTAACTTGGGCATCTTCTTTGTGAGGATGAATCTTTTTTTTTTTTTTTTTTTGCCTCTAGGGTTATCACTGGGGCTCAGTGCCTGCACTACAGGAATCCACTGCTCCTAGAGGCTATTTTTATTTTTTTCCTTTTTTGTTGCCCTTGTTGTTTAGATTTTTTTTTAAGTATCCTCAGTTTAAAAGAAACAAATTAGAAAGAAAAAAAAAAAAGCAAAAGTGTAACACAACAGCCAGGTGTTCGGGATTCTAGTCCTAGGAGAGCCTTTTAGGGCCTCAGTTTACTGATCTGTGAAATGGAGACGTGGCATCTCCCATATCCGACCTCTGTGGAGTACATGAGTGGCTTTTGGGGTGGAAGCCATGATGGACTGAATGATAGATAAGGGCACAGGGCAGGGGGCGGGGCAGTTGGGGACTCTGAGGGCTTCACAGGCAGCAAAATCTGGTGTGTTTATCCACAGGCCGACTTCCTGGGTAGCTGTGTTCAATGCCATGCCCACCATCTGCTTTGGCTTTCAGGTGCCGTTTGCAAGGTCCCTCTTATCCCTTCAGCTCACTCCCCAACCCTGGGAGGGGACCCACTTTACAAGCAGGATGAGGGGTCCTGGAGGAAGCATCAGGTGGAGACCCCAGAGCATGTCCTTTGTCCCTGGGGTCTTGGTCCCTAAGCTACCTCCCTCTAGAAACAGGGTGACGCCACTTCCCCACGGTAACTGTGCTCTCCACCCTGACAGTGCCATGTGAGCAGTGTTCCTGTCTTCAACAGCATGCGGCGGCCTGAGGTGAAGACATGGGGCTGGGTGGTGACGGCTGCCATGGTCATAGCCCTCGCTGTCTACCTGGGCACAGGTGAATATGCCCTCCGAGGGCTAGGCTTGGACTTCTCCCACTCTCTCTCTCTCTCTCTTTTTTTTTTTCTTTATTGGGCGATTAATGTTTCACAGTCGACAGTAAATACAATAGCTTGTACATGCATAACGTTTCTCATTTTCTCACACAATACAACCCTGGGAGTTGGGCTGTAGCATAGTGGGTTAAGCGCACGTGGCGCAAAGCACAAGTACCGGCTTCAGGATCCCGGTTCGAGCCCCTGGCTCCCCACCTGCAGGGGAGTCTCTTCACAAGCGGTGAAGCACATCTGCAGGTGTATCTTTCTCTCCCCCCCTCTGTCTTCCTCATCTCTCTCCATTTCTCTCTGTCCTAGCCAACAGAGACGACAACAACAATAAAACAACAAAGGCAACAAAAGGGAATAAATAAATATTTTTTTAAAAATGCAACCCCCACTAGGTCCTCTACCATCCTGTTCCATCCTGAACTCACCCCTCCCACCTACCCACCCCAGAGACTTTTTTACTTTGGTGCAATACACCAACTCCAGTCGAAATTCTTAGTGTTTTCTCTTCTGATCGTTTTTTTTCAACTTCTGCCTGTGAATGAGATCATCCCATATTCATCCTTCTGTTTCTGATTTATTTCACTTAACATGAATTCTTCAGGCTCCATCCGAGATGGGCTGAAAATGATGAAAACACCATTGTTACTCTGAAAATGTCCAGTAGTTCTAGTTTATGTATCTCTTCATTTAGCTCCCTCCTTTCTTTATTGATTTTCTGCCTGGATGATCTGTCAAGTTGAGAGAGTGGGGTGTTTAAGTCCCCTACTATTACTGTGTTGCTGTTAATATATTGCTGTAGCTTTTTCAGTAGATGTTTGATGTATTTAAATGGCCTCTCCTTGGGTGCACAGATGTTGATAATCATTAAGTTCTCTTGATTAATTGATCCTCTGAGCACTAAAAATATCTATCCCTTGGACCTTGAAAAAATCATGTTGAGTGAAATAAGTCAGAAACAGAAGGATGAATATGGTATGATCTCACTCTCAGGCAGAAGTTGAAAAACAAGATCAGAAAAGAAAGCACAAGTAGAATCTGAAATGGAATTGGCATATTGCACCAAAGTAAAAGACTCTGGGGTGGGAGGGTGGGGAGAATACAGGTCCAT
Source organism: Erinaceus europaeus (assembly GCF_950295315.1). Classification (NCBI taxonomy): domain Eukaryota; kingdom Metazoa; phylum Chordata; class Mammalia; order Eulipotyphla; family Erinaceidae; genus Erinaceus; species Erinaceus europaeus. Next base: position 150,709,154 of record NC_080163.1, read on the forward strand.
GAAGGATGATAAATGACATAGTGGGGGTTGTATTGTTAAATGGGAAACTGGGGAATGTTATGCATGTACAAACTATTGTATTTACTGTTGAATTTAAAACATTAATTCCCCAATAAAGAAATAAATTTAAAAAAATGTCTATCCCTATCTTTTTTAAAAGTATTTTATTTATTTTATTTTTGAGAGAGATGCAGAGAGAGAAAGACACAGAGAGAAATACCAGAGCACTGCTCAGCTCTGGCTTATAGTGGTGCGGGGGATTGAACCGGGACTTCAGAGCCTCAGGCATGACAGTCTCTTTGCATAACCATTATGCTATATACCCCTGCCCACCATCCCTATCTTTTTTTAAATATTTGTTTATTTCCTTTTGTTGTCCTTGTTTTATTGCTGTAGTTATTATTGTTGTTATTGATGTTGTCGTTGGATAGGACAGAGAGAAATGGAGAGAGGAGGGGAAGAGAGAGGGGGAGAGAAAGATAGACACCTGCAGACATGCTTCACTGCTTGTGAGGTGACCCCCCCCCCAGCAGGTAGGGAGTCGGGGCTCGAACCAGGATCCTTACATCAGTCCTTGTGCTTTGCGCTACGTGTGCTTAACCCGCTGTGCTACCGCCTGACTCCCCATCCCTATCTTTTTAAATTATATTTATTTTAAGGTCTGTCATGTCAGATATGAGCATAACTGTTCCTGCCCCTTTTTTGTGGTCCATTGGCTTGTATGGTAGTTTTCCGTCCTTTCACTTTGAGTCTGTTTGTCTAGTTGAGTTAGGTGGGATTCCTGAAGACAAAATATGGTTGGGTTGTGTTTTCTGATCCATCTTCCTATTCTGTGCCTTTTTATAGGTGAATTCAGGCCATTGAAATTTATTGATATTATAGACTGAAGATTTTTTAAATATATATTTATTTATTCCCTTTTGTTGCCCTTGTTTTATTGTTGTAGTAATTAATTATTGTTGTTATTGATGCTGTTATTGTTGGATAGGAGAGAAATGGAGATAGGAGGGGAAGACAGGGGAAGAGAAAGACAGACACCTGCAGACATGCTTCACCACTTGTGAAGTGACTACCCTACAGGTGGGGAGCCAGGGGCTCGAAGCGGGATCCTGAAGCCAGTCCTTGCGCTTAGCACTACCTGCACTTAACCCGCTGCGCTACCGCCCAAGTACCTCACTGAAGATATTTTTATTTTTTTATTTTTTTATTTAAGAAAGGATTAATTAACAAAACCATAGGGTAGGAGGGGTACAACTCCACACAATTCCCACCGCCCAATCTCCATATCCCACCCCCTCCTGATAGCTTTCCTATTCTCTATCCCTCTGGGAGCATGGACCCAGGGTCATTGAGGCTTGCAGAAGGTGGAAGGTCTGGCTTCTGTAATTGCTTCCCCGCTGAACATGGGCGTTGACTGGTCGGTCCATACTCCCAGTCTGCCTCTCTCTTTCCCTAGTAGGGTGGGTCTCTGGGGAAGCTGAGCTCCAGGACACATTGGTGGGGTCTTCAATCCAGGGAAGTCTGGCCGGTATCCTGATGGCATCTGGAACCTGGTGACTGAAAAGAGAGTTAACATACAAAGCCAAACAAATTGTTGAGCATTCCTGGACCCAAAGCTTGGAAAAGTGGAGAGGAAGTATTAGGGAGGTACTCACTGCAAACTCTAGTGTACTTCTGCTTTCTTACTTTGGTGCCATACTCCAAACTCAGTCAATTTCTGCTTTGCGTTTCTACTTCTTTTTTTTTTTTTACATGCATAACATTCCCCAGATTCCCATCCAACAATACAACCCCCACTATTTAATTCATCATTCTTCATGGACCTGTATTCTCCCCACCCCCCCACCCCAGAGTCTTTTACTTTGGTGTAATACTCCAATTCCATTTCAGGTTCGACTTGTGTTTTCTTTTCTAATCTTGTTTTTCAACTTCGGCCTGAGAGTGAGATCATCCCGTATTCATCCTTCTGTTTCTGACTTATTTCACTCAACATGATTTTTTCAAGGTCCATCCAAGATCGGCTGAAAACGGTGAAGTCATCATTTTTTACAGCTGAGTAGTATTCCATTGTGTATATATACCACAACTTGCTCAGCCACTCATCCGTTGTAGGACACCTGGGTTGCTTCCAGGTTTTGGCTATTACAAATTGTGCTGCCAAGAACATATGTGTACACAGATCTTTTTGGATGGATATGTTGGGTTCCTTAGGATATATCCCCAGGAGGGGAATTGCAGGGTCATAGGGTAGGTCCATTTCTAGCCTTCTGAGAGTTCTCCAGACTGTTCTCCACAGAGGTTGGACCAATTGACATTCCCACCAGCAGTGCAGGAGGGTTCCTTTGACCCCACACCCTCTCCAGCATTTGCTGCTGTTACCTTTTCTGATGTATGACATTCTCACAGGAGTGAAGTGATATCTCATTGTTGTCTTGATTTGCATTTCTCTGACAATCAGAGACTTGGAGCATTTTTTCATGTGTTTCTCGGCCTTTTGGATCTCTTCTGTGGTGAATATTCTGTCCAAGTCCTCCCCCCATTTTTGGATGGGGTTATTTGTTGTCTTGTTGTTGAGTCTGGCAAGCTCTTTATATATGTTGGTTATTAAACTCTTATCTGATGTATGGCATGTAAAGATCTTCTCCCATTCTGTGAGGAGTCTCTTGATTTGGGTAGTGGTTTCTTTTGCTGTGAAGAAGCTTTTTAATTTGATGTAGTCCCATAGGTTTATACTTGCCTTAGTCTTCCTTGTAATTGGATTCGTTTCATTGAAAATGTCTTTAAAATTTATGCGGAAAAAAGTTCTGCCAATATTTTCCTCTAAGTATCTGATAGTTTGTGGTCTAACATCCAAGTCCTTGATCCACTTGGAATTTACTTTTGTATTTGGTGAAATACAGTGATTCAGTTTCATTCTTCTGCATGTTTCAACCCATTGTTTCCAACACCATTTGTTGAAGAGACTCTGCTTTCCCCATTTAATAGTCTGGGCACCTTTGTCAAAGATTAGATGTCCATACGTGTGGGGCCTCATTTCTGGGCTCTCAATTCTATTCCACTGGTCAGTGTGTCTGTTCATGTTCCAGTACCAAGCAGTTTTGATGGCAATGGCCCTATAATACAGTTTGAGATCTGGCAGTGTGATGCCTCCGGTTCTGTTCTTTTTTCTCAAGATTGTTTTGGCAATTCTAGGTCTTTTCTGGTTCCAGATAAACATTTGTAGCATTTTTTCTATTCTCCTAAAAAATGTGCTTGGGATCTGATGGGGATAGCATTAAATTTGTAGATGGCTCTCGGTAATATATTCATTTTGATGATGTTAATTCTTCCAACCCATGAACATGGAATATCTTTCCACTTCTTTGTGTCTTTTTCAATTTCTTTGAGTAGTGACTCATAATTTTCAGTATACAAGTCTTTCACTTCTTTGGTTAGGTTTACTTCTAGATATTTTATAGTTTTTGTTGCTATAGAAAAAGGAACTGATTTCTGGATTTCAATTTCTTCTAACTTAGTGTTTGCATAGAGGAATGCCACTGACTTTTGAATGTTAATTTTATAGCCTGACACATTACTGTATTGCCTGATGATTTCCAAAAGCTTCTTGCTGGATTCCTTAGGTTTTTCCATGTATACTATCATGTCATCTGCAAATAAGGAGAGTTTGACTTCTTCTCTTCCAATCTGTATGCCTTTAATTCCTTGCTCCTGCCTGATTGCTATGGCAAGAACTTCCAACACTATGTTGAATAGTAATGATGATAGTGGGCAGTCCTGTCTAGTACCTGATCTGAGGGGAAATGCTTCCAGTTTTTCACCATTGAGTATGATGTTGGCTATAGGTTTGCTATATATAGACTCCACTATCTCACTGAAGATATTTTAAGGGAGCCCCTGACTCCCCACCTGCAAAGGTGTTGCTTCACAGGCGGTGAAGCAGGTCAGCAGGTGTCTATCTTCCTCTCCCCCTCTCTATCTTCCCCTCCTCTCTCCATTTCTCTGTCCTATCTAACAACAACGACATCAATAAAAACAACAATAATAAAAACTACAACAATAAAAACAAGGGCAACAAAAGGCAAAATAAATATAAAAAAGATATATATATATATCTTTTTATTATTATTATTATTATTATTTTATTTAAGAAAGGATTAATTAACAAAACCAAAGGGTAGGAGGGGTACAACTCCACACAATTCCCACCGCCCAATTTCCATATCCCACCCCCTCCCCCGATAGCTTTCACATTCTCTATCCCTCTGGGAGCATGGACCCAGGGTCATTGTGGGTTGCAGAAGGTAGAAGGTCTGGCTTCTGTAATTGCTTCCCCGCTGAATATGGGCGTTGACTGGTCGGTCCATACTCCCAGTCTGCCTCTCTCTTTCCTTAGTAGGGTGAGTCTCTGGGGAAGCTGAACTCCAGGACATATTGGTGGGGTCTTCAATCCAGGGAATTCTGGCCGGCATCCTGATGACACCTGGAATATAAAAAAGATATTTTAATACTATTACATTAGATTTTTTTATTTCTTTATTGGGGAATTAATGTTTTACATTCAACAGTAAATACAATAGTTTGTACATGCATAACATTTCCCAGTTTCTCATATAACAATACAACCCCCACTAGGTCCTCTGTCATCCTTCTTGGACCTATATTCTCTCCCCTCTACCCACCCACCCCAAAGTCTTTTACTTTGGTGCAATATGCCAATTCCATTTCAGGTTCTACTTGTGTTTTCTTTTCTGATCTTGTTTTTCAACTTCTGCCTGAGAGTGAGATCATCCCATATTCATCCTTCTGTTTCTTTTTTTTTTTAATTTCTTTATTGGGGAATTAATGTTTCACATTCAACAGTAAATACAATAGTTTGTACCTGCATAACATTCCCCAGTTTCCCATATAACAATACAAGCCCCACTAGGTCCTCTGTCATCCTTCTTAGACCTGTATTCTCCCCACCCACCCACCCCAGAGTCTTTTACTTTGGTGCCATACGCCAATTCCATTTCAGGTTCTACCTGTGTTTTGTTTTGTTTTTTCCTATCTTGTTTTTCAACTTCTGCCTGAGAGTGAGATTAATCCCATATTCATCCTTCTGTTTCTGACTTATTTCACTTAACATGAATTTTTCAAGATCCATCCAAGATCAGCTGAAAACGGTGAAGTCACCATTTTTTACAGCTGAGTAGTATTCCATTGTGTATATATACCACAACTTGATAAGCCACTCATCTGTTGTTGGATACCTGGGTTGATTCCAGGTTTTGGCTATTACAAATTGTGCTGCCAAGAACATATGTGTACACAGATCTTTTTTTTTTTTTAATCATCCTTCATGGACCTGTATTCTCCCCACCCCCCCACCCCAGAGTCTTTTACTTTGGTGCAATACGCCAATTCCAGTTCAGGTTCTACTTGTGTTTTCTTTTCTGATCTTGTTTTTCAACTTCTGCCTGAGAGTGAGATCATCCCATATTCATCCTTCTGTTTCTGACTTATTTCACTTAACATGAATTTTTCAAGGTCCATCCAAGATCTGCTGAAAACGGTGAAGTCATCATTTTTTACAGCTGAGTAGTATTCCATTGTGTATATATACCACAACTTGCTCAGCCACTCATCTGTTGTTGGACACCTGGGTTGCTTCCAGGTTTTGGCTATTACAAGTTGTGCTACCAAGAACATATGTGTACACAGATCTTTTTGGATGGATGTGTTGGGTTCCTTAGGATATATCCCCAAGAGGGGAATTGCCGGGTCATAGGGTAGGTCCATTTCTAGGCTTCTGAGAGTTCTCCAGACTGTTCTCCACAGAGGTTGGACCAATTGACATTCCCACCAGCAGTGCAGGAGGGTTCCTTTGACCCCACACCCTCTCCAGCATTTGCTGCTGTTACCTTTTCTGATGTATTCTCACAGGAGTGAAGTGGTATCTCATTGTTGTCTTTATTTGCATTTCTCTGACAATCAGAGACTTGGAGCATTTTTTCATGTGTTTTTCAGCCTTTTGGTTCTCTTCTGTGGTGAATATTCTGTCCATGTCCTCCCCCCATTTTTGGATGGGGTTATTTGTTGTCATGTTGTTGAGTTTGGTAAGCTCTTTATATATGTTGGTTATTAAACTCTTATCTGATGTATGACATGTAAAGATCTTCTCCCATTCTGTGAGGGGTCTCTTGGTTTGGGTAGTGGTTTCTTTTGCTGTGAAGAAGCTTTTTAATTTGATGTAGTCCCATAGGTTTATACTTGCCTTAGTCTTCTTTGTAATTGGATTCGTTTCATGAAAATGTCTTTAAAATTTATGTGGAAAAGAGTTTTGCCAATATTTTCCTCTAAGTATCTGATAGTTTGTGGTCTAACATCCAAGTCCTTGATCCACTTGGAATTTACTTCAGTATTTGGTGAAATACAGTGATTCAGTTTCATTCTTCTGCATGTTTCAACCCATTGTTTCCAACACCATTTGTTTAAGAGACTCTGCTTTCCCCATTTAATAGTCTGGGCCCCTTTGTCAAAGATTTGATGTCCATAGGTGTGGGGGCTCACTTCTGGGCTCTCAATTCTATTCCACTGGTCAGTGTGTCTATTCATGTTCCATACCAAGCAGTTTTGATGACAATGGCCCTATAATACAGTTTGAAATTTGGGAGTGTGATGCCTCTGGTTCTGTTCTTTTTTCTCAAGATTGTTTTGGCAATTCTAGGTCTTTTGTTGCATTTGTTCTGGTCTCCTAAAAAATGTGGTTGGGATCTTGATGGGGATAGCATTAAATTTGTAGATGGCTCTGCGTAGTATATTCATTTTGATGATGTTAATTCTTCCAACCCATGAACATGGAATATCTTTCCACTTCTTTGTGTCTTTTTCAACTTCTTTGAGTAGTGACTCATAATTTTCAGTATACAAGTCTTTCACTTCTTTGGTTAGATTTACTCCTAGATATTTTATTGTTTTTGTTGCTATAGTAAAAGGAATTGATTTCTGGATTTCAATTTCTTCTAACTTAGTGTTTGCATAGAGGAATGCCACTGACTTTTGAATGTTAATTTTATAGCCTCATCTATTATGTCCTGTAGAATGTTTTCTTCTCCTCCCTCTCTTCTTCCTCCGGTAGGCCTATAATTCATATATTATTTCTTTTGAAGTCATTCCATATGTCTCTGTTGTTGTTTAATCTCTTTTTGAGATCTCTTACTTCTTTCTTAGTTGTCTCTAATTCTTCCTTGATCTTGCTAATTCTTTTTTCAGCCTCATTTATTTTATTCTCTCACTCCCTTCTGTTGTTTTCTGTAGCTCAGCTATTTTGTTACTCTGTTTTGATACTGTATTAGCTTGTTCAGCTAGTTGTGCTTTTAGCTCAGCTAGTTCAGCTTTCAGCTCTCTAATTACCTCGAGGTAGTTACTGCTTTCTTTCAGAGTCTCATTTGTTGTTTCTGCATTTCTGATGACATTTATTTCAAACTCTTTCCTCACTCCTGTAACTAAATCCTCAGCTAGCATTTGGATGTTGATCTCATTCTTACGGGTTTCTATTTTTGCGGGGGCTTTCAGCTGGACTCTTGTCTTCGTTCATTTCTGCAATGTTTCTTCTTGGTTTACCATTATTATAATGTGTTCTGAGGTCCATCTCTCAGTACTTTTTAATCCACTTATCACTCTTGCCTGGATTGACTTGTGTCTAAAGGTACTTAGAGTTCACAGTTGTGGAAATCAACAGTTGTTTCAATATTATCTCAGTTCCTTTGTTCTTTTTCTTCCCTGTAGGCTATGGTAGCCGGAAGGCTTTTTACCTGTAAGTAGGTTTTTTAAAAAATATTTATTTATTTTCCCTTTTCTTGCCCTTGTTTTTTTGTTGTAGTTATTATTGATGTCGTCGTTGTTGGATAGGACAGAGAGAAATGGAGAGAGGAGGGGAAGACAGAGAGGGCAAGAGAAAGACAGACACCTGCAGACTTGCTTCACCACCTGTGAAGCGACTCCCCTGCAGGTGGGGAGCCGGGGGCTTGAACCGGAATCCTTATGCTGGTCCTTGTGCTTTGTGCCATGTGCACTTAACCCGCTGCGCTACCACCCGACTCACATAAGTAGGTTTTTTAGCTTAATCACTCACTCCTGACTAAGAGATAAATCAGGGTGGGGGAGAGATAGCACAGTGGTTATGCCAAGAGACTCACACGCCCCAAGGATCCAAAGGTCTAGGCTCAATTCAGCTTCTCTGCTGGCAGCACTTCTTGGCCCTGTTTCTAAACAAGTCCCATTTACGTCTGTAGGTTCTTAGGCAATTATCCACCATGTTCTCTTAAGAAGGACAATGTGGAAATGTTGTGGGGTAAGCGTCAGAGACCACCCAAGACCAGTTCAATCAAATTTGAGAGTCTTTATTAAGCCGGCTGGTGACTACACACAACAGCTAAAAGCACTGCTCAGAGTGCAGTCCTAAGTTCAGTGTAGCATGGCCCTTTATAGTGGTAAGTGCAGAAAGCAAGCTAGGTTACAGAAGTCCAACATGCGGTGGTTAAGGTGGTCTGTTACTGTGGTCAGGATAATCCATTATGGAAACAATCAACACTTAATCAATTATTTCAGAACACTAAAATCTACTTCTTGTTGGCAAGTAAAGTGGTTGCACAGGTTCAGGTTCAGGTTCAGGTCAAGATGGAGTCAGTTATGCTAAGGAAGTGGGGACCTTGTCACAGAAAGGCTCCCACTATACAGCCCCACCACTAGACCACCAGGGTATAGATCTTCTCCTGAGTTTCCTGGTCAGTTCTCTGCCCCTCCCCTCATGTCAGCACAGGGCCTCCCCACTGTTGCTCCAGCCTCTGAGGGGCAGTAGCATATGGAGACTTGGCTGGTCTGAGTGCAATGGTGTTTACACTTAATTGATCACAGCAAATGGAGACTCACAGTTACATTTGGTGAGTCTTAGGGGAGTCCTCTCCTCCCTTCAGCAGCCTTTTTGTTGGTAAAACAGATTAGAGGCGGCTCCTCAACTGGCAAACTGCCGGACTGTTACCAGCCGCTCAGGAGTAGATATGGGTTTTATCCCCAGGAATCTCTCCTTAGGTTCTTCACTGTCCATGAGCCACATGTGTGTTCACTCACCGTGACTTGGTGGGTTCCCAGAGTAGTCCCAGTCTCATCTTGTTGCAGTCTCAGGTGATCTTATCTTTGATATTCCTTGTTCTTTAGATAAGTTTCTTTTTTTTTATTTTATTTTAATATTTATTTTATTTATTTATTCCCTTTTGTTGCCCTTGTTGTTTTATTGTTGTAGTTATTATTGTTGTTGTCGTTGTTGGATAGGACAGAGAGAAATGGAGAGAGGAGGGGAAGACAGAGAGGAGGAGAGAAAGATAGACACCTGCAGACCTGCTTCACCGCCTGTGAAGCGACTCCCCTGCAGGTGGGGAGCTGGGCTTCGAACCGGCATCCTTATGCCAGTCCTGTGCTTTGCGCCCACTGCGCTACAGCCCGACTCCCGATAAGTTTCTTAAATGGCTATAGCTGGAGGTCTGGGCAGAGTTGTGGTCTCTGGATGCTCTCTGGACTTCTCCCACTCTTTGTCTTTGACCCAGCTTCCTCAGGACAACCCTCTACTTCAGCACATTAAACACTCCAGCAACTTTTGATGCCTTAGGACTCGTCTTGTCCAAGTGAAAGAGATGTGAAATAGAGGTGGTGATGCATGGTTGACCACACAAGTTACCACCAGGCGCTAGGGCCTAGGTTTGAACCCCCGCTTCCCACCTGCAGGGGTTGAAAGGAAGCAGGTCTACAAGTGTCAATCTTTCTCCCTCTCTATCTTCACCTGCTCTCTCAATTTTGTTCTGTCCTATCAAAGAAGATAGAAAGGGGGGAGAAAAAACAAAAAAGGAAATAAAATGGTCGCTGGGAGTGGTCGTTTCATAATGCTGGCACTGAGCCCCCAGCAACCCCTGGTGGCATGGGGGGGTAGAGAGAGAGAGGAGTGTGTGTCTTGTTATAAAAAAGGAAAATATAGGGAGTTGGGCAGTAGCACAGCGGGTTAAGCATACATGGCGCAAAGCGTTAATGGACCCTTGTAAGGATCCCGGTTCAAGCGCCTGGCTCCCCACCTGCAGGGGAGTCGCTTCACAAGCAGTGAAGCAGGTCTGCAGGTGTCTATCTTTCTCTCCCCCACTCTGTCTTCCCCTCCTCTCTCCATTTCTCTCTGTCCTATCCAACAACGACGACATCAATAACAACAACAACAATAATAACTACAACAATAAAACAACAAGGGCAACAAAATGGAATAAGTAAAATAAATATTTTAAAAATTTTTTTTAAAAAGGAAAATATAGGCAGTAGGAACAATGAATTTGTTGTTCAGGCACCAAGGCCCAGTGATAACCCTGTTATAACCCTGATGGCAATGAAAAAAGAATGAAAGGTGAAATCACAAATGCAAGAGGCTTGTTGCACTAAGAACCCTGCCCTCTCGCCACTGCCTGATCCAGTCTTCTGCCCACCTTCCCCAGGCATCTGTGGTTTCCTGACCTTTGGAGCCGCTGTGGATCCTGATGTGCTGCTGTCCTACCCCTCAGCGGACATAGCTGTAGCCGTTGCCCGAGCCTTCATCATCCTGAGTGTGCTCACCTCCTACCCCATCCTTCACTTCTGCGGGAGGTGAGCCCCCTGCCACCCCACTGGACTGCTTTCTCCCACCAGGCCCCTGGGAAGCCCCTTAGCCCATTGACCCTGTCGGGGGAGCCTACCTCATAGAAGGATAAACTGTTGTCTATAGGGAAGAGTCAGTACCTGGAATAACTTGGTCCCAGGATCCCCAGAACACTGTGTGAGTCCTCTAAGGATCTCTTTCCCAAATACCGAGCCTTCTGGGAGCCCAAGGCCCTTCCTTCTCAGGAGCCTAGTATTCCAGCTCCCATAGGGTGAGCATCCCCTGGACCAGATAGAGTACCGAGCCCTTCATCCTCACTGTCTTGTCCAGGTTCCCCAGCAGCCTGAGAAAAGCTGTTGTGCCCATTTACAGAAAAGGAAGCGGGCTCAGAGATTAGGGCTTTCCCCACAATCAGGGTGAGCTGGAGGAGGGAGAGCTGTTTGCAGAGACCCCTCTGAGCCCCTCTCTGTGTGGCAGGGCGGTGGTGGAGGGGCTGTGGCTGCGCTACCAGGGGGTGCCCGTGGAGGAGGACGTGGGGCGGGAGCAGCGGCGGCGAGTGCTACAGACGCTGATCTGGTTCCTGCTCACCCTGCTGCTGGCGCTCTTCATCCCAGACATCGGCAAGGTCATCTCCGTCATAGGAGGCCTGGCTGCCTGCTTCATCTTCGTCTTCCCAGGTACAGATCCTGAGTGCCCCCAAGATACTCAAAGGACTTGCCCAGCCTCAGTTCACCTATCAGGCAGAACAGCTACCAGCACTTTTGGATCCCCCAATTCATGCTGTATGCTCACCCCGTCAGTGCGTAATCTCCTGAAGAGGAAGTGTAGTGATTATGTCCATTGTGCTAGGAATAGAGGTAAGGTTCAGAGAGGGTAACAAATTTGCCTAAAAGGGAGGGGGGCAGGTGGTGGTACACACGAGTATAAATGTTACATTGTGAAAGGATGCAGGTTTGAGCCCCTAGTCCCCACCTGCAGGGGGAAAGCTTTACAGGTGGTGAAACAGGGCTGTAGGTGTTTCTTCTTTCTTTTTTACATTTATTTATTTTCCCTTTTGTTGCCTTTGTTGTTTTTTTATTGTTGTTGTTATTGATGTTGTCGTTGTTGGGTAGAACAGAGAGAAATGAGGAGAAGACAGAGTAAGAGAGAGAAAGATAGACACCTGCAGACCTGCTTCGCTGCATGTGGAGCGACACCCCTGCAGGTGGGGAGCCGGGGGCTCAAACCGGGATCCTTACGCTGGTCCTTGTACTTTGCTCCACATGTGCTTAACCCTCTGTGCTACTGCCCGACTCCCTGGGCTGTAGGTGTTCCTCTTCTCTCTTTCCCTCTCTATCTCCCCCTTCCCTGTTGATTTCTGACTATCATTACCAAATAAATAAAGACTGTACATATACATATACATCATATACATATACATATACATATACATATACATATACATATACATATACATCATATACTGCCTCCAGGGTTGTTGCTGGGGCTCAGTGCCTGCACCACAAATCTACTGCTCCTGGAGGCTATCTTTTTCCCTTTGTTGCCCTTGTTCTTTATCATTGTTGTTGTTACTCTAATTTTTGTTATTGCTGTTGTCATTGTTGGATAGGACAGAGAGAAATCGAGAGAGGACGGGAAGACAGGGATGGGGATAGATAGATAGACACCTGCAGACCTCCTTCACCACTCATATAGGTGGAGAGCCAGGACTCGAACTGGGATCCTTAAGCCAGTCATTGTGCAATAAAGATATATATATATATATATATATATATATATATATATATAGCCTCCAGGGTTATTACTGGGGCTTGGTGCCTGCACTACAAATCCACTGGAGCTATGTGCATCCTCTCATATACCTTACTCCTGCTTTTTTTTTTTTAAAAGATTTTATTTATTTATTGTGGTCCGGGAGGTGGCGCAGTGATAAAGATTTGGACTCTGAAGTGTGAGGTTCCAAGTTCGCTCCCCGTCAGCACATGTGCCAGAGAGATGTCTGGTTCTCTCTCTCCTCCTATCTACCTCATAAATAAATAAAATCTTAAAAAAATATTATTTATTTATTTATTAATGAGGAAGATAGAAGGAGAGAAAGAAGCAGACATCACTCTGGCACAGTGCTGCCGGGGATTGAACTCAGGACCTTATGCTTGAGAGTCCAAAGCTTTATCACTGCGCCACCTCCCAGACCACTCGCACATGCTTTTAAAAAAAATTTTATTGAGAGTCGGGCTGTAGCGCATCGGGTTAAGCGCAGGTGGCACAAAGCGCAAGGACCGGCAGAAGGATCCGGGTTTGAGCCCCTCGCTCCCCACATGCAGGGGAGTTTATACACAAGCGGTGAAGCAGGTCTGCAGGTGTCTATCTTTCCCCCCTCTGTCTTCTCCCTCCTCTCTCCATTTCTCTCTGTCCTATTCAACAATGACGACAACAATAATAACTACAACAATAAAACAACAAGGGCAACAAAAGGGAATAAATAAAATAAATATTTTTTTTAATTTATTATCTTTATTTATTAGATAGGGACCACCAGAAATCAAGCAGGAAGGGGAGATAGGGAAGGAGACAGAGAGACACCTGCAACCCTGCTCAGCACTCATCAAGTTTCCCCCTACAGGTGGGGACCTGAGACTCGAACCTGGGTCCTCACACATTATAACATGTGCGCTTAACTAGGTGCACCACCACCCGGTCCCATCATGTATGTATGTGTGTATGTATATATATATTTGAGATTTATTCCTTTATATTTAAATGTTTTGTTTATTTATTATTTCTTAATTTTAAATTTATTTCTTTATTGGAGAATTAATGTTTTAGATTCAACAGTAAATACAGTAGTTTGTACATGCATAACATTCTCCAGTTTCCCATTTAACAATCCCTCATGGACCTGTATTCTCCCCATCCACCCACCCCAGAGTCTTTTACTTTGGTGCAATATGCCAATTCCAGTTCAGGTTCTACTTGTGTTTTCTTTTCTGATCTTGTTTTTCAACTTCTGCCTGAGAGTGAGATCATCCCATATTCATCCTTCTGTTTCTGACTTATTTCACTCAACATGATTTTTTCAAGGTCCATCCAAGATCGGCTGAAAACGGTGAAGTCACCATTTTTTATAGCTGAGTAGTATTTCATTGTGTATATATACCACAACTTGCTCAACCACTCATCTGTTGTTGGACACCTGGGTTGCTTCCAGGTTTTGGCTAATACAAGTTGTGCTGCCAAGAACATATGTGTACACAGATCTTTTTGGATGGATGTGTTGGGTTCCTTAGGATATATCCCCAGGAGAGGAATTGCAGGATCATAGGGTAGGTCCATTTCTAGCCTTGTGAGAGTTCTCCAGACTGTTCTCCACAGAGGTTGGACCAATTGGCATTCCCACAAGCAGTGTAGGAGGGTTCCTTTGACCCCAAACTCTGTCCAGCATTTGCTGCTGTTACCTTTTCTTTTTTTTTTTTTTTTTTTTTTGCTGTTACCTTTTCTGATGTATGACATTCTCACAGGAGTGAAGTGATATCTCATTGTTGTCTTGATTTGCATTTCTCTGACAATCAGAGACTTGGAGCATTTTTCATGTGTTTCTTGGCCTTTTGGATCTCTTCTGTGGTGAATATTCTGTCCATGTCCTCCCCCCATTTTTGGATGGGGTTATTTGTTGTCTTATTGTTGAGATTTTCAAGTTCTTTATATATTCTGGTTATTAGCCTCTTGTCTGATGTATGGCATGTAAAGATCTCCCATTCTGTGAGGGGTCTCTTGGTTTGGGTAGTGGTTTCTTTTGCTGTGAAGAAGCTTTTTAATTTGATGTAGTCCCATAGGTTTATACTTGCCTTAGTCTTCTTTGTAATTGGATTCGTTTCATTGAAGATGTCTTTAAAATTTATGCGGAAAAGAGTTCTGCCAATATTTTCCTCTTAAGTATTTGATAGTTTGTGGTCTAACATCCAAGTCCTTGATCCACTTGGAATTTAGTATTTGGTGAAATACAGTGATTCAGTTTCATTCTTCTGCATGTTTCAACCCATTGTTTCCATCACCATTTGTTGAAGAGACTCTGCTTTCCCCATTTAATAGTCTGGGCCCCTTTGTCAAAGATTAGATGTCCATAGGTGTGGGGGCTCACTTCTGGGCTCTCAAATCTATTGCACTGGTCAGTATGTCTATTCACGTTCCAGTACCAAGCAGTTTTGATGACAGCGGCCCTATAATACAGTTTGAAATTTGGGAGTGTGATGCCTTCAGTTCTGTTCTTTTTTCTCAAGATTGTTTTGGCAATTCTAGGTCTTTTCTGGTTCCAGATAAACATTTGTAGCATTTTTTCTATTCTCCTAAAAAATGTGCTTGGGATCTTGATGGGGATATCATTAAATTTGTAGATGGCTCTGGGTAATATATTCATTTTGATGATGTTAATTCTTCCAACCCATGAACATGGAATATCTTTCCACTTCTTTGTGTCTTTTTCAATTTCTTTGAGTAGTGACTCATAATTTTCAGTATACAAGTCTTTCACTTCTTTGGTTAGATTTACTCCTAGATATTTTATTGTTTTTGCTGCTATAGTAAAAGGAATTGTTTTCTGGATTTCAATTTCTTCTAACTTAGTGTTTGCATAGAGGAATGCCACTGACTTTTAAATGTTAATTTTGTAGCCTGACACCTTACTGTATTGCCTGATGATTTCCAAAAGCTTCTTGCTGGATTCCTTAGGTATTTCCATGTATACTATCATGTCATCTGCAAATAAGGAGAGTTTGACTTCTTCTCTTCCAATCTGTATCCCTTTAATTCCTTGCTCCTGCCTATTTGCTATGGCAAGGACTTCCAACACTATGTTGAATAGTAATGGTGATAGTGGGCATCTCTATCTAGTACCTGATCTGAGGGGAAATGCTTCCAGTTTTTCACCATTGAGTATGATGTTGGCTGTAGGTTTGCTATATATAGACTCCACTATCTTCAGGAATTTTCCATCTATTCCCATTTTTTGTAGTGTTTTGATCATAAAGGGATGTTGTATTTTGTCAAAGGCTTTCTCTGCATCTATTGATATGACCATGTGGTTTTTGGTCTTGCTTTTGTTGATGTGGTGGATCACATTGATTGATTTATGTATATTAAACCAACCTTAAATGCCTGGGATAAACCCCACTTGGTCATGATGAACAGTCTTTTTGATATACTGCTGTATCCGGTTGGCTAGAATTTTGTTTAATATTTTCGCATCTATGTTCATCAGAGATATTGGTCTGTTGTTTTCTTTTTTGGTTGTGTCCCTGTCTGCTTTTGGTATCAGGGTGATGTTGGCTTCATAGAAGCTGGCAGGGAGTATTCCAGTGTCTTCAATCTTCTGGAAGACTTTTAAAAGTAGAGGTATTAGTTCTTCTTTGAAGGTTTTGTAGAATTCATTTATGAAACCATCTGGTCCAGGACTTTTATTTTTGGGAAGATTTTTGATAACTGTTTCAATTTCATTAGTTGTGATGGGCCTGTTCATGTTATCCACATCCTCTTTACTTAGTTTTGGAAGTTGGTAGGTATATCTAGGAAATCGTCCATTTCTTCCAGGTTCTCTAGCTTGGTGGCATATAGTTAGTTGTTCATAGAAGCCTCACATGATATGTTGAATTTCTGCAGTGTCTGTTGTGATATCTCCTCTTTCATTTACTATCCAATTTATTTGGGTCTTCTCCCTTTTTTGTTTTGTGAGTCTGGCTAAAGGTTTGTCAATTTTGTTCACTCTTTCGAAGAACCAACATTTACTTTCATTGATCTTTTGTATGGTTTTCCTATTCTCAATGTTATTTATTTCTGCCCTAATTTTAGTGATTTCTGACCTTCTCGTTGCTTTAGGGTTCCTTTGTTCTTCTTCTTCTAGGTCTTTAAGATGTGCAATCAGGCTGTTTATTTGTGCTTTTTCTTGTTTCCTAATGTGTGCTTGTATAGCTATGAACTTCCCTCTTAGGACTGCTTTAGCTGTGTCCCAAATATTTTGATAGCTTGTGTCTTCATTTTCATTGAACTCTCGAAACATTTTGATTTCTTCCTTGATTTCCTCTTTGACCCAGAAGTTGTTAAGAAGTGTACTGTTGAGCTTCCACATTTTGGGACTGTTACTAATCTTTTGTTGATTGTTAAGTGTTAGTTTAATTCCACTGTGGTCTGAGAAGATGCTTGGGATGATTTCAGTGCTCTTGAATTGGCTGATGCTGTCTTTGTGGCCTAATATATGGTCTGTCCTTGAGAATGACCCATGTGGATTTGAGTAAAATGTGTATTCCAGTTTCTTGGGATGAATGACTCTGAAAATGTCCAATAATTCTAGTTTATCTATCTCTTCATTTAGCTCCCTTATGTCTTTATTGATTTTCTGCCTGGATGATCTGTCAAGTTGAGAGAGTGGGGTGTTGAAGTCCCCTACTATGATTGTGTTGCTGTTAATATATTGCTGTAGCTCTTTCAGTAGAAGTTTGATGTGTTTAGATGGCTTCTCATTGGGTGCACAGATGTTAATGATTATTAAGTCCTCTTGATTGACTGATCCTCTGAGCATTAAGTAGTGTCCATTCCTATCTTTTTAAATCTTATCTATTTTAAAGTCTATCATGTCAGATATGAGAATAGCTGCTCCTGCCCTTTTTTGTGGGCCATTGGCTTGTATGATAGTTTTCTATCCTTTCACTTTAAGTCTGTGTTTGTCTTGTTGACTTAGGTGGGTTTCCTGTAGACAGCATATTGTTGGGTTGTGTTTTCTGATCCATCTTCCTACTCTGTGTCTTTTAATAGGTGAATTCAGGCCATTGACATTTATTGATATCAAAGATTGAAGATATTTTAACGCCATTCTTGTAGAGTTTTAGAGTGTTTTGATATATGTCCTATTTGTGGTGGTCTGGTTGTTTATAGGAGACCTTTCAGAACTTCTTTCTGGACAGGCTTGGTGATGGTTGCTTCCTTCAACTGTTGCTTGTCTGAGAAGGTTTTGATGCTTCCATCTAGTCTGAATGACAGTCTAGCAGGATCTAGTATTCTTGGCTGAAAGCCTTTCTCATTGAGCACTCGATAGATATCTTGCCATTCTCTTCTGGCCTGTAGTGTTTGTATGGAGAAGTCTGCTGCTAATCTTATGGGTTTTCCTTTGTAGGTGACTCTTTGTTTTTCTCTTGCAGCCTTGAGGATCCTTTCTTTATCCTTATTCCTTTCCATTCTAAGTATGATATGTCTTGGTGTCTTTAGATCTGGGTTAATTCTGTTTGGGACCCTCTGGGCTTCTTGAATCTTTATGTCTTTGATGTTGTCTAGACTAGAGAAAATTTCAGCTATTATGGCCTGGAAAATGCTTTCTTCCTCTCCTTCTCTTTCTTCCTCTGGTATGCCAATAATGCGTATATTGTTTCTTTTGAAGTCATCCCATAGGACTCTGTTGTTGTTTTCAGCATCTCTTAATCTCTTTTTGAGATCTCTTACTTCTTTTTTAGTTGTCTCTAATTCATCCTCAGCCTTGCTAATTCTGTCTTCAGCCTCATAGATTCTTCTCTCTGCCCTCTACTGTTTTCTGGAGTTCATCTATTTTGTTGCCCTGTTCTGTTACTGTTTTAGCTTGTTCAGCTAGTTGCGTTCTTAGCTCAGCGATTTCAGCTGCCAGCTCTCTAATAACCATGAGATAATTAGTATTTTCTTCCATAGTCTCATTTGTTGTTCCTGTATTTCTGATTACAATTTTTTCTAATTCTTTACTCACTCCTGTTATTATTTCCTTAGCTAATGTTTGAATGTTGAACTCGTTATTTTGTGCATCACCCTCTGGAGGACTTTTAGCTGGACTCTTGTCCTGGTTCGATTCTCCAATATTTCTTCTTGTTGTTTTAACCATTTTATATATTATGTTATGAGTTTCCTGTATCAGTACTTTTCAAATTATTGATCACTATTGTCTGGATTGACTTGTGTCTAAGTAAGTTAATTAAAGGGTTCACAGTGGTGAAAGTTAACAGTTGTTTCAATAGTATTTAAATCTCTGAGTTGGAGCTCAGTGGTTTAAAAGCCTGTTTTTTTTTTTCTTCCCTGTAGGCTATGGGAGCCTGAGGGCTTTTAAACTATCAGTAGGCTTTTTAGCTTAATCACTGACTCCTGACCAAGAGATAAAGCAGGGTGTGGCAGAGATAATCCAGTGGTTATGCAAAGAGACTTTCACAGCCCCTCAGCTATGCCACCGAGGTATAGGTCTTCTCCTGAGTTTCCTGGTTAGATCTCTGTCCCCTGGCGTCCCTCCCTGCCACTGCTCCAGATTCTGAGGGTAGTAGCAATGGAGACTCAGAATTGCACTTGGTGAGTCTCTGGGGAGTCCTCTCCTCCCTTAAGCTGTCCCATTGTTGGTGGAGCAGACTGGAGGTGGTGTCTCAACTGATAAACTGCTGAACTGTTAGCAGTCACTTAATCTCTCCTTAGGCTCCTCTCTCCTCTCTATCACCAGCCACACGTGTTTGTACTCACCAGTGATTTAGTGGGTTCCTGTGGTCATTCAAGTCCTGTCTTGTTTCAGTCCTTGGTGGTCTCCTTTGGTATTCCTAGTTGATCCAGGAGAGGAGGGGAGGGGAGGAGAGGAGAGGAGAGGAGAGAAAGCGACCTGCTGCTCATAGTTCTGCCTCCAGAAGTTGAATCTATTTATTTTTTAATTATAGAGAAATACAGGAAGATAGACACAGAGCTACCAGACCACTGTTCATCTCTGGCTTATGGTGGTGCTGGAGATTGAACCTGGGATTTGGAGCCTTAGGCATAAAAGTCTTGCTGGGGAGTTGGATGGTAGTGCAGTGAGTTAAGTGCACATGGCGCAAAGCACAAGGACCGGTGTAAGGATCCAGATTCGAGCTACCTTCTCCCCACTTGCAGGGGAGTCACTTCACAGGCAGTGAAGCAGGTCTGCAGATGTCTGTCTTTCTCTCCCCCCTCTGTCTTCCCCTCTTCTCTCAGTTTCTCTCTGTCCTAACAATGATGATAACATTATCAATAATAACTACAACAACAATTTAAAACATCAAGGGCAACATAAGGGAAAATAAATAAATAAAAAATTTTAAAAGTATTTTGCGGGAGCTGGGCAGTAGCACAGTGTGTTAAGCACATGTGGTGCAAAGCGCAAGGACCAGCGTAAGGATCCCGGTTAGAGCCCCCGGCTTCCCGCCTGCAGGAAAGTCGCTTCACAAGCTGTGAAGCAGGTCTGCAGGTATCTATCTCTCTCTCCCCGTCTCTGTCTTCCCCTCCTCTCTCCATTTCTCTCTGTCCTATCCAACAACGACAGCTATGACAACAATAACTACAAGTGCAAAACAACAGGGGTAACAAAAAATGGTAAAAATGGTCTCCAGGAGCAGTGAATTCATGTGCAGGCACCGAGCCCCAGGGTTAACCCTGGAGGCAAAAAAAAAAAAAAAAGACTTTTGCATGACCATTATGCTATCTCCCCAGCCCCCCCACATACTTTATATAAACATATACTCCCTGAGACTTTATTTATTTTTCCCCAGAGACTTTAAATCATCTCTACTTACCTATAATGCCTAGCACAATGGAAATGTGATGCAAATCTTCATTATGCTGCATTGTTAAGGGAATAATAATGAAGGGAGAGAAGGAGAGACAAAGAAAAGGTCCATACATATTTGGTAGAAGTACAACTAAGGTTGGCCTAAGTTTTAATACATAATCTGTTTTCAGTCCATAGTAGGTTGAATGCAAATTCAATTGCACTGACTGTAGAACCCATGGATACAGACAGTTGACTGCATCTGTTTCTCCCTCTCAGGAATCTGGCTGATTCAGCCTGTCAACCCAGAGAGCAGTGGGGTCTAGTAACGACAACTTGATACAGAGCTAGAAAACTTGTTTCAGACAGAGAGATATATGCCTGAAGAATCCTGGAAATTTGTTCCATCTGCCTAGCCATAGTTCCACCTGTACTGGAATTATTTCTATGCAAGAGATCACTTTGAAAGACCTTGCCACTCTGCTTGGAATAAGGGGCCCCCTTGTGCTCAGAAGTGCACTAGGAAGGAAGGGCCTTTGGCTGTGGGCCTTTCTCCATCCATCCGCCTACCTTTGGCTAACACAGGGAGGCTGGACCTGAAAAAGGGATTCTACCACCAAATTCTGAGTTCTTCTTTTTTCTATTTCAGGACTTTGCCTCATTCAAGCCAAACTCTCTGAAATGGAAGAAGTCAAGCCAGCCAGGTAAAGCTAGGCCCAGTCCGTGGTGTTCCTAGGGAGGTCCTGGTTCAGGAGAGGAGGGACTTTAAAATGTAAGAGTCAGGGGGCCAGGCAGTGGCACAATCCAATTGGTTGCCTGAACACATAACAATACATGAGGATGTTGGTTCAAACCCCCTGCTTTCTTTCTTTTTTTTTTTTGATCTGTTTTTATTTATTGGATAGAGACAGCCAGAAATTGACGGAGAAGGGGAAGATAGAGAGGAAAAGAGACAGAGACATCTGTAGCACTGCTTTACCACTTGCAAAGTTTTCCCTCTGCAGGTAGGGACTGGGGGCTCGAACCTGGGTCCTTGTACATTGCAACATGTGCGCTCAACCAGGTGCACCACCACCCGGCCCCCCAAGCCCCCTGCTTTCTGAATGCAGCGCCATAGACCGCTCGGCCATCCTGACACCGTTATCCCTGCTTTCTAACTACAGGAAAGACGCTTCACAAGCTGTGAAACAGGTCTGCAGGTGTCTTTCCCTCTTCCCCTCTACCACCCCTTCCCTCTCTCAATTTCACTCTGTCCTATCAAATAAAATAAATTTAAGAGAAAAAAAAAGGAATTGAGAGAGGCCACCAGGAGCAGTGATTCATAGTGCTAGCACTGAGCTCCTGCAATAAAAATAAAATAAAATAGGAGAGTAAGGCGGTAGTGCAGCAGGTTAAGCGCACGTGGTGCAAAGCTCAAGGACCGGCATAAGGATCCCGGTTCTAGCCCTCGGCTCCCCACCTGCAGGGGAGTCGCTTCACAAGCGGTGAAGCAGGTCTGCAGGTGTCGATATCTTTCTTTCCCCCTCTGTCTTCCCCTCCTTTCTCCATTTCTTTTTGTCCTATCCAACAATGACAACAATAATAACTATAACAATAAAACAAGGGCAACAAAAGGGAATAAATAAATAAATATTTTTTTTAAATCTTGGGGCCGAGTGGTTACAGTTACAGTGCGAAAGGACCCGAGTTTGAGCCCCTGGCCCCCACCTGCAGGGGAAAGCTTTGTGAATGGTGAAACCAAATTATGACTTAGCTCTGGTTTACTATGGTACTGGGGATTAAACATGGGAAGTCACATCTTTAGGCATGAAAGTTATTTGCATAGCTTTTTTGCTATCTTGGCAGCCCTATTATTTTAAATACGTTTTTATAAATATGTAGCCCCAGGTCCAGGCAGTGGCCCACCTGCATATGTTATAGTGTGCAAGGACCTGGGATCAAGCCTCTGGTCCCTACCTGCAGGAGAAAAGCTTCACAAGTGGAGAAGCAAGTCTGCAGATGTCTCTCTGTCTCTCTTCCTCCCCTCCCCTCTCAATTTCTGTCTCTATCAATAATAAATAAATAAATAAATAAATAAATAAATATGTAGCACATGCAGTTCAAATATAACAGGATTTTAGGGAACAAAGTGGTACTCCTATTCTCCCACCCCATCTCCCAAGAGAGCTTTCTATCCACAGCACAGCCCTTCTAGATGCTTTCTGTGCTTGTGTGTGTACCTGTGTAATGTACACACAAACACACAGTTTTCTGTATACTTTGTTTCCAAAAATGGACTCAGGAGTTAGGAGAAACTTACCCAGTGGAACACACACATTACCTTATGTGAGGTTCTGGATTTGAGCCTAAGTGTCATGTGATACTACCATGTCACTAGGGGGAGTTTCAGAGATGGTAGAACAGTTCTGTGATATCTCCCCATCCGAGTCTTCCCCCACTCCTTATCTAAAATAAAAATAAGGCCCAGGCGGTGGTGCACCTGGTTAAGCATTCACATTACAGTGTACAAGGTCTCGGATTCAAGCCCCTGGTTCCCACCTGCAGGAGGAAAGCTTCACAAGTTGTGAAACAAGGCAGCAGATGTCTCTCTGTCTCCTTCTCTATCTACTCCTCTCTCAATTTCTCTTTGTCTCTATCCAGTAATGAATATGAACGTATATGTATGTGTTAGCGAGCAAAAATCAAACCACCATCCACTGCAAGGAAGCAAAAGATGTTTATTCACGAATTCGAATCTGGGCCGAGTGGTGACTGACAGCAGTCTACCAGCTCAACCCTGAACAAGGCTCAAACCACACAATTTATAGGAATTCAGACTACACTCAGGGACGGGGAACACATCACCTTATCAGCCTATATCTAATAACATGCTATAGAAAACGCAAAATCCAATCATTTCAAACTTAGCAAAAGCATGATCCATTCAAAGCAAAGTGCAGGCTAGTTTCAAACACTGCAAAATCACACAACCAATAGAATCTAGCCAGGTGGGGTCACCACATCCCCCCGCCATCAGCTGCCCCTTCCTAGAAAATAATTTCCTAGTGCAAAGGCCCTTATAAGCTCTGCCTGTTTGCAGGGTCTTGGTAAACAACCAGTGGCTTACTGATTAGGTCCTGTTCTTCAAGGGGGAAAGGGAAAGGAATTTTCCATCTCACACTACAAGCAACTTATACTAAAAGGAACTTAAAAACTTCTGCATAAAAAGGGAACTTCAAGGCTACTGCGTTTTACAGTATGTATGTATATGTGTGTGTGTGTGTGTGTGTGTGTGTGTTTGTATACATAGAGAGAGACTAACTAGAACCCTGCTCAGCTCTGGTTTGTGGTGGTACTGGGGATTGAACCTGTGACCTCATAGCCTCAGGCAGGAGAGTCTTTAAAAATAAATAGGGAGTCGGGCGGTAGCCCAGCGGGTTAAGGGCACATGGCACGAAGTGCAGAGACCAGCATAAGGATTCTGGTTCGAGCCCTCGGCACCCCACCTACAGGGGAGTTGCTTCACAAGCGGTGAAGCAGATCTGCAGATTTCTTTCTTTCTTTCTTTCTTTCTTTCTTTTTGCCTCCAGGGTTATTGCTGGGGCTCGGTTCCTGCACCATGAATCCACTGTTCCTGGAGGCTATTTTTCCCCCTTTTTGTTGCCCTTGTTGTTGTGGTTATTATTATTGTTATTGATGCTATTGTAGGATAGGACAGAGAAATGGAGAGAGGAGGGGGAGAGAAAGACAGACACCTGCAGACCTTTCACAGCCTTTGAAGTGACTCCCCCTGCAGGTGGGGAGCCGGAGGCTCGAACCGGGATCCTTACACTAGTCCTTGCACATCACACCATGTGCGCTCAACCCACTGCACTACGGCCTGACCCCCAGTGTCTTTCTCTCCCCCTCTCTGTCTTCTCCTCATCTCTCAATTTCTCTCTGTCCTATCCAGCAACAATAATGGCAGCTATGACAACAATAACAACAACGAGGGCAACAAGTACAACAAAAATTGGGAAAAAATGGCCTCCAGGAACAGTGGATTCATAGTGCAAGCATTGAACCCCAGCAATAACCCTGGAGGCAAAAAAAAAGTTGGCTCAGAAGTTGTGGAGTCATACACAAAGCTCCAAAAAGAACCAGAAATGGGGACTAGAGGGGCCAGGTGGTGGCACACCTGGTTAAACGCACACATTACTGTGCACAAAGGCCCAGATTCAAGCCCCAGGTACCCACCTGCAGGGGGAAAGCTTCACAAGTGGTGGAGCAGGGCTGCAGGTGTCTCTCTGTCTCTCTCCCTATCTCCCCCACCCCTCTCAATTTCTCTGTCTTTATCCAATAATAATAATAAAATTTAAAAAATAAAAGATAACTCGGGAGTCAGGCATTGGTAGCGAGTTAAGCACACGTGGCGCAAAGCACGAGGACTAGCATAAGAATCCCGGTTCAAGCCCCCAGCTCCCCACCTGCAGAGGAGTCGCTTCACAAGTGGTGAAGCAGGTCTGCAGGTGTCTATCTTTCTCTCCCCCCTCTGTCTTCCCCTCCTCTCTCCATTTCTCTCTGTCCTATCTAACAATGATGACATCAACAACAATAACAATAATAACTACAACAATAAGAAAGGGTAACAAAGGGGAAAATAAATACATAAATAATTAAAAAAAAAGATAACTCATCCAGTAGAACTCACACTTTACTTTGTGCAAGGACCCAGGTTCAAGTACCTAGCCGCTACAGAGTGAGAGTGATGCAAAAGGGAAACCTTTATCCTTCATGAGCTGTGTAGTGCAGTGGTGTCTCTTTTTCTGTATAAGTACCGCACACTAACTGATTGCACTACTGGAACTCCTCTTTTTCTTCTCTTTCTCCCTCTCTATGTCTCAACCTCTAAAGGGAAAAAAAATAAAATAAGATAAAGACCAGTGAGAGCAGTGGATTCTGTAGTAGTCACAAAGCCCAATCAAAAACCCCATCTGGCAGTAAAAAGAATTAAGTCCAAAAATTAGTTTATGCCAAACACATTTGTCTGCCCCTTTTTTTATTTTAACTGCACTGTGTATATCTATCTTAGCATTCTTTTTCAGCACAGGAAGATCCACTTCTTCCTTGAAAAAGAAAATGCCAGGGACTAGAGAGATAGCTTTACCTGTAAGAGCATCAACTTTTTTTTTTTTTTGCCTCCAGGGTCATCACTGAGGCTTAGTGCCAGCACTATGAATCCACTGCTCCTGGCAACTTTTTTTTCCCTTCATTTTATTGGATAGGACAGAAAGAGAAATTGAGAGAGGAGGGGGAGGTAGAAATGGAGAAAGAAAGATAGACACCTTCAGACCTGCTTAATCACTCGTGAAGCTTCCCACCTGCAGGTGGGGAGCAGGGCCTCAAACCTAGATCCTTGCATGGGTCCCTGCACTTAGTAATATGTGTGCTTAACCAGGTGTGCTACCACCTGGCCCCCATCAATGAATCTTCTTTTTTTTTTTTTTTTTTTAAGGTAAGAGGAGTGAGTGGCCTGGGAAGTGGTGCAGTAGATAAAATGTTAGACTCTCTCAAGAATGAGACCCTGAGTTTGATCCCTAGCATTGCGTGTACTAGATTGATGCTCTGGTTCTCCGTGCCCACCTACCCCCACTCCACCACCTGGGCAAATCATTAACACACTAATCAGTAAAAGAAAACAGTGACAGAAGCGATAGCTCAGTTGGTAGAGTTACGTTTGTCGGGCTAGCTTTGCGGGCGGGAGAGAGACAACCAGGGACTCATGGCTGAGTGGTATGCAGTTCAGTCTTTATTCATGTGGAACGCAGCGCAATCTAAGCTATCTCTAATCACAATCTTGTCCTTATATATCCTGATGTGGAAGAGTCTGGTCCGAAGAGGATGTACATAGGATAGGGGGTGGGGAGAAGGAAAAAGCGTGCGAAACAGTGAGGATTAAACCAGTGCCCTGGAGGCAGGGTGGTGCTTAGTTAACTGGTTATGTAAATAGAATACAGTCTTAAGCAGGGGGGATTAAACCAATGAAACAGAAGGGGTCTTAGAAGCAGAATTTAGAAGCAGACCAACAACATTACTGCCTCAGACCCTGGGTTTGATCTCTGGCCACACAGAGAATGTGTTTTAAGTCATTACGAAGGTTAATGATCTCTATATTGGAGTCTGCAGTGTCCCGGGTAGGGTGACTAACCAGACCTCTCTCTTATCTACAGCTGGTGGGTGCTGGTCAGTTATGGAGTCCTTTTGGTCACCATGGGAGCTTTCATCTTTGGTCAGACCACAGCCAATGCCATCTTTGTGGATCTCTTGGCATAACCACTCACTCCAAGGAACTCGTGACCTTTAATCATACGGTTGTAGGAGCCCAACACACAACTACACGGTGTCCTGAGTTTGGTATCAGTGCCCTCTACTGGTGGGAGGACATCTGGACATCCTCTTCCAGGGACAGGTGTGGGGTGAAATCAGTCCCCACATCTCTGAACAACTCAAACCCAGCTCCCTTCCTGTGTCCACACCCTGGCAGTGGATGGTGGGAAGTCTCATGTCACAGAGGGCCCTTCACCCCACTCCAACTCTCAACTGTTCCATGCTCAGATCCCATCAGTGAAGAGGGTCAACGGGTCTCAGAAGAAAGAGTGATCATCCTTCCCAAAGCAGCAGCTGTCCTGAGCAGGGACTGTGCTCATTACCCCAAGACTCAGTGCCTGCTCCAGTGTGTCTGTCACTCAGCTAGCAATGGCTTCCTCTAATAGCTATCTGGTATCTTCCAAAGGTAGCACTGAAGTTGTGCAGAAGCTCAGAGGCAGATAGATTCAGGCCTTGTCCACACCCCGAGCACCTAGAATAGACCCGACAACCCTCTTTCCTATGGCCGGTGGGTATTTCCAGAGTCTTTGGACCTCAACTATCTCCCCAAACCTGCTGGTCCAGGCACCTCTCTCCTTCTCCCCCTCCATCCTCAGACATGATCAAGTCTAATGTTTACAGTCGGTACCGGCCCTGCTCTGGACACCAGGCCAGGGCGGCCCCGTCCCATGGTGCTTTGAGTACTCCGTTAGCTTTCCTCACGAGGGTGGGAGAGTCTGCTTTGCTCGCTCTCTCTCACTCTCAGACTCCGGTTGGGCTCCTTTTTCAGAGACACTAGTTTGGGTGATGGAGAAGCTCAGAGCCTTTTAGACCTATGCAGGCTGGGCAGGTCAGGGTCAAGGAGAACCTCCCTGATGTCTTCTCTCCTATGATTGCTTCCCTTTCCCATGCCTACTTCTCTCCCCCTCCCCAGCCAGCCCTACCATGATAACCCAGAGAGAAGAAAGGCTGACTGAGCAACACAGATGCAGGTTTCCCTCCCAATCTGAATCTCACTGTCTGTCACTTCTAACCCCCCCTACCCCATTTCTCTGCACAGCTCAATCTCTCCTGCTCACCTAAGTATGGGAGGGTGAGAGGGGCTATTCCGAGTCTTCTTTGCTTGTTTCCTCAATTCCACACACCTACCAAGCCCGCCCATGGCAGCCTGTCAATCACAATGGAGTCACATCTGGATTACTGCCCCAGGCAGGGTTGAACAGGATACTACCCACGTCCACCCCTCCCCCCCCAGTACTCCCATAGAGCTACCTTGGCCCCTTTACTTTGGCCAACCACAAGCACCAAATTAGACTTCCTTCTGGAACACTCAGTAAACTCCTCAATCCCACCTGCACAAAACTTACACGCTGGGGTATGTGGTAGGGGAAGCAGACCCTTCTCCCCCCACCCCCCAACCAGCCATCAGCCTTCCCACTCAGGACAACAAAATTGATCATGTGTACTTGGTCTCAGACTATATGACTTGCATTTCTTCACATCCCTTTTCAGGCCCAAAGCCAGACCCACTCTGTTGTTACTTCTCACCTGCTACACAGCACCCAGCCTGACAAGGTCAGGATGACACAGTTAGCGGGACTGCAGAGCCTCCATCACGGCATCAGGAATGGAAGTGGGTGGAGTAAGCAGGGCCACTGCATAGATCTGTTGGAAAAAGAAGCTGAAATTAAGCCTTCTGGCCTAAACTCAGGCATCCCCATCCTGTCCTGGCCACCAGGCCACATTACTGTTTGTTTTCTTCCTGCACACATGCAGGTTAGGGAATTTAATAAAGGGGCTTGTGCTGCTGAGCTGTGTGGCCTGTGTCTGCTGCTGAAGATGGAATTCAAGTCTCTTCACACAGTGTGGGGGGGGGGGGGTTGGAGGTGGGTTGCAGCAATGCCTTTGGCTTTACCATGTGTCTCAGAAACATGTACCAGTTTCATGATGTCTTTACCAAAAAAGAAAACTTCAAATGGAAAAAAAAAAAAAAAAAAAAGAATGAGAGCACTACATAGCTCTGACTTTTGATGACATCAGAAATTGAACCTGGGATCTCTTGAGTCTCAGACATGAAAGTTTTTTTGTTGTTTTTTTATAGGACAGAGGGAAATTGAGAGGGGAGGGGAAGATAGACAGGGAGAGAGAGGGGCATGAAAGTTTTCTTGTGTAACCACTATGCTATCTTCCTGTCTGTCTCCACCACCCCCCTCTCTGTTAAGGATATATTTATAGGCTAGGGAGGTGGCTCAGTAGTAGAAAGTGAGACTTTCAAACAGTGAGATTGCAGGTAAGGTGCTATGTTCAATCCCAGCAACACAGGTGCTAATATTCTCTGTCTGGCTCTGACTCTCTAATTCTTGTTTCTATTGAAATGAACAAATTCTTTTTTGCATAAATTATGCTATCTCCCAGCCCAAACAAGTCTTTTTAAAACAGCTTATTGTGGAGCCCAGTGGTGACACACCAGGTTAAGCATACATAGTAGGAAGCACAAGGATCTAGTTTCAGCCCCTGGCTTCCTATTTGTGGGGGGGGGGGGGACTTCACACATGGTGAAGCAGGTCTGCAGGTGTCTCTGTCTCCCTTTCTCCCTCCCACCCCTCTCAATTTCTCTTCCCTAATTAAAAAAAAAAATGAGAAGGTGGAGCCAAGATGGAGGCTTGGAGAGACAACACCTGGTGTGAGTTCTGTAAGGAAGCTGCTTTCAACTTGGGACTCTTGGCCACCAGGTTCCAGATGCTACCATGATGCCAACCAACTTTCTTGAGCAGATGACCCCACCATGTGTCTTGGAGCCTTGCCTCCTCAGATCCCTGCCCCACTAGGGAAAGAGAGAGACAGACTGGGAGTATGGATCAACCTTCCAGTGCTCATGTTCATTGAAGAAGCAATTACAGAATCCAGACCTTCCACCTTCTGCACCACACAATGATCCTGGGTCCATACTCACAGAGGGATAAAGAACAGGGAAGCTAACAAGGGAGAGAATTGGATATGAGCTCTGGGGGTGGGAATTCTGTGGCAGTGTATCCCTCCTATAGTCTTGTCAATATTTTTATTTTATAAATAAAAATTTTAAAAAAAACAATAAAAAGGGAGTTGGGCAGTAGTGCAGTGGGTTAAGCACACGTGGCACAAAGCACAAGGACCGGTTGTAAGGATCCCAGTTTGAGTCCCCAGCTCCCCCCCACAGGAGAGTCACTTCATAAGTGGTGAAGCAGGTCTGCAGGTGTCTTACCTTTCCTCCTCTCTTCCCCTCCTATCTCAGTTTCTCTCTGTCCTATCCAACAACAACGACATCAATAACTACAACAATAAAACAACATGGGCAACAAAAGGGAATAAATAAAAAATTTAAAAAATAGAATAAGGGGGGTCGGGCAGTAGCACAGTGGGTTAAGAACATATCTCAAAATGCAAAGATTGGCGTAAGGATCCCGGTTCAAGCTCCTGTCTCCCCACCTGCAGGTGGGTCACTTTGAAAGCAGTGAAGCAGGTCTGCAGATGTCTATCTTTCTCCCTCTCTGTCTTCCCCTCCTTTCTACATTTCTCTGTCCTACCCAACAACAATGACATAACAATAATAACAACAAGGGCAACAAAAATGGGGGGGGGGAAATGGCTTCCAGGAGCAGTGGATTCATAGTGCTGGCACTGAGCCCCAATGGTAACCCTGGAGGCAGAAAACAAACAAACAAACAAAATACTGTATTCATGAGATAGAAAAAGGTCAGTGTCATCCCAGCATATGCAATGCCAAGGTTTGATGCATGGGACTTCCGGAGGTGGAGTTACGAGCAGCAGCAGATCGCTTTCTCTCCTCTCCTCTCCTCTCCCAGATCAACTAGGAATACCAAAGGAGACCACCCGGGACCGAAACAAGACAGGACTAGAATGACCACAGGAACCCAGTAAATCACTGGTGAGTACAACACGTGTGGCTGCTGACAGAGAGGAAAGAGGAGCCTAAGGAGAGATTAAGTGACTGCTAACAGTTCAACAGTTTATCAGTGGAGACACCACCTCCAGTCTGCTCCACCAACAAGGGGACAGCTGAAGGGAGGAAAGGACTCCCCAGAGACTCACCAAGTGCAACTCTGAGTCTCCATTGCTACTACCCTCAGAATCTGAAGCAGCGACAGGGAGCGACACCAGGGGACAGAGATCTAACCAGGAAAACTCAGGAGAAGACCTATACCTCAGTGGCATAGCTGAGGGGCTGTGAAAGTCTCTTTGCATAACCACTAGATTATCTCTGCCACACCCTGCTTTATCTCTTGGTCAGGAGTCAGTGATTAAGCTAAAAAGCCTACTGATAGTTTAAAAGCCCTCAGGCTCCCATAGCCTACAGGGAAGAAAAAAAAAGGCTTTTAAACCACTGAGCTCCAACTCAGGGATTAAAATACTATTGAAACAACTGCTAACTTTCACCACTGTGAACCCTTTAATTAACTTACTTAGACACAAGTCAATCCAGGCAACAGTGAACAATAATTTGAAAAGTATTGATAAAGGGAACTCATAATATATAAAATGGTTAAAACAACAAGAAGAAATATTGGAGAATTGAACCAGGACAAGAGTCCAGCTAAAAGTCCTCCAGAGGGTGAAGCACAAAATAATGAGTTCAATATCCAAACATTAGCTAAGGAAATAATAACAGGAATGAGTAAAGAATTAGAAAAAATTGTAATCAGAAATACAGGAACAACAAATGAGACTATGGGAGAAAATACTAATTATCTCATGGTTATTAGAGAGCTGGAAGCTGAAATCGCTGAGCTAAGAACGCAACTAGCTGAACAAGCTAAAACAGTAACAGAACAGGGCAACAAAATAGATGAACTCCAGAAAGCAGTAGAGGGCAGAGAGAATAGAATCTATGAGGCTGAAGACAGAATTAGCAAGGTTGAGGATGAATTAGAGACAACTAAAAAAGAAGTAAGAGATCTCAAAAAGAGATTAAGAGATGCTGAAAACAACAACAGAGTCCTATGGGATGACTTCAAAAGAAACAATATACGCATTATTGGCATACCAGAGGAAGAAAGAGAAGGAGAGGAAGAAAGCATTTTCCAGGCCATAATAGCTGAAATTTTCTCTAGTCTAGACAACATCAAAGACATAAAGATTCAAGAAGCCCAGAGGGTCCCAAACAGAATTAACCCAGATCTAAAGACACCAAGACATATCATACTTAGAATGGAAAGGAATAAGGATAAAGAAAGGATCCTCAAGGCTGCAAGAGAAAAACAAAGAGTCACCTACAAAGGAAAACCCATAAGATTAGCAGCAGACTTCTCCATACAAACACTACAGGCCAGAAGAGAATGGCAAGATATCTATCGAGTGCTCAATGAGAAAGGCTTTCAGCCAAGAATACTATATCCTGCTAGACTGTCATTCAGACTAGATGGAAGCATCAAAACCTTCTCAGACAAGCAACAGTTGAAGGAAGCAACCATCACCAAGCCTGCCCTGAAAGAAGTTCTGAAAGGTCTCCTATAAACAACCAGACCACCACAAATAGGACATATATCAAAACACTCTAAAACTCTACAAGAATGGCGTTAAAATATCTTCAATCTTTGATATCAATAAATGTCAATGGCCTGAATTCACCTATTAAAAGACACAGAGTAGGAAGATGGATCAGAAAACACAACCCAACAATATGCTGTCTACAGGAAACCCACCTAACTCAACAAGACAAACACAGACTTAAAGTGAAAGGATGGAAAACTATCATACAAGCCAATGGCCCACAAAAAAGGGCAGGAACAGCTATTCTCATATCTGACATGATAGACTTTAAAATAGATAAGATTAAAAAAGATAGGAATGGACACTACTTAATGCTCAGAGGATCAGTCAATCAAGAGGACTTAACAATTATTAACATCTATGCAACCAATGAGAAGCCATCTAAATACATCAAACTTCTACTGAAAGAGCTACAGCAATGCATTAACAGTAACACAATCATAGTAGGGGACTTCAACACCCCACTCTATCAACTTGACAGATCATCCAGGCAGAAAATCAATAAAGACATAAGGAAGCTAAATGAAGAGATAGATAAACTAGAACTATTGGACATTTTCAGAGTCATTCATCCCAAGAAACTGGAATACACATTTTATTCAAATCCACATGGGTCATTCTCAAGGATAGACCATATATTAGGCCACAAAGACAACATCAGTCAATTCAAGAGCACTAAAATCATCCCAAGCATCTTCTCAGACCACAGTGGAATTAAACTAACACTTACCAATCAACAAAAGATTAGTAACAGTCCCAAAATGTGGAAGCTCAACAGTACACTTCTTAACAACTTCTGGGTCAAAGAGGAAATCAAGGAAGAAATCAAAATGTTTCGAGACTTCAATGAAAATGCAATGCCAAGGTTTGAACTCAGGACTTCATGGCTGAGAGTCCAGTGCTTTATCCACCACACCATCTCCCAGGTCACACAAATCTTTTGTTGTGGTTGTTAATGTTTACAAACTTAAATATATATGTATTTGACGGGAATCGGGCAGTCGCACAGCGGGTTAAGCGCAGGTGGTGCCAAACACAAGGAGCAGTGAAAGGATCCCAGTTTGAGCCCCCAGCTCCCCACCTGCATGGGAGTCACTTCACAGGCGGTGAAGCAGGTCTGCAGGTGTCTATCTTTCTCTCCTCTGTCTTCCCCTCCTCTCTCCATTTCTCTCTGTCCTATCCAACAACAATGACATCGATAATAACTACAACAATAAAACAACAAGGGTAACAAAAGGGAATAAATAAAATTATATATATATATATATATATATATGTATGTATATATATGTATTTTCTTAAGAGCCAGGAGATAATTCATCCAGTAGAGTATATGCTTTGCCATGCACAGGAAGGCAGATTGTAGCCCTGGACCACCACAAAGAAGTATGAAGCCTCATGAACATTGCAGCAGTGCCATGGTGTCTTTCCCTTTTTTAGTATTATTTTTTAATCGTTTCCCCCCTTTGGATAGAGACAGAAATTGAGGAAGGAGGGGGAGACAGAGGAAAAGAGGGCAGGGGTAGATAGCATAATGGTTATGCAAACTGACTCTCATGCCTGAGGCTCCAAAGTCCCAGGTTCAATCCCCCCCACCACAATAAGCCAGAGCTGTGTAGTGTTCTGGTGTTTCTCTCTGTCTTTCTCTGCATCTCTCTCAAAAATAAATAAAATGTTCGAGCTCCTGGCTCCCCACCTGCAGGGGAGTCGCTTCACAGGCAGTGAAGCAGGTCTGCAGGTATCTATCTTTCTCTCCCCCTCTCTGTCTTACCCTCCTCTCTCCATTTCTCTCTGTCCTATCCAACAACGACAACATTAATAACTACAACAATAAAACAAGGGCAACAAAAGGGAATAAATAAATACTTTCTTAAAAATGATTTTAAAAAAAATAGTCGTCCCAGAGTCCTAGTTGTGGAGCCAGTCTCCCTCCTTAGTCCTGACAAAAAAGATATTCAGAGGCTAGGGACTGGTGGACAGAGTAGAGCAGATGTTTTGGCCTTTCAGACCTGGGTTGCTTCAAAGTAATAGTTTTCTAATTTTATTTATTTATTTATTTTTTGCCTCCAGGGTTATTGCTGGGGCTCAGTGCCTGCACCATGAATCCACTGCTCCTGGAGGCCATTTTTCCCCCCTTTTGTTGCCCTTGCTGTTGTAGCCTTGCTGTGGTCATTATTGTTATGGTTGATTTCATTCATTGTTGGATAGGACAGAGAGAAATGGAGAGAGGAGGGGAAGACAGAGAGGGGGAGAGAAAGACACCTGCAGACCTGCTTCACCACCTGTGAAGCGACTCCCCTGCAGGTGGGGAGTCGGGGGCTCTAACCCTCATCCTTTTTTTTTAAATAAATTTATTTCTTTATTGGGGAATTAATGCTTTACATTCAACAGTAAATACAATAGTTTGTACATGCATAACATCCCCCAGATTCCCATTTAACAATACAACCCCCACTATTTCATACATCATTTTTCATGGACCTGTATTCTCCCCACCCACCCACCCACCCCAGAGTCTTTTACTTTGGTGTAATACTCCAATTCCATTTCAGGTTCGACTTGTGTTTTCTTTTCTAATCTTGTTTTTCAACTTCGGCCTGAGAGTGAGATCATCCCATATTCATCCTTCACTTTCTGACTTATTTCACTCAACATGATTTTTTCAAGGTCCATCCAAGATCGGCTGAAAACGGTTTTTTTTTACAGCTGAGTAGTATTCCATTGTGTATATATACCACAATTTGCTCAGCCACTCATCTGTTGTTGGACACCTGGGTTGCTTCCAAGTTTTGGCTATTACAAATTGTGCTGCCAAGAACATATGTGTATACAGATCTTTTTGGATGGATGTGTTGGGTTCCTTAGGATATATCCCCAGGAGGGGAATTGCAGGGTCATAGGGTAGGTCCATTTAATATATTGCTGTAGCTCTTTCAGTAGAAGTTTGATGTATTTAGATGGCTTCTCATTGGGTGCATAGATATTAATAATTGTTAAGTCCTCTTGATTGACTGATCCTCTGAGCATTAAATAGTGTCCATTCCTATCTTTTTTAATCTTATCTATTTTAAAGTCTATCATGTCAGATATGAGAATAGCTGTTCCTGCCCTTTTTTGTGGGCCATTGGCTTGTATGATAGTTTTCCATCCTTTCACTTTAAGTCTGTGTTTGTCTTGTTGCGTTAGGTGAGTTTCCTGTAGACAACATATTGTTGGGTTGTGTTTTCTGATCCATCTTCCTACTCTGTGTCTTTTAATAGGTGAATTCAGGCCATTGACATTTATTGATATCAAAGATTGAAGATATTTTAACGCCATTCTTGTAGAGTTTTAGAGTGTTTTGATATATGTCCTATTTGTGGTGGTCTGGTTGTTTATAGGAGACCTTTCAGAACTTCTTTCAGGGCAGGCTTGGTGATGGTTGCTTCCTTCAACTGTTGCTTGTCTGAGAAGGTTTTGATGCTTCCATCTAGTCTGAATGACAGTCTAGCAGGATATAGTATTCTTGGCTGAAAGCCTTTCTCATTGAGCACTCGATAGATATCTTGCCATTCTCTTCTGGCCTGTAGTGTTTGTATGGAGAAGTCTGCTGCTAATCTTATGGGTTTTCCTTTGTAGGTGACTCTTTGTTTTTCTCTTGCAGCCTTGAGGATCCTTTCTTTATCCTTATTCCTTTCCATTTTAAGTATGACATGTCTTGGTGTCTTTAGGTCTGGGTTAATTCTGTTTGGGACCCTCTGGGCTTCTTGAATCTTTATGTCTTTGGTGTTGTCTAGACTAGAGAAATTTTCAGCTATTATGGCCTGGAGAATGCTTTCTTCTTCCCCTTCTCTTTCTTCCTCTGGTAAGCCAATAATGCGTATATTGTTTCTTTTGAAGTCATCCCATAGGACTCTGTTGTTGTTTTCAGCATCTCTTAATCTCTTTTTGAGATCTCTTACTTCTTTTTTAGTTGTCTCTAATTCATCCTCAATCTTGCTAATTCTGTTTTCAGCCTCATTGATTCTATTCTCTCTGCCCTCTACTGCTTTCTGGAGTTCATCTATTTTGTTGCCTTGCTCTGATACTGTTTTAGCTTGTTCAGCTAGTTGCCTTCTTAGCGCAGCAATTTTAGCTTTCAGCTCTCTAATAACCATGAGATTATTAGAATTTTCTTCCATTTTCTCATTTGTTGTTCCTGCATTTCTGATTACAATTTTTTCAAATTCTTTACTCACTCCTGTTATTATTTCCTTAGCTAATGTTTGGATGTTGAACTCGTTGTTTTGTGCTTCACCCTCTGGAGGACTTTTAGCTGGACTCTTGTCCTGGTTCGAGTCTCCAATATTTCTTCTTGTTGTTTTAACCATTCTATATATGTTAACAGTTTTTTCAGTCCCTGAGTTGGAGCTCAGTGGTGTAAAAGCCTCGTTTTTTTTCTTCTCTGTAGGCTATGGGAGCCTGAGGGCTTTTAAACTATCAATAGGCTTCAGCTTAATCACTGACTCCGGACCAAGAGATAAAGCAGGGTGTGGCAGAGATAATCTAGTGGTTATGCAAAGAGACTTTCACAGCCCCTCAGCTATGCCACCGAGGTATAGGTCTTCTCCTGAGTTTTCCTGGTTAGATCTCTGTCCCCTGGTGTCCCTCTCTGTTGCTGCTCCAGATTCTGAGGGTAGTAGCAATGGAGACTCAGAGTTGCACTTAGTGAGTCTCTGGGGAGTCCTTTCCTCCCTTCAGCTGTCCCCTTGTTGTGGAGCAGACTGGAGTTGGTGTCTCCACTGATAAACTGTTGAACTGTTAGCAGCCACTTAATCTCTCCTTAGGCCCCTCTCTCCTCTCTGTCACCAGCCACGCGTGTTTGTACTCACGGGTGATTTACTGGGTTTCTGTGGTCATTCTAGTCCTGTCTTGTTTCGGTCCGGGTGGTCTCCTTTGGTATTCCTAGTTGATCAAGGAGAGGAGAGGAGAGGAGAGGAGAGAAAGCGATCTGCTGCTTGTAGCTCCGCCTTAACCCTCATCCTTATGTCAGTCCTTGAGCTTTGCGCCACGTGCACTTAACCCGCTGCGCTACCGCCCCGACACCCCTATTTTTTTTTTAACTGGAGGCCATTTTCCCATTTTGTTGCCCTTGTTGTGTTTATTGTTGCCATTACTACTACTGTTGGATAGGACAGAGAGAAATCCAGAGAGCAGTGGAAGACAATCAGGGGGAGAGAAAGATAGGAGTGGAAGACAGAGAGTAGGAGAGAAAGACACCTACAGAGCTGCTTCATGGCCCATGAAGCGACCCCCCCCTATAGGTGGGCAGCCAAGGGCTCGATCGTGGATCCTTACTCCGGTCCTTGCGCTTAACGCCATGTGTGCTTAACCCGACTAGTGAAAAGTTTTTGAGTCAACCCACTTCTCAGGAAACCCCATTTTGCCCAACTACTAAAAGTAATAGTGTCCACTTAGTGGATGTGTGACCAGCCTTCTGTATCCACTGCTTTAACCAACCTTGGTTCAAAAATAGGGTAACTAGGCATGATGGTTGTACCAAAAAGTACAGACTTTTTATCTTCATTGTCATTATCCCCAAACAGTACCGTATAACAATCTACATTCACATCATGTTAAGTATTATAAGTAATGGGAATCAGGCAGTAGTGCAGCGGGTTAAGTGCACGTGGCGCAAAGCGCAAGGATTGGTGTAAGGATCCGGGTTCGAGCTCCGGCTTCCCACCTGTAGGGGAGTCGCTTCACAGGTGGTGAAGCAGGTCTACAGGTGTCTATCTTTCTCTCCCCCTCTTTGCTTTGCCCTCCTCTCTCCATTTCTCTCTGTCCTATCCAACAATAACATAAATAACAACAACAATAACTACAACAATGAAAAATATTATAAGTAATCACAAGATGATCTAAAGTGTGCTGCAAGACTGGGGAGACAACTCAATGGGTAGGGCACATGCCAAGGTTTGTGACCAAAGGTTCAAGTTTCTAGCACCTCTATAATACTGGAGAAGGCCCTGGTGCTGTAGTGTCTCTCTCTGTGTATATCTGAATGTTTAAAAAGGGGGGTGTGGGACAGTAGCGCAGCGGGTTAAGCGCACATGGCACTAAGCGCAAGGACCAGTGTAAGGATCCTGGTTCGATCTCCTGGCTCCCCACCTGCAGGGGAGTCATTTCACAAGCGGTAAAGCAGGTATGCAGGTGTCTGTCTTTCTGTCCCCCTCTGTCTTCCCCTCTTCTCTCGATTTCTGTCCTATCCAACAGAAATGACAACAATAATAATAATAAGGGCAACAAAATGGGAAAAATTGGGTGGGAATAGATATCATAATGGTTATGCAAACAGACTCTCATGCCCGAGGCTCCATCAAGTCCCAGGTTCAATTCCCTGCACCACCATAAGCCAGAGCTGAACAGTGCTCTGGTTAAAAAAAAAAAAAAAAAAAAAAAAGCCCCACACCTATGGACATCTAATCTTTGACAAAGGGGCCCAGACTATTACATGGGAAAAGCAGAGTCTCTTCAACAAATGTTGTTAGAAACAATGGGTTGAAACATGCAGAAGAATGAAACTGAATCACTGTATTTCACCAAATACAAAAGTAAATTCCAAGTGGATCAAGGACTTGGATGTTAGACCACAAACTATCAGATACTTAGAAGAAAATATTGGCAGAACTCTTTTCCACATAAATTTTAAAGACATTTTCAATGAAACGAATCCAATTACAAGGAAGACTAAGGCAAGTATAAACCTATGGGACTACATCAAATTAAAAAGCTTCTGTATAGCAAAAGAAACCACTACCCAAACCAAGAGACCCCTCTCAGAATGGGAGAAGATCTTTACATGCCATACATCAGATAAGAGTTTAATAACCAACATATATAAAGAGCTTGCCAAACTCAACAAGACAACAAATAACCCCATCCAAAAATGGGGGGAGTTGGATTCGACTTCCGGAGGCGGAGCTACGAGCAGCAGATCGCTTTC
The DNA here is from genome assembly GCF_950295315.1 of Erinaceus europaeus. Classification (NCBI taxonomy): domain Eukaryota; kingdom Metazoa; phylum Chordata; class Mammalia; order Eulipotyphla; family Erinaceidae; genus Erinaceus; species Erinaceus europaeus. The sequence continues at coordinate 150,748,178 of NC_080163.1, forward strand.
TCTCCTCTCCTCTCCTCTCCCGGATCAACTAGGAATACCAAAGGAGAACACCCGGACCGAAGCAGGACAGGACTAGAATGACCACGGGAACCCAGTAAATCACCCGTGAGTACAAACACGCGTGGCTGGTGACAGAGAGGAGAGAGGGGCCTAAGGAGAGATTAAGTGACTGCTAACAGTTCGACAGTTTGTCAGTGGAGACACCACCTCCAGTCTGCTCCACCAACAAGGGGACAGCTGAAGGGAGGAAAGGACTCCCCAGAGACTCACCAAGTACAACTCTGAGTATCCATTGCTACTACCCTCAGAATCTGGAGCAGCAACAGGGAGGGCACAGAGATCTAACCGGGAAACTCAGGAGAAGATCTATACCTCGGTGGCATAGCTGAAGGGCTGTGAAAGTCTCTTTGCATAACCACTGGATTATCTCTGCCACACCCTGCTTTATCACTTGGTCAGGAGTCATTGATTAAACCAAGAAGCCTATTGATAGTTTAAAAGCCCTCAGGCTACCGTAGCCTACAGGGGGAAAAAAAAAAGGCTTTTACACCACTGAACTCCAACTCAGGGATTGAAAAAACTGTTAACTTATATAAAATGGTTAAAACAACAAGAAAAAATAATGGAGACTCGAACCAGGACAAGAGTCCAGCTAAAAGTCCTCCAGAGGGTGAAGCACAAAACAACGAGTTCAACATCCAAACATTAGCTAAGGAAATAATAACAGGAGTGAGTAAAGAATTTGAAAAAATTGTAATCAGAACTGCAGGAACAACAAATGAGAATATGGAAGAAAATTCTAATAATCTCATGGTTATTAGAGAGCTGAAAGCTGAAATTGCTGAGCTAAGAAGGCAACTAGCTGAACAAGCTAAAACAGTATCAGAGCAGGGCAACAAAATAGATGAACTCCAGAAAGCAGTAGAGGGCAGAGAGAATAGAATCAATGAGGCTGAAGACAGAATTAGCAAGATTGAGGATGAATTAGAGACAACTAAAAAAGAAGTAAGAGACCTCAAAAAGAGATTAAGAGATGCTGAAAACAACAACAGAGTCCTATGGGATGACTTCAAAAGAAACAATATACGCATTATTGGCTTACCAGAGGAAGAAAGAGAAGGAGAGGAAGAAAGCGTTCTCCAGGCCATAATAGCTGAAAATTTCTCTAGTCTAGACAACACCAAAGACATAAAGATTCAAGAAGCCCAGAGGGTCCCAAACAGAATTAACCCAGACCTAAAGACACCAAGACATGTCATACTTAGATTGGAAAGGAATAAGGATAAAGAAAGGATCCTCAAGGCTGCAAGAGAAAAACAAAGAGTCACCTACAAAGGAAAACCCATAAGATTAGCAGCAGACTTCTCCATACAAACACTACAGGCCAGAAGAGAATGGCAAGATATCTATCGAGTGCTCAATGAGAAAGGCTTTCAGCCAAGAATACTATATCCTGCTAGACTGTCATTCAGACTAGATGGAAGCATCAAAACCTTCTCAGACAAGCAACAGTTGAAGGAAGCAACCATCACCAAGCCTGCCTTGAAAGAAGTTCTGAAAGGTTTCCTATAAACAACCAGACCACCACAAATAGAACATATATCAAAACACTCTAAAACTCTACAAGAATGGCGTTAAAATATCTTCAATCTTTGATATCAATAAATGTCAATGGCCTGAATTCACCTATTAAAAGACACAGAGTAGGAAGATGGATCAGAAAACACAACCCAACAATATGTTGTCTACAGGAAACTCACCTAACGCAACAAGACAAACACAGACTTAAAGTGAAAGGATGGAAAACTATCATACAAAAATGGGGGGAGGACATGGACAGAATATTCACCACAGAAGAGATCCAAAAGGCCGAGAAACACATGAAAAATTGCTCCAAGTCTCTGATTGTCAGAGAAATGCAAATAAAGACAACAATGAGATACCACTTCACTCCTGTGAGAATGTCATACATCAGAAAAGGTAACAGCATCAAATGCTGGAGAGGGTGTGGGGTCAAAGGAACCCTCCTGCACTGCTGGTGGGAATGTCAATTGGTCCAACCTCTGTGGAGAACAGTCTGGAG